>NW_008824552.1:125304-145701 GCF_000699105.1 Pygoscelis adeliae
TGTGCAAAGACTAATTTTTATTGGAAATCATGTTTCATATAATGTTGCTCTGGAAAAATCAATCTGATACAAAATGACACAGTCTTTCTTACAGGCTACATCATACACACAACTCTGAGCTGGTGGAAATATTACACGTGTCAGTGTGTCACTTCAAATTTATATGTCCGCAGTGAAGTCCTGCTAGTGTCACTGAGAATTGTGTATGCTTTCCTTCAGCGGGGGAAAATAAATGCTAAACGTTTTATTCCGCTTACAGACAAATCTGTATTGTGTAGCGTTCTGGTTCTCTAAAGATATGTAATCCCTTTGTATCACCCGAGTCATCTGTTGAGTCCTCTCGTGAGGAGGTTAGCAGAAATCTGCATTATGGATAAAGCAGCAGCAGCAGAAATTATGTTCCATTACACCTAACGGACAAGGAGCTGTCAGCTCATGTTTGAGCTCAGGTTATTTGTTAGCAGTGATTCGAAAGCGTGAAGTGATTTCTTGCATTTTAAACAGTTTTTTTTTTTAGCGGTGAGGAGGGAAAATAGTGTTTGAGTAATGTGGAACTAATCTTATTGATGGAATAATTTCAGAGTTACTTCCTTGCTGTGTAAAGCTGTAAATGTGACATGCAGTTGTTCTTGGGGAATATAAAGAGACCAGAAATCCATCACCTTATTTTTAAAGGAGAAAGTGTTTTATGCTTACTATTGGAATACAGAGTAATATTAAATCTATTCTTTTCTTGTTCTGCTGGAGGTTACTATGGAGGACCAAGATAAATATAACTGTAATCTTTCGTGACTGAGAAACTGAATCTTTAATGAAAGTATTGTCCAACTGTTAGTTGTTTGTATCTTAAAAAAAAAAAAAAATTTAAATGAGCAGAAAAACTTGCATCTAAATAAAATGTCTTTCCTACGTAGTTAATAAAATTTGTACTTTTGCATGTTATTTCTCAAGGCATCTATTTGGTGATACAAATCAATTGGTGACAATCCTTTTTTACGGGATTTGAACTCATAACTGAAGAAACAAACTGAAGTCATCTGTGTGAAAGGACTGGATCCTTTTTCCTCCATTTGCTGTTCCCTTTAAATGAGTTACTCAGCGTGCAGAGATTTATGCAGTTTTAAAGCTGCTGCAGGACAAACGTACTCAAATATTTTGCTTCTGTTTGCCCTATTTAGTTATGTCTACATAATTACAAAGAACTGCGTACAGTATGTTTTATGTGTTCAGCTTAGGACGTTGCAGATCCATAAAGTGTAATTACCGTGAGCTTTAAGAGGAGAAAGAAGCTATCTCAAATAAGTTTTCAAGGAAAATTTAGACAGGATGAATAAATTTACTCTGACTTTAATAGGTGCTTTTCAGAAAGTCTGTCTTGCAGATTGGTAGTGCGTATGTCATCTAATAAAAGGTGTAGAAAAAATGACTAATACTTTGTGTGAAAAGTGCCACTGATATCATCTTAAAGAACTTTCAAATTATACATTGTTAAATTCAGTGGTATGTCACGTAAAATGAAAGTGGTTTTCTGTTCACATAAACCAATAGTAAGACAGCCAGGCAGTGATAAATAATCTGCTAGCAAGTAGAAGTAAGAAACACACCTTTTAAAAAAATGGCTATTTTATCATCAATCCGGCCCATTATCTTTATTATATATCCAGCCCATTGTCTGTGCAGTGTGATTTCTTAGAGCAGTTTTAGATTTTGAGGTATGTTTTCATAATATAATTTAATTAGGGTTCACTTCAAAGTGGTAAACGAAAGCTGTTACTTTTAGGTTTGATGAATTTGATGAGGCAATTGATGAGGCAATTGAAGATGATATCAAGGAGGCTGATGGAGGAGGTATGTTTCTGATGTTATTTGTTTTTCATTGCAATGGTGATAAGATTTGAGACCAAATTTATTTTGATGCGAGAAGCAACAAATATAATCCCCTCCCTTAAACTTTGTAGTTTACAGTTCTTACTGCTGTATTTTTGGAATCAAACTAAATAATTTCCCTTGGGAATGGCCCTCCCAGGCTGCCAAAAGATGCCAAGAAGTATTTGGCCTTGATAGTTAAATTCAGCTTGTACATGTTTTGATATACGAATGCAGTGAATAAGCATGACAAGAAAACTCTTAAAATTAATTTGCCAAGTTTGGGATTTGAGATTGGAATGGCAGCTAGCGCTATTGACATTTGTCCCCTGTATAAATTGGGCTCATAAATTGGTCCATCATTGGACCCCCTAAAGACTGGGTCTACAAAGTCATCTTAAAAATATTAGTCCGGATCTATAAACACTTCTCAGTTGAATGTGAATAAAGTGGAAATTATGTTCTTTTTTGCCTGTTAAGGCAACGTAGGGGACCAAAAGAGAGATCTTCAACAGTATCTGAGGGATGTAGATGGATTTGTGCTTCTGCATCACCTTAACTTGCCTGGAGAAAACCACTGTGAAACGTTATCCCTCAGTTGTTTGCCTTGTGGCATCTCCATGAGGGCACCAGTTTTCAGAAGCTCGGTGTATACAGACAATCTGAAAATCGGGTGTCTGGGGGTGTGTAACACAAGACCCATATAATAAACACGACTAAGTCTCAACAGTAAAACCAGCTTTTCAGAAACTCCACTCCCCGGCCAAACAGCAACTTAAACACTTCATTTCCCAAGAAGGATATTCAGCATTGTGAAGAAAATGTATTTTCTGGTATCTGCCCTACTCAGAAGGCACTAGCATTGGTGGTAATGTGGGTTGGGGCTGAGTATCGGAATGCTGACACTAGCCGCTGTCTTCCATGTGGACTTCGGTATTTCCAAGTGACCACAGCTGTGGCTGTGTGTGTCGGGAACAAGACTCCAGACAGAGTCTTGCATGACAAAAAAAATACTCTGCTTTACAGAAAATAAACTGAAGCTAGAGGCATGGGAGAAAGATACGTATAAAGTTAAACAAAAAATAAACTTGTTCTTTTTTCCCCTTTCTGTTACTGAATTCAGGCATTGGCAGAGGCAAAGACATGTCTAATATCACAGGTCACCGTGGCAAAGACATTTCCACAATCCTAGAGGAAGAAAGGAAAGAAAACAAGCGACCGCAAAGGGCTGCTGCAGCACGACGCAAGAAACGACGGCGACTAAATGACTTGGACAGTGACAGTAATCTGGATGAAGAAGAGAGCGAGGATGAATTCAAGATCAGTGACGGGTAGGTCTGCAATTTAACTTCCACCACAAGTCACGGACCGCTACAGGCTTCTGTGACTCTGCGATGCCCCATCTCTGATCATTAGGAGCATGTGCCCAGTGCTGGAACAGCACTGCACAGTGCCAGCAAAAGCCCTCCTGGCCTAGGGGAACATCACTGTATTGGAAAAACTGCACTCCGGATCCACGTGCTGAAATCGTTCAACCTGTATTTTAAGCAAAATATGCTCTGGAAATGTTACTGGTATGTTTGAGGCCACGCTGCGGGGTTCTATACACGGTTATGTTAGGGAAGGAGCCAGACAGGCGCAGTCCTCTGACGGATGTGACTGCCTAGCAGAAATCCTTCACAAAGTTGTAGCTAAAATGAGGCTGGTTGTTTTCCTTTTGAGAATGTGTTGTGTTTTGTGGAATTTTTATTGGGTCTGATTGCCATTTAGAAACGGGAAGAGTAAAATTTCCCCATTTAGAGCATACAGAACTTGACATGCAGGTTCTGAAATCAATTCTTGATTTCTGCTCTCTAGGAGATAAGAGTTTGAAAACAGCCAAAGAAGTGGTTTATACTGTAGACAACAAATACGTGTCATGTGAAGCTTCAAACGCTAAATGGGTGTTGCTCTGGCTAACTGAAACTCTCTTTCTGTGGAACTTCTCATCGTTCGGTCTGGGGAATTCCTAATGTTAAAAAATTTAATAATCATTTTAGACATCCTTTATGCCTCAGTGAAGAAACATAATGGACCATGAGGTCTAGGCTTTTCACTATCAACATTTAAAGCTTTACACCAGTCACTGAGTCAATTTACTAAGTGTATGGATAATCTATACAACATAAATGCAAATTTTTGAGCTTTGTTTTTCACCTGTGACCATGCTGAGGACATTTCAGAGGCACCCTGAATAGTTGAGCTAAGTGTCCTGGAAATTTCCCATCAGTGAGTGTAGCTTGCGGAAATCTCACAGAATTCATGGTGCATTGATCTGTCAAAGTGTGCTCATGCATTTTCAACTCCATCCTCTGCTGAATGCCTTCTGGATGTTATACTGGAATTTACATTTCGGCTGGCGGCCAAACGCAAGTGACTCTGCACCTTCAGTGCTCAGCGGTTTTTAAAAAAGCCTTTGTTCACTTTCAAAACGAAGTGAGTGTTACAAGCTGATAAGTTTGTAAGATGCATGTTTTGCATGAGAGCAACAATTTTGTGTTCAGACATGATATTGTAATTCTCAGAAATGGCGTAGGACAGTGCTTGGTTCATGAAGGGGAGGTCATCTCTGCTGGAACACGGTGGGTGGTTTTTTCCCCCCTGCAGGTGATGCTCGTCCATAGTCATTGCTATGCAGGTGTCACTTTGCAGTGTATGATATGAACACTCTAGAATCTGTCCTTCGTAAATGTCACCTGCAGTCTCAGTTTGACAGAGTGTTTGTATTCACCTGCTGTTCTAACCTGCTGTATAACGAATGCACTGTAAAGCTACATCACAAGGGTACAACTGAAACCTAACGTCAGTGATGGCAGTTTGCTCTCTCTGGATCTTTGCTCCGCATTATTACTGTAAGATTTGTGTGGTTTTCTGTGTAAGATAATGCTTACTTTGCATAGATCACTTGCTTGTAAAATAGTAGTAACTGTTTTGATCCTTTGTTTCCGATATCTATCTCTGTTGTCTGTGGTCTCTCTTCGAACAGATCTCAGGACGAGTTTGTTATATCAGAGGAAAATCTGGATGAAAGTGAAGACGACCCACCGTCAAACGAAGACAGCGATTCAGAGTTCTGTGCCCGCATATCCAGGCGACACCTCTCCAGGCCCATGAGGCAAAGCAGGCGGTTACGAAGGAAAACAGTCAAGAAAAAATATTCTGAAGATGACGAAGATGAAGATTCTGAAGACAATTCAAGCAGAGAATCTGGTGAGTATGAGAGTCTTAAATATACTAAATAGTCTGTACAGGAGAGAGGAAGAGTGGAAGTTTCAGTTTCCTGCCACGACTGACACGAACTTGTTTGGTTGCTTTGGTCAATTCAGATGTCATCTTTGCTCCCTGTCTGTACAGCAGTTTGCTGCCTGTTCTGCTGTGAATATTCTGCAGGAAACTAGTATTGAGTACCAGGTTCTTGGCATTGTAGGTAAATATGTATTTAAATGAATGCTCGTGTTACGATTCAAAAGGGCACCTTGGTGGAGAGTTTCAGCTGTTCTGCATCTTCCTTTTTGGAACATGATTGCAGGGAAGAGAAAGGATGGAGGCAAAAATGTACTTCTTTATAGCTGCTTGAAGACCTTCCAAATACCTTTGAAAAAGCTTCTGCAAGAAACATGTTTCCCTCGCTTTGTATGGAAGAAAATTCCTTCAGTTGTACGGCATTCTGTGTTCTCTGGTAGGCTTGAAAGCAAACTATAACACCTTGAATCTGTCTCTTCTACGATTATCCTTTTTGATCTTTAGTAACTGAAGACTCCTGCATCACAGGAGAACCTAATGATTCACTTATTCTGCTTGTCTTTCAACCAGTTTGTTTTCTGTTTGCACAGTCTGAAGTGTGAGAATAGTACCTACGCAATACTCGCACCTTTTCTTGATTAGCATCTTTCTCTGAAGACTGTCCTCCTTGTTTCTGCTTCATTTCAGACCCAGTCCTAGAAAGTGCCAGATACATAAGCACTTATTTTTACTTATTTTTATTGTGAATTTAAGGTACTAAGTACACTGGAATGTTAACTTGTTGCAGTGTGTGTTACCTTTCCAGTGTTTTATCTGTCTCTCTAGAACATAGATGATGAACACGTTGGAGGAAATTGCTTTGAAGTACTGGTTTCCAAAAGGAGGGTTCATGCATGGACAGATGAAGATAGCTATATACACTTAAAATAGTTGCTGTCTCCCTGTCCTGAATGCATTATTGCACTAATCATAAGCTGTTACCAATGAAGATACTGGCAGAAGTCTAATTGCGCATCTATTCTATAATGCACAGCAGCAGCTATTTGTTTCCTGGTGGACACACACCTGTGATAAAATCAGCTGATTCCAGTTTCATTCCTTATGTTTCTAAGAGTATAGTCCTAACTCTGTGTTTCTCTGTTTTACCCCTGTTATTGTCCCTCAGGATCCTGCCTTAACCCTATTTTGAGCTAAGGAAATAAGGTACCCTGCGAGTGGCTTTGTTCTCAGTCTCCAGAGACGGAGTTTCTTTCTGAAGGTGGTTGTTCTTGTTGACTTGCTCCGATTCTTTCTCTAATATTTTAGGAAGTAAAGAGGATGCCACTTGGATCTGTGACTCATGTCAATCACTAACTTAAGAATAGTATGTGAAATGTATAGAAATGTATCTTGGGATAATTGTTCTGGCACAGCTCAGTGAAAAAGCAGCTAAAGTTGATGCAAGGCTATTTTCAGCTGATGTAAATAACTTTAATTCTTAAAGACACTAGCTGCAGTAGACTGGTGCAGGAAGAACTGTGAATGATGGTAAGTTTCTTCTATACAGTTTTTGTTTTAAGCAAACTTATGATCGAGTGAGACCGATTTGTCTTGTTAATTTAAATTCTGTAACTCAGATCTTAGCTGGAGTTTCATCTTGTTAGTGGTTTTTCATTTACCTATTCTTAAAAGCGTTTGAGTAGAGTACAATTTATTTAAATTTTAAAAACAGAAGGGACTTTCCAGCATCAGTGGTAATGTGCATCAACAACTCCGATTCAGTAAGGTTGTTTCAACTGTCAGGAATTGTAGAGGAGGCATCTTTGGCACCAGTAGAGATGAGGGAACAAAAACACTGAAAGAAAACCCGTTCTGGGGGAGTTTGAGGGAGACAGGAAAAAGGTTTGTGAGACGATTTTAAAATCAAACAATTCTACGCTGACGATGAATGGGGGAACTGATGCATGAGCCTGGAATGGGTCAGGGTAACAAGGCATGATGGCTGAGACTCTCCTGTGCTGGAAGAGCGCATGATTTTATTGGTGCTGGTCTAAAGCTTAACTAAATTGTGCAGTTTTGCTTTAATGGAGTAATGCCCGTCACTGTTTTCTTCTGTACAGAGAGTGGTGATTACACAGATTACAGTGATGACGATTACCTGGAAACTAGGAGAAGATCAAGACGGAATCAGAAGAGACAAGTTAATTATAAGGAAGATTCAGAAAGTGATGGCTCACAGAAAAGTGTCCGATACGGGAAGGAGTTAAGAAGAGTTCATAAACGCAGGCTCTCCACTTCAGACAGTGAAGGTAAAACAAACAGTCCACTGTTTGCAGGAGCTGGTGTATGTCAGCATTAGCATGAAGAGAAAACTGTGTATAATTCAGAGATTTTGGAGAATCTTCTTTCTAGAGTTCCGTGATGTTTCTCAGAAACTGTTTCCTTCTGAAACAGTCCAGTGGTACTTTATGATGCACTGTTACAGTCGCTTCTCAAAGTCATCGTTGTCCCTAATCCTGACTTCCAGGTCCGAATTGACTGTGTCTGGCGCAGAGTGCTGGGATTCCAAAAATGGCATTAACATAACTGTTTCACCACTTTTCTGTTAAGAGGTCACAAAGCTTCGTCCCACGAGTCTTTAAAGATTCTCTTTTGTAGGAGAAAGGGTATTACTTCTCGTGCCCCGATTGTATTTGTGCTGGTGGTTAAGGCCCGTTCAATCTCTGGTTTGAAGGAGCTGTGAGAAGTACAGAGGAAGCCTGCTCTCAGTAATGTCAGTCACACCACGAGCGACTGGTGTGTGTTTTGATGTAAAATTAGCTTTTACAAAAGCAACCACTGACTTTGGGTGCTTTGCATTCTGGGCGCCCAGCTTATGAGACCTTAGGTCCGGCTTTCAGAGACGCTGAGCGGTACAGGTTGCAATGGATGCCAGGCTTCCTCAGAAAATCAGCCGCGCTTGACAGGCCGAGCGCCTCTGATTTGTAGGTAAGTTTTGGAAGTGCAGGCCTGCGTTTACAGAGTGTTAGAAGATCCTCTTAGATGAAAGGAAACAAGTATGTAACGCAGCCGTATAGTATCTCAAAAACTTGATCTTATACTTCAATACAGTCTGTTCTCAGACTTACGATGTATAGGCTCTCTGCTAAGAATCCGCTATATGGTGGCGGAGTTTTTTTGCTGCCTGCACTTGTGACTTTAAACCGTGCCTGACTGATGGTGTCTTTTTCTCCATGAAATCCTATTTCCTCAGGTCTTTTTGGTACTGGCTTTTTGCATATTGAAATCAGCACCATTTAGTACCATTCCAGTACTCTTCCACAGTATGTTATAAAATATGTAACAGCGTTACTGGAGACGTAATTACGTTGAAAATACAGGAACTCCGACAGAGCCTCTAGCAACTCGAACCTACGTTAAATAATACCCTTTAAAATGACAGTTCGCATGCATTTCTAATGGAAATCACAAGGAGACAGCAAATAGTGTTTGCCATTTGATCTTTCAGTCTCTGTCTTTTCTCACCTAAGCCATCAAGGGTCAGTGTAAAGGCTGTCAGCGTGTAGGCAGTGTTCCAGTTTGCAAAAAAAAAAAAAAAAAAAACCCCCCCATTGTTCCATTGTTTTTTATTGAAAGAGTCTAGTAACTGTAAGTCTATTTGAACAGCATTTTTGTTCTGTGGCACTGGCTTCAAATTTTGGTACTTGGAGTTTGTATCCAGTCAAATATATATTTGTATATGTATTTGTGTGTGTGTATATATATATCTTTTTACGATAGTGCAGCCATTATTTGGGCTCTCAGGTTCTGGAAGGGTGCAAAGCAAGTGCTGTGAGATTAGGGATACAGTTCTGCGTTATTCCTGGCATGCAGTTACCACTTTTAGGGGGGAATACACCTGCCTCCAAAGCCCCTGGTACTCCTCAGATTGGAAGCAGAGTATCAACAAATTGTTGGTCTTTGCTACTCGAGCAGTTTATTTAAAAAGTAAAAAGAATGCAAGCGTTTTGACATGGCTGGGGAACCCGGGGAAGGAGATAGAAATGTGTGTGGTGAGAGAGAGAGGGGTGGCTCTTTAATGGGTGGGAAAGATGAGAAATAAAAAAGTGTAATTGTTTTGGCTGCACTCAGATTTGCTAATGGCTTTAAGTCTGCTGCTTATTGCAGAGAGCTACACATCTAAGAACTCTGAAGATGATGAATCCACAAAGGAGTCAAAGCGATTGATTCGAAAACGTCGGCGAAGTACAGACGACTACTCTGAGGAAGAAGGAGAGGATGAGGAAGACGAAGGGAGGCCTGTCCGCAAACGGCTGAATCGAATCGAAACAGACGACGAAGATAACTGCGAAAATGCTAATGACGATGCAGAAAACCCCGCTCCTGCAAATAAGCTGCCAGCACCACAAGCTCCTCAAGACAACACCAAGAAGCACTGCTACCGGATAGAAAGCGATGACGAAGATGACTTTGATAATTTAGGGAAAGTAGAGAGCCCTTTGGACTACAGCCTGGTGGACTTGCCTTCCACCAACGGACAGAGCCCAGGTAAAACCATTGAGAACTTGATTGGCAAGCCAAGCGAGAAGACCCAGGCCCCCAAGGACAGCACAGCCAGCGCCAGCCTGGCGCCCAACGGGACGGGGAGCGGGCAGGAAGCAGTAGGGCCGGAGGAAGACGAAGACGAACTTTTGAGAGTGACTGACCTCGTTGACTACGTCTGTAACAGTGAACAGTTATAAGACTTCCATTTTTGTGCTAATTTATTCCACGGTAGCTCATACCAGCGGGCCAGTTATTAAAAGCTGTTTTATTTTTCCTAGAAAATTCTCCACTACAGTATCACTTTTTAGAAGCAAGAATTTCACCAGTCCTGCAGTCTTTCTGTGAAGTGACCAGTTTTGAACTTTGAAGATTAATTGCTGTAAATTCCCTCTCTTACCCCCCCCCTTCTCCTTCCAAGTCCATGGTCCTGGGTAATTTCACTCACAAAAACCTTATAACAACAAGAGATTTGTATATTTTTGACTTTATATTTCCTGAGTGCATACAAATTTGTGGAAATGGGTGGCCTAAGAAAGCATTCCAAATCGGTCAGGGCCCAAACCAGAACTGGCGTGGGTTTGGCTCAAGGGGTGGGGCGGGGGGTGCAGAAGCACTTGTGCTTTAGCTTTTTCATATGAGATATATATTATATTTAAATGTTCACAACTTAGATTACAACTTAACAGACAGTTAAAAAAAAATTAATGTCTGTACTGTCGCATTTTGTGAGTTGTAGGTTAACATACCATAGCTCATTTTAGTAATCACCTTCATGGAAGCAGTTTGATTTTAATACTGGAGGCAAACAGAATTATTAGAGGCCAAGAAGGTACCATAAACAAGAACTCTGCTATCCATTATGACTTGCAGACTTTCCTAATAAACATCCTTTAAAGTGTTTGTACAGTAAAGTGTACTGTAATGACATTTTTGACAGTCGAAACACGCTAGCCATGAATTTATAAAGCTATCTCATGCATAGTTCATCAGCTGGTCTTCGATGCACAGTGTCTAGTGGGAGGACGTATCGATGTGAAGTTAGTCTGTAAGCTGGATGGCACCTTGACGTGCTGCAGACTTTTTTTACAGACAAAAGAACCCTGCGGTAGCTGCCCGGCCACTTGAGTTTCACCATCTGTTGGGAGTATTCTGAACGAAATAACGTTTGTACAAACGGCACTGACCACAGAATGACAGTGCATCAGAGGATTGAGGGATTTTCAAATAAACCGTGACTGGTCCATTCATGTCCTTAATATCTACTTCAAATTGAAGTAAACAAATGGAACAGTTTTCCTTTTGGAGGTTTTCTGTTTGGGGTTTGTGTGTGGTTTTGTTTTGATTTTACTTATCTGCCTGGATGTATTAGCAGGTTTTGAATGTAGTGTTGGCCTTTGGCCATTAGAATTTTCTTAAAATACATTTTAATAATTGTCATGTGACCAACTGGTTTCAAGAAGGCAGTATTTCTGAGAGAAAACGCTTGACTCCAAGACATCTCATCAACTTTTGAGTGGGCATGAAGCGATACGTGCTTTTATTCAAGAAAAGAAAAAGACAACAAAAGAAAAAAAAACACCACCCAACATGGGGCACATAAAGAGCAGAACTGAAATTTGTTTTGGGTAGCATTCAGTTTTCTCTTTACTCTGAATTAAGATGCAGGCTGTAGCATTTATACATGTTGTAGCACACAGACAGCTCAAACAGATCTGCCAAACATTGAAATCCAAAAAGGTCACGTCTATTAATCCTTTTGCTCTGAGATTTGGATTTTTGACTGGTGTTTATGTCCATTGCCGGCAATGGATGCACCAAAACTGCTGCTGCCACCGAGGAGTGAGTTCTCCTTTCCTGCCCCACCTAATTCCCTTCCATTATATTGTATTTACTAGTCAGTCATTAAGCACTTCTGTTTTCCTGTAATAAAACCGGCATTAGGCCTTTACTAAATACCTCTCTAGAAAACCTAGATCCAAAAATTACCTACCTTCTGGCCTTGAAAGTCTTGGTTTTGTTTCCCCACCTCTTTCTCCACGAGTTCTATCAGAACCACTCCATGACTCTTACTCATTCGGGTTCTAGCAGTGCACATATCCTGCTATAAAACTAGAAACAGCGGAGGCGCAAAAAGATGGAACTCGCTCATTATCTGCTGTGCTAAGCAAGCTTGTGATTTAAAAAAAATGAGAAATCGCTCTCTTTCTAAATAAGAACTTAATTCCATTAAAGATTAAATATTTTTCCACCTCACTGATGTTAACTATTAACAGTTTTCATGAGCAGATATTAAAACAAGGTAGTGAAAAGCCACAGAAGTTTAGAATGAGTTCTTAAAAGCATATGTAGCATTTTAAGCTACTCTAGTGTTTTTCTTTGCTTAGGTGAGGCACAAACGTAGTGCTTCTACATTTCAAATATATACTTACGTTTTAAAACAAGCAAGAACATACAGCTTCCACTTTTCAATGTTAATAATTGCTGAGCATTTTTAATACTTGCAGTGCAAACCGTCTGATTCGCATGCCGCAACACTGTGCAACCGATGGGTTCTCATTTGTTTTGGCAGTGCCATAATCTTTTTTGCTGCCTGACGGAGCCTTTTAGTATCTGATCAGTGCTGTAGCAAACATTCTTGCTTGTAGAGTCTACCCCAAATGTTAAATACTTAGTGGGCAAGTAATTGTGAACGTAGAAAAATACAAGAGAGTTACAACACCGAATATACCAACCAGGAAAAAACCGAGTACTGAGTTAGGGAGTGACGTAAAAGCAGGAAAGACCAGGAAGCGGAACTGGAGCATTGAACCTTACATCAGGAGCATCCCATTTTAAAAATGCAGAATGACAAGTTGTTACCAAGTCTTACTTTCTATAGGTCGCTTCTCAAAAACAACTTTTTTGTCTTCTAAGTCACCTTTGGTACCTGAGACAACTTCATCCTCCAGGATCCAGAGTTCCCCCTTAGACCAGTGGGAATGTTGTGCAAATAAAAACCGGAAAAAATGCCCTAGAAAGTACTAACGTTTTCAAACCCGTATTTCTCTCATTTCTAAGGCTTCCTGCTTGGTGGAAAATGCAGAGTCTCCTATTTGGAAAGATGACATTTTCTGACGTGAGGCCAGCTGCCTGCCGCACAGGGTTCATGCTGTTAGAGTATGTATATGTGACTCCAGAGTGGAAATGTCCTCCCGGTGTCCTTACAATCTTGTGCTCTTCTGTACTCATCGTGAGATCAGAAGTTAAATGTCTTTGACTACTGATCTTCAGGTGTGGCTTTGGACTAACAGAAAGCTCAAACCATTTGAGAAACAGAGTGAAAACTGGCCAGGGATGTTTTTTTAACATAATGGGATTTAAAAGTGCAAGAACAAGCAGCTTTTGGCTGAACATACAAAGCATTTATTCAACCAACTCCTGTTTCTTCCACACAGGTTGTCACTAAAAGCTTTGTCTTTTTTCAGTGCAAACTCTTCAGAGTATAACTGATTGGGAAGAAAGTGAACTGATTGCTATGTGCAGTTGAAGTAGCATTGGCGAGGGGAAGAACCTATAAATCGAGTGGAGGAATGGACTTTTTTTGTGTCACCGAGATAAATGATGGCTGTTTGCTTTCTTGCATGCAGCCCGTGTGACTATCAGCGACACAAAGTGCACAGTAGGTCCGCTCTGTAATTCATGAATGTGGTGCGTTAATCTAACCGGAAGGGTGGTAGAGTTAAGAACTTGGTTTCACCGCAGTTGCTGTCTTCTAGTTACTTAGTCTTCTAAACCTGAGCATATTCTTGATTTAAAAATGGAAAAGGACATCACCAAACTACTGAAAAAACCCTTAGTGTTGAAATCATGTAGGAAGATCAGTGCTGAACAATCAGCTCTTTGATAGTTTGACTTTGTACATGTTGAATTACATTATAAAATTACTGTATCTTCCTGATTTTTTTTTTAAATGAAAAGATTGCTCTGTTCTAACAGCACTTGAGAAAGAGAGAGAGAGAGAGATATGCTTTTTTCTAAATTGTCTATTTATGAAGTACGCCACCTTCAAGATTTCTTTGCATTAAAGTGTCTCAGTTACTCTTCATATAGCGGGAGCGAATGACTTAGCTGGACTTGTTGTCTGTTCACTTTTGTTTTCTAATTGCTGTGTCTGAACTCTTGTCGAGAGACCTTACTCAAAGAACCTCAAGGGGGAAAAAAAATGTATGTTCACAAAAGAAAAAGCGTGTGGTAGTGGTACGCTTGTTCTGATTTGTCTTCACATCTGTCATTTGAACTACATTGGTATCCAGATGCTGCAACTGTTTAATTTTAATAGTTCATTGTCAGGGTGTCCATTTTATACCTCTGTTTTCAGGCGCTTATAGCTTGGTTTTCAGTGCTCTTCAATAGGAAGGCCTGGTCTAAACTTTCAAATAATTGTTTCAAATTACACATTTTCACAAACTTCTCTTATGAAAAGTAAATGAGGAATTTTTATGGCACCTGCTTTTTTAATTCACTTTGTACACAGTAATTTAAATAAATTATGGCAGTAATGCTAGCCCCCAGAACTGGTCTGACAAAGAGATTTGTATCGTCTAGTTCAAAATGGCAATATATAGGCCTTGAAAATTGGTTTGGGTACATGTGCAGTGACTACTATTCACAGGCTTGTAATATGGATGTAATGTGCAGCGCACACCCTAGATATGTATTTACATTTGACGTATGCTTCCGATTCACTGGGTATATAAATTCCTTAAATATATAAATATATACATAAAAGATCAAGTATCTCCAACCAAAACAGTCACTTTCTGAAAAAAATTGTGTTGAATACGGTGGGGGAAACTCCAGAAATTCATGTGAAGGAACACAATTCTGCAATTCCTTAAGTGTTTAAAACTTCTATGGAAGCACTTAGGATATTGTCTGAAGTAAGGATTTGCAGGATCAAGCCCACATTTCCTGGTAGTCTTTTCTTCCTCCCCTTCCCTAACAGTTGGGGTAGGGACTGTATCTCACTTAAAATCTTGGAAGGCAGAAAATAAAAACTCCAACAGAAATGATCCTTATTTTTTTTTCCAGTATATACTGTTGTAAGAAAAATTCTATATGACTAATTTTTGGTGCTTTACAGTTGAGTACCCAGTCTGAGACCTAGTGGAGAGCTCTGGCTTCAGAAGTATTTATCAATTGAAAATTATTTCTGAAGCTGGACACCCAGCAGTTGGGGTATCGAAGATTACTAGTCACTTCTGAAAACGTGCACCACTCACTAAGCTCTTATTTTAGATTAGGTGTAACTAACTGAGATAGTTCCAAACAGCAAAAACGTGTGCTTGGGAATTGATTGTCCCAACGCTTCGGAGTAATTTAACTTATTTTGTATATTGCAAAAGATGTATATTGCTTAGTATGACACTTAAAAAAAAGATTGTGTACAGCTTCTGGGGGAAAGAATAGAACACTCTAAAGTAGATAAGAAGTTTTTATAATTGAATATGTGGTGTAAAGGCTCCAGATTTAACTGCAATTAAAAGGAAGTCCTACAACCTGGGTTTTTGACTATCATTTTGTAAATGCTGGCAACCCCACACCTGAGCCGAGGAGCAGGAGAGGGGACAGTATAGCAGTTAGAGGGGACACGTGCTTAATGAAGGCACGTGTGCCTGCGGATATATCTACTATTGCTACATATAACCCCAAAGGTTACTAACGAGAACTGAACGATGGAGCCGCTCTATTTGTTCAGTTGGTTTACTTTGTGCACTTTGCAGCACTTTGTGTATAGTCAGTCTCACTGGTTCCCCAGGTGCAGACGGAGTCGCTTTCTCCTGCTGTTTGAATGCTCTTTTTCAAATAACGGCAGGAGATGGGGAATGGATGGGGGGAAGTGGAACGGAAAAATGTGTATGCAGACCCATGCCATTTGCAAGACAGATCTCGGACAGGCCTAAAAACGACTTCTGACTCGCCCTTTAAAGACTGTATTTCCAATGGAAGGTCTCCATTTAGGAGAGTCATCCCGATACCCTCCTCTTCTCCTCCTGACCTTCAAAGTAACAGGAAAATCTACTTGAGGCCTTCCTTGAGGGAATTGGTAACATTCCATCAGCGCAACGTGGATGTGGAGAAAATTAGGATCACTCCATAGAGTATTATGACAATGTTTGCCTCTGGGGACGTCGGTCGGAGTCCGCACAGTTTGCTTTGTTGTTTGTTCCTCTTACTGTGTCCCACACAACTAAACTTAGATTAGTCTGTCAGAACTTGACTTAAATGATTCTATGGGGATAAAGTCCTTCTACTAAAACATGATAGGCCTAGTTACCAGTGCACTGTTTGTTAGTTAGAGCAGTTAAAAGTCCTTAATAGATACTAATCTGCTACTCAAGTTAGTGGTAGAAGAGGAAATCAAATCATAAAGCTACAAGCCTTGTTTAGTTTTCCATTTCATACTCGTTATATGGACTCTAAAATCTTGTACAGTATCTTATTCCTATACTATATTCATTAAAATGGTACTCCTCCCCCTAACTTTCGTTAAAATGAGTTGTTGTTAATGCCAACGTGGTTGCTAGTTCCTACCTGTGTTTCACAGCCCTCCTACAGCAGCCAGGAGATGGTATGTGACCCATTCAAAAGCGTAACGTCACCGTTCTCGGTATGCACGATGGTTCTCACATAGGCACAGATCCTGTATATGAGACAAACACCGGGTGTATTAATTGTCCCAGGTAACACAGAACAGGTTACTTGCTAGCAGAATGGTTATCCTCCGATATTCTGTGAGAATTAGATCAAACCTGCCAGATAGGTCTCTTAAAATTTAAGATATACTTACATGAAATACAGTTTTGTCTTACTCCTGTGTGCTGTTTGTATGTTTGCAAAGAAACCTTGAGTTCCTTAAAAATGGTCTCATTCACAGTTGGCCTCATTTTTGTTTTCTTTCTCTAAAGAGTTAACATGGTAAAGTTCCACAAGCTGAGCTCTTTATGTAGAGTTTAACCCTTGCGTTTCTTGAGTCCTGAACCTTGGTTTTTCAATCTCTCTTCAGTCATGACTTGCTACAATATCAAAGGGAAAGGACCGAGGGGACACACACTGTGTGTGTGGGAGGGGAGGGGAGGGGGGGGGATACGTTTAAAAAACTGGAAGTGTTATTCTTGTTGCACATAAACTGGGTGGTGCTTTCACTGTCTTTTCCCCCCCACCAGTAATATCACGTGCATGTAAAACACGATGCATTAAAACTTTTTAAAATCGAAGTCATGGTGGCCTCAGTGCTCAAAGGGTTAACTGCAGTTTATTAACAGCTAATGTTTTTAGATTTGCAGTACGCAACTGTTTAAATACTGTATTCCTTGTAAATGAAGTAAAAAAAAAAAATGTTAAGGCTGGTGCCAATATTTTTGTTAATGAATTGTTCAGCGTTGTCTCTCACTACAGTCTGGTCAGAACTCTTTGTGTATAAGCTGGGCCTGAAGCCATTTTATAGCTTGTAGGCCTAATTGTGTAACTTTTCTTTCATAATGTTTTTGTTATAATATCTACTGTCATTTCTTTAATATAAATATGACATGTAAATTGTCATAATAAAAAAATTGAAATAACTTGATGTACAAAGTATAATGTGTATTGGAGAAACAAGTGCTTTTTTAATGGTCATCACATGTGCACATACAGGGGATTTCTTTTTTACTTTTAAAATAAGCCAAGTAATGGCTGCTGCGTATCGTTCCAGCCCGTGACGGTGACACCGCCTGCCACGGGAATGGAGAACTTGTGTTTTCTGTTGATTTTGTTATGGCAGCTCGGTTGACGGAGTTTTTCTTTCTTTCACCAGCTCTGGCTGACAGTGGGGAAGACCCGATGGATTTCTTTTTGCAGTCGTGATGATTTTCTGCATGTGTTCCATCTTCTACATAATTTTTATATCTAATTTCATAGTGATGTTGCAGTCACTTGACAAAAACCAGTAGCTTGAACAGGGTTCAGTGCTTGCCTTATGCTACGCCATCCATTTCGTTTGCTGTTGGAGTTGTATAATTGCTGAATTAGTGGTGAATTCTTACAGCTAGGGAGAAAATCTGCCTGGTCGTTACCAGTATTTTGTTTGCAAGGGTCATGCTTGCAGCCGGCACCGTACCCAGCGAGGCTGTTCCAGCATACATCTGTGAGGTTTCCACGTGGTGAGAGAGGTGCTAGGTTCGTTTATTTAGGCTGAGACGTGTAAAACCACTAGATGGAAGCCTGCAAAGAAGCACTGAAGATGTAGATGTTCTGACATGTGGCTATGGCAATGGACATCGATGATGCTCTAGGACTTTAACAGGAAAAAGTCGGGGGGAGAGAGGTGAATCGAAGAAAAGGGTGATTTCTCTCTGTGTGAATCACTGAAGCCTGTCAATCTTTTTTTTTCTTTGAATGCACCTGTGGTTATAGTCGAGCTACTGCGTTTTCCTGTGGTGATGAGAAATCGCTGTGAAATCCATCCTCCTGCTCCAAATGAAATGCCAAAATTTTACATTTGCATTTTTGACGGACTCTCGGTGTTCAAGCCTGAACTGGCCACCTTACAGCAGGCAGCGCCCTGTAGTCAGTGGAGAGAAACAGGCTCCCTCGGGTGGCGAGTCCTACCTTCTGTCCTGAGACGACTTAATCACCCTGTGAAGGTACCTGCTTCTCTCCGTTGCCTCTAAGCACAGCCCTGACTGACTAAATCACTCTTGGACATCCCGTGTTCAGGCACTGGTGTGGGGGTGGATCGTAACTCACTTTTTAAAGCTCTTACAGCTGAGGAAAAGAGCTTTCAAATAGTGCCATTCTGTTTCCTTCATGAACTTAAAGGAAATGTCTGTCTACCCACTCTGAACTTCTGTTAGATTCTAGACTCAGTACTGGGGTATGAAGTATCTGGATCTTGTGAGGCAGATGCGGATTTCTCCTCCTCCCTAAAGCCTTTGCCTCAAAACCAACCTCCCAGCCGGGGCTTAAACCATCCTTTTTTCCTGTCTTCTTTTGGAAGAGCCGTATGTGACACGAGAAAGACTCACATTTGGGTGCAGGAGAAATGAACTCTGTACCGCTCTACTGCAGTGGCTTAATTCAACTTCAATCATTCAGAAATTTTAATTCAGAACAATCTAAAGGAGTTGTGTGATTTCCAGTTAACTACAGAGGTGGTGAAGGGTCTCCATGGCCGATATTGGCAGCCATGTTAGATAACGGGGGATGGACGTGAGCAGGAATATTGATTTATAACTGCTAAGTGTGGTGAACGGGCGTTTCCACGTATTTGCATCTCTTCCCACCAGCTGCTGCAGTCTGATCTGTATTCACGGATGAATTGCAGATTTTTGTTTCCAGATGAGCACTTGTCTTGGCCCAGCAAACTTGAAGATGGTAGAGAAGCTTCCTTTTCCTCATCTCATATTGCCTCTGTTGGCTTTTTCAAGCTATTCCAGCAGTGTTTAAATATCACTTCATTGTGGAAGTTGCTTTGATTTCAGTCCAGGCCATTATTTGTACGAATAGTAATTATTTGCACAATTAGAATCCAAAATGGGTCGGCGTGGCTGAGGAGCTTTCCAAAACACTTTAGAAAGCTCAGCCTAAAAGAACCACGTTATGTTCTTGTTCCCCCTGGTTTCTTCACACGTTTTCCTTTTCCAGAATGTGCTGCTTTGCCTCCTTGCTATCCAAGACCGTAACTAGGAAAGTCCAGAGAAAGGAAAGATGGAGACCTAATTCTGTTAATAATCGGTTCGTGTTTGTGAGAACCTGGGTTTGCACACAGGTAGGTTAAATGACTCCTCAAAAGTAAATTCAAACTGATGAAAGGGAAGATTGAAAACAACGACAACAAGGTAACAACTAAATGGGCTCTTGGTGAGTATGTTGCTATGGCACGAGCATTTGCCAACCTGAAAAGTCAGGGAGAAGAGATGTTTGCAGTGATGCTGCCTCGATGGAGTTATCAGGAGCATCCCCTGACAGAGACATACTTCACTGGTGCAGTCTGAATACTACTGTTTATTTACTCACCCTGTTCTGGTGTAACCCCTGTTTCTTGCTGCAGTAGCACGTGGCGTAAGAGAAACTTGCTGCAGAAATGGTGTAAATCCAGGGGAAGAAGCAGGGCCAGTGCTTGTGAGGAGACGGCAGCCCTCCCGTCGCTGCAATCCGCTGTCCCAAGGCCACCTCCAGCTCCCTGATGGCGGCTCACCAGGTACATACTGCAGCAGCACCGGGCTCCTGCTCCCAAGTTCACCACTGCTGAGGGAAACCAGCTGGATATCCTTTAAGCAATTCAGGTACTTGTGACTTTCTTCTTCTCCATGTGTAGCCATCAGGCATTGGGTGCTGGCCATCCACCAAAAATTCCCTTTCGAGCGTCTGATAATGGTCACCGAAAAGCCGCTGTGTTTGTCTTCTCCTTTGTCACCTGTCCAACAGGGATTTACAGGCCAAAATACGTTCGCTGCTCATCAGCTGTCATCGGGCGGTACTGTCAGCCATCACCTCAGCGCTCCTCTTCGCTTCTCTTTTCCAGATAATGAAAACTTTACTCAAAAACTGCCGGAGACGCATGCTCCTGGACCACAGGCTGCGTGGCTCTGGAGATACACCCCGACTCGCCCTCAGGAACACCGATGTTTTGGGGTGAAACACCGTCCCCTCCCCTGCGGGTCGATGATGAGGGGGAAATCCCTCCAGGGAGAACGACGGCCTGCG
>NW_008824552.1:146454-146907 GCF_000699105.1 Pygoscelis adeliae
AAGCGGCTTGGGGGGGCCGCGCATGGGGGGGGGCTGTGGTGTGGGGGAGGCCCTCGAAGAGGGCCGTGAGGGGCAAGCTCTGAGGGGGGGGTCCCCGCTATTCCTGCCCTAAACGGTGGTTTAAACAGCGCAAGAGGGAACAGCACAGCAAGGGAGCACAGCTGGCCGGCGCGCTGACAACCCAGCACCCCTCTCTTCCATTGGCAGAGGAGTGGATGGGGCTGTTGGTTTCCTGCCGTTATTAACTGCTGTGGTTCTCCGAAGTCTCTCACGTCGCATTAATCGCGTGGGTGCTGTATGTTCTCACAAGGCAGAAATCAGTTAGGTTATTCTGGAAGATGTTATCTGAGCTCTTCATAATTTTCTTTAAATTCTCCCTGCATAATACAGTTCAAGAAGACAGCTCGTTGATTAACGCAACATAATTTTCTTTAACTGTGGAAAAGCAGTATA
>NW_008824552.1:146950-159387 GCF_000699105.1 Pygoscelis adeliae
AAAACGTCATCTGAAACGTGCACTGAGTAGTGAATTGTCTTTTAAAACCTTTAGACACTGAAGCGTTTCTAAAATGGGTAATATTATTTGAGAGGCTTTTGGCCCACCTGAACTTGTTAGTGGTGTTGCGTTCCTCTCAGAGAGGAATCTGTCTGGAATTTCAGTTACTGTTTTGTTTAGTAGTTTGGTTGCGGATACAAGGGCTTCTGTTCGCGCAGCATCTGCTCTCGACACGTATAATGTTGAGTTTCCTTGTAACTTGCTTTCAGTAGATTTTTGTGTGAGGCGCGTACAAGTCTGCCAGCTTCCTCCCAATATCTGTCGAGCGTGTCGTAGAGCTTTTACCAGAGCTACTTGCTGGTAGCAAATAGAAAACGCCAGCATTTGCAGGAGCGTGGTGCTGTGGGAGAACCGGGTACCCGGGAGGACAATGCGGCTTTGGATCCACGTACTGACTCTGTGTCAGCAGCTGTAAACATTGAGAACTGGCTGATTGTGGCTAGGAAAGAAATTCCTCACTCCCACTTCGCTAGCTCTTGCTCTCGGCCTGATTTCCCGAGGCGAGGAGTCTTCTGTGACCTTTGCATGGGTTTTGTCCCTCCGCAAAAACTTGCGAACGCTGAGTTTTGCACGCGGTGGAGGTCTCGCGTTCTGCCCCTCAGTATTTCTGTTCGCTGTGTGACCTCGTCGATCACAGACACCCAAAACTAGCTTGGGTTTGATTTCTTTGCTGCCTGAAAGACACTGATCTTTCTGATATGAAGGAGGTAGCAGCCCAGTGGCGACAACCTGTGCTGTCTCCTGCTGTGGTTAGGGATGAGAGTGAAAAGGGGGGGAAGCAGAGGTTATAACGCATAAGTTGTGAGGGGCGGGGGGAAACCATAACCTGGCTTTGTTGGCTCTGCTGATCACAGAACTGGTTGTTTTTCGACATGCAGGCTATACCCACATCAGATCTATAATCCTTCAGAAACTGAGATCATAGAATCATAGAATCATTAAGGTTGGAAGAGACCTCCAAGATCATCGAGTCCAACCGTCAACCCAACAACACCATGCCCACTAAACCAGGTCCCTCAGCGCCTCATCTACCCGTCTTTTAAATACTTCCAGGGATGGTGACTCAACCACTTCCCTGGGCAGCCTGTTCCAATGTTTAACCACTCTTTCAGTAAAGAAATTTTTCCTTACATCCAATCTAAACCTCCCCTGGCACAACTTGAGGCCATTTCCTCTCGTCCTATCGCCAGTTACTTGGGAGAAGAGACCAACACCCACCTCGCTACAACCTCCTTTCAGGTAGTTGTAGAGAGCGATGAGGTCTCCCCTCAGCCTCCTTTTCTCCAGGCTAAACAACCCCAGCTCCCTCAGCCGCTCCTCATAAGGCTTGTTCTCCAGACCCCTCACCAGCCTGTCCAGAGATTGTGACTTTCTTTTCATAGTGTTCTTTTTATCCTGAAAAACCACAGAACATTTAATAGTTTGAGTTATAAATTGTGCTCTGGAACCTCTGTAGTTATCTTTGGGATGATAAATATCTACAGGGAGGAGAAAATGAAGATGTAGGGAGGGAAATTCAGGGTTTAGTGCAAATGTGGTAAAGCTGAAACGTGTTTCGGGTGCTTAGCTTCACGTTCTTTAAGGAAAGGTTTCTTTTACCTCAGCCATCAGTTACGCTGTTGTAAGGTCCTGTTAGGGCAGGTGGAGGACCGTGTGTTACCTGAGAATGGGGTAAGTGCCTTGTCCAGAATTACTCACTTTTTGGGGGTTGGTTTGCTTTTCTGCAGGCGTGAGTCAGGTACCTTAGAGTCCTCTGTTAGTTTCTAACTTGTCTCTTTTTTTTTTTTTTTTCCCCCTGCCTCCCCCGGCTTTGTTAGTCGACTGTCTTGGCTGGAAAACTCCGGAGTTGGCTTCTCCTTGGATTATCCCACCATAAGCTTGCATGCCGTCTCCAGGGACCTGAACGCCTACCCGTGGGAGCACCTGTACGTCATGGTGAACGCCAAATTCGAAGGTATGCCTGGAGTGTTGCTTAGCAGTCCTGAGCGGCGTGATTTCTTCTTCAAAAAGAGTAAATTTTGTTTTTAAAAATGATATGCTTCATTCAAGTAATAGCTTGTATTTTCGTTTTCATTTCCCTGAAGGATAGTTATTTTAGAAGTATAGCTTTGCCCTTGTTTAGAGTCACTTCTGTACCGTTCTGCTCTCAGCATGTGAATACGTACAGCTGGAGCCGCTGAAAATCGTTTCTCTGCTCTCTTAAACTAATTTTAAACAATTTAGTTCCTCTGCAGTCTCCCTGTGATTCCAGCTTAGGTATCATTTTTGCTTTATTGAACTTACGTTAATGTTGCTACCCTCTCCAGAAAAAAACGAATCCCTGCTGTTTCACATTAGCCTGCAAGCTTTCATTCATTTTCTCCCGCAGCTTGCTTTAAAAAAAAAAAAAGACAATAGCTCATGTTACCAGGCTTAATGGATCTTTGTAGATTTCCCACAAAACCGACCTTTTGACCGTTCTTGCTTTGACCTAGAGAAAACAAGCTTTCTGTTTCATTGTTTGTATGCAGATTTTCTCTATTTTTGATGTATCAGGTTTTTTTTCTTCTGGCAGACCTGTTGATATTTCAAGCGTGTCATAAACTGCCATCTCAATTGAAGAGTAACGAGTGTTAAGTCTTGAGCAGGTCTCCTTTCCCCTTCATGCCTACTAGTCCTTGTAGTTAAAGGTTAAAATCGGCATTTAACTTCTCTTTAGATGTCAGTACTTTCAGTATACAGACTAAGACTCTGAGGAGGCAGAGGCGTTTTTAAGCTATTAATACTCTTCATTATTTCCTTTTCTCGTCACTAATATTCTCTGACAGTCTGTCACTACAAATAATAAGAGAAAGCGTACATACACCTCTTGGTTCTTTCTCATTTTCCTTTGTGTTTATTTTGAGGTAAACTGAGCTTAGTCTGGAGAAAGATATTGTTTACAGCTTTTAATTCATTCTGATAATGGTGTTTGAAAGTAGGGATGTCTTGTGATAGTTCTTATCTATAAATCCTTAATAAACTGATTTTTGTGGGGGGTTTGTGTTTTGTTGTTTTTTTTAACACGTGAACTCTGGCTACAGTAAATCTTCTACAGCAAGTAGAAGATTTGTTTAGTTTTCAAGTCTATCCCTGGGGTTTTAACTGCTGAACAGTGTTAAACCCAAACCTCTCCACTTCTTTGGCTGCAAGAGTCTTCATTTCTTAGTTGGGCAGGGTACATTTTGTTCTTCCTCTGAAAGTTGTTGTTGTGCTCTCTGTGTGTGTGTGTGCGCGCGCCTTATCCTCGCCCCTTTTTTTTAGAAAAAGGCAGTCAGAGGTTGACTTCATTGAAAACAAAGAGCTGGACTTAGCAGTAACAAGCTGTGCCTGCGGGTGTCAGTTGGAAAAGGATTGGGTAGCTTCCTTGGACACTTCATTTTTGGGGGCAGCTGGCTGGCAGCTTCTTGGCTTCTTCATATTCTTGGCGGTGCCAGTTTTGTATGTGATAAAAGCCACTCTCGGTGGTACAGCCTTAACTGTACTCCTCTTTTTCTGTAGAAAATAACTAGGCACTTTGGAGGCTGTCAGTGCAGTGTCCCCAGCCACAAAGCAATGAACTGTAGCCATCTTTTCTGCGGTTTTTATATTTACGGAAAGTAAAACATCACGTTGTTGCTTACTTACTCACGTGTGTAGCGCACAGAAGTCAGGAAGCACGGTTTTGCTCACAGCTGTCACTGGCTCTGGGTGCGCTTTCTACCTCTGACATCTTGCTGGCTGGCTAGGAATGTCAGAAATGGAGTAGAGATCTTCCGTAAATGTCACAGTCCTCTCAGGGGCCACGCTGGAAGCTAGTTGATTTGACGGTAGTGTTAAGGATCCGTAAAATTAATGTGATTTAAAAAATACATATATAGCATTGTGCAAGTAAATGATAACGACTGTGAATTATGGGGTTTTTTTAAGTACAGTTCTTTTTAATAAGAATCAGGCAATTTTCCTGAAGTACGTGAATACATCATGTGACCGTTACGGAAATCTAAAGTCCTAAAATTATAAACAGGGAAGTTTTCGTGTGCGTTGCAAGTGTGGTCGAGGTGCTGTGAGAGGACCGCATGTATCCGTAATGTGGACGGGAGTGGGTTGGTTTGTGCCTCTCGCAGGCTGCGTCCAGGTTTCTGATTCGATTAGGTGCGTGTTCCTGAAAGAATAAACAAACGTGACTTTTATTTGGACAAAATAAACATGTTTCTCTTAAATCTTTCAATTTTCTAAAGAGGAGGAGACAAAAGAGGCTCCCATGGCTGAAGGGGAGGAGGAGGAAGACAGCGATGACGATGTTGAACCAATTGCGGAATTCAGATTTGTACCTAGCGACAAATCAGCCTGTAAGTGAAGAGGGAAATCGAGTTTAGCTTGAAGTCCCAGCTGCATGTGGAAGACATCTCTGGTATAGAGATGTAAACGACATGATCCTTTAGTGTCCTTCTCTAATTACTTGCTGTCTGTGTGCTGAGAAGAACAAAGCAAATTGTTTTATCGTGCTTGAAACTGGAATATTTCAAGCAGCCGTTTCTCACGGAAAATTCCAATGTTTTAAAATAGAGACTTTTAAGTATAAACCCATGACACAGGTAATCTTATCTATATACATTTGCAGAGAAGTTGTATGGGAAATATCTCTTTAATTACAAATTCAGTGATATTTGAGTCAGCGACAGTTTCATTAGGAATGTGCTAATGTCCAGACACTACCACTGGAAAGCAGTCGTATCTCGTCCGGCGTGGCGCTTACAGTTGGATCCAAGTTTTAAGAATCGTATGTATCAGGTGCTGGAAGGAATCCTGTAGTGGGTAACCACAGACTGAATAGCCCAGAGATAAGCCTTTATCATCGATGAAATAATGGAAAAGTGCTGTTGAGAGGATAAAGCAGCAGGCTGGATCTAGGAAACCTGGTTTGTTTCTTGCTTGGCTGCTGGTGTGTTGGATGACGTTTTCAAATACGAATTCAGCGGTGGTTCTGGTAAAGGAATATTCTCAATCTCTCTGATCACTCAGTCTGGGATTTCTTGCCTGTTGTTGTGGGATATTGTTGGAGAAACGAGGGAGGTTTTTCTCAATCTCTGCAACTCCTGTCTGCCCTCACGTATTTTGGGAAACGCTGCCTCTAGTATCCCTGTGTTTTCAGCATCTGGTCACATCTATGCAGGACCGGAGAGCTGGTTATAGATCATCAGCTGTGTCCTTAAATTTCCTAACCTTGAAGCACTGGCTTCTTGATTTTTGATGTGCAAATGGACAAACAATTAAGATACGGTTTAAGTAGCTGCTTCTAACAGCATCTTAGCTGAAGGTGCCCTTTTCCAGCTGGGATGGGAGCCTGGCTGCACAAGCACGGTTCCTGGGAGTCCTGGTCTCAGCTGGTGGGAGATTTGTAGCTCACGGGAGCTGACTGAAAGCACTGCAGGTTAACTATTAGCATCTCTTTTTTTGTTTTGGTTGCTTGTCCAGAAGATAATTCTGTTTTGTTCGTACAGTGGAAGCCATGTTTTCAGCGATGTGTGAATGCCAAGCTCTGCACCCAGACCCAGACGATGAAGATTCAGACAACGATTACGAAGGGGAGGAGTACGATGTTGAGGCCCACGGTTCGTAACAGTTGTTTCTTTTGAAATACTCACCAGCACTGGGATACCTGGAACTTCTCCTACGGTGTCTGTCATGAGAACTGTTTGGTCTGTTAAGAAGTTCCGTGTCATCTCGCCTAAATGTTCTTCATGCCGTAGGCACAGTATATAAACTCAGGAATCTGTAAGTTCATAGAATCATAGAATAGTTTGGGTTGGAAGGGACCTTTAAAGGTCATCTGGTCCAACCCCCCGGCCGTGGGCAGGGACGTCTTCAACTAGATCAGGTTGCCAAATCACTGGAATTCAGCAAAAACACTGTTCTTATTCTCGAAAGCCCCAAGACACAAATATCAGCCTTTCCTGTTCCCAGTGGACGTGCTAGCACACGTTCGGTGCCCATGCTGCGGCATGGTCAACTCACATCGCTGTGTATATTCTGTAACTGATGTAAGCAGCCTTTTAATCTCAGTCGGTTAATCCGAGCATAACTCACCTGGCTGGTGTCCTGTTCCTCCACCCCTGTTTGATCCAGGCTCCTACACTCGGGTCTGATAAACATGAACTTGTTGTTGCAGAGCTGGAACAAGGTGACATCCCGACCTTTTACACTTACGAAGAAGGATTGTCGCATTTAACTGCAGAAGGTCAGGCCACTCTGGAGAGGTTAGAGGGGATGTTAGCCCAGTCTGTCAGCAGTCAGTACAACATGGCTGGAGTGAGAACAGAAGACTCGATCAGGGAGTTTGAAGGTAAGAAATGCTTTTGTTTTACTAAAGAATATATGAAAGCGGTGGTTCTCCAGTCTGGCTAATCCATGAGCACCAGGACTGAGCAAGTATCATGCTGTGGGCGATACCTTACTGCACTGCGTGCGTCAACAGCGGTTTCATCTTTGTTCACAACCACAGGTTATAAAAATGCCTGTGGCCCTACGGGCAGCATATTGCCTGCCGTGGATTGAGGGCTGCTGTGTTAAAGATTGAGGACCACTGCGTTAAGAATTCTTGATTCTTACTGGTATGATTTCCTGGAATAGTGGTAGGGTGAAGTTGATTTAGAATTTAAAAAAATTAAACTTGTCAGTCTGTGCTGGGATTAGGAAGCAATTTCTACTCTGAACAGGTAAGAGTATTTTTCTTGAAAATACCCTAAATTGTAGGTTAATAATTCTCTTTACAGAGTTCCGTGTGAATTCAGAATCATTGAAATACACTGGAACAGATTAAAAAAAGAAAAATCTGCTTTTCTGAAGGGTGCTGTCTCTTAATGCTACTGATTGTTCAAACATGTATTTAAGGAGTAAGGTTTCTTTTTGTTGGGGGGAAAAAAAACCGGTTTCTCAAATTTTGCCTTTTCTGCATGCTGTTTTCACCAGGGCAATACATTACCTGGGGGAAGATCAGGGAAGCAGTTTAGTAGTATTGCTTCTTTTTTTGATATAAATGTCAGTGTTTTAGTATGGTCTGACATTTTTCGAAGGATGAAAAATGATGCAGCTGCTGTGGATTTCTAGCTATCAGCTTGCCTAGAATAGTCAACAGGATAATAAGTAATCTGATCGACGTGGATCATTTTCTTAATCTTTATTTGCTTTGTCAGTTGTTTACAGGTTCTCTTTGTTCCAGAACTTTGAATAAATTTATAGAATACAAAGATAACCTTAGGTGATATACTCGTGTTTTAGCAGTGCCCTTCATTTGAAAACTTTGTCAGGTTTCTGAACCGCAAAATTTTGAAAATTAAAATAAATTGAATGGCAAGTATGTCACGTGTCTCAAAGCCATCTTCATAGGTTTCATTTGCCTCCCTAATCTTATTTGTTACGGTACTGCTTCTTGGTTTGCTACAATTATTAATACCCCCAGGGCTGCTCAGTTTCAGAATTCTGTTGTTTTTTGACATTGTAGCATAGAGCGATTCTTCCTTTTTTCAACTTCACGATGGCTGAGAGCGGTTTCAGGACAGGATCCAGCCTCTTTCTGTTAGAGCATAATTAAAGCTATTAAAAAGAATCACGCCCTATGTTACACTGAAACTTCATTTAAAAAATGAAATAGTTTAAATCCAGTATTTAGGTCTTTTAATAAGATAGGGTGAGGTTGTAGGAAGCGGTGACGTCTTTAAGTGGCCGACTGACAGAGCTGGAACAAACCCCCAGACTTGGGAGCACATCGGTGTTTCCTTAAGCCGCTTTCAGAAGTTCAGCAAAGGAGTTTTCTGTTCCGGCCATCTCCTGTCAACAGAGGGCACTCGCTCTCCTCCGTGTGATAGCATCATCTGCTTGCGAGCCTGCCCTGTTACGTAGCGTTGGCTGTTGTTTTTCAGATGGGATGGAGGTGGACATAGCACCGGTAGTTGCGGGGCAGTTTGAAGACGCAGAAGTCGATCACTGAGGAGGACGTGTGCTGCTGTAAGTCCTTCTGTCTTCCAATACCAATGCTTTTCAGTCCTGCAGAGCCTCCCGTCTCTGTAATTTGTGTAATGCAAATGATCCCAGATCTCTTCGGGGCAGTATCTTGTGATACCAGGATGATGGTGATTTAGAGAAGGAAAAGGTAGCTGTAGTTATCACAAGTATGGAAAGATGTTCAGTGATCTGTCCAAATTGCCTATCGGTGTAAACCATCATGCTGCGTGGGTAACCTGCGTGGACGTGTCTGCCTGGAAGACAGGTCAGCCATTTGGTAAACTTAAGAATTGTCTGATCTCAAAGGCTCTTAGGTGCTAATATATGAACGCCGGAGCCATTGCCGGGAAGTTACTGTCCTTAGTATCCGTTATTTCGCCCTTAGCGTGCAAGATTTCCCAGGCCTTTCAAGGGGGCAGAACACTTCACAGCACTGCATGTCCATCTCTTCCCTCACTGTAAGTGGAGCGGGAACAGTTCCTGGTAGAGTTACGGAGCAATCTGGATGGGATTGTTGTCAGAAGCGTGCAACTTAGAGACAACGCCCTGCTTAGGTGGTTGTGCCGGTGTGCCCTCTTGCCTGCCGTCACCTGTATTGCTTTTCTCCTGTCAGTGGCATTACAAGATGTGCCAGCGTTTCCTCGCTGGTGCTGGGTGGGAGAGGAAGAGGAGCTTATTCTGGGACTGTGTTTGTGGAGACGCGCAGGCACAGCGGGGTTGTGATTCCACCCCTGCTTCCACAGTGCTCGCTAGCGCACGGTTTGCACGTGCTGCTCGAGTGGCGGTGCGTTGTCCCAGTTCTTCTGCCTCGCTAGGAAGTGAGGCTGCCAGCTCTCGCCTTAAAGCGAGCGCAGAACTGTCCCACTTGAAATGCCGGGGAAGACGGTTGTGGGGCAGACGGCCAATAGCTCGGGGGAGAAAAAAGGAAAGGGGCAGGGGAAGAAAGGCCCACAAGCAGGAGGACGACACACTGAAAAAAATCAATGGAAATGGGTCAGAAGTAGTTGGTTAGGGATTACGGTGTCACTGGGAGAGAGGCTGCAGTCCCCGAGAAAGGCTGTTGCGGAGGGGCGGTGCGCCTCTGCTTTCCTCCTCCGTTGCTTATTTTACTCTGTTGCTGTTAATACTCCTGCAGTTCTGAAAGTCTCTGAGCAGCCCTGTGTTCACTCACTGATCTCAGCCACTGCCACTGGCCCTGAATTCGTATTTATTGTTTGGTGTAAGGGCTCAAAGTTTTCTTCAGTTGCTTTTCCTACCTTGGGAAAGACTTTGCAGTACAGAGGGGAGTTCTTCCAAAAAAAGTCAAGGTACTGGTTGCCCCGCCACTGGACGGTTATCTTATTTGATAAAGGACATGTTTTAAAATTAAGGAAAACTCTTCAGCTGTAGACAGGGTGACTCTTACTGAATGGAAAACTTGGTCTGGTGACTCCATCTCCAAGATGATTTTCATCCATGGTTTATTTAAAAAAAAAAATCGTGCTGTTGAAAATTGAAATTCGAATGCTTATTGTCCCGGTTTAAATTTAAGCCAGATTAAGGAGAGTTAGTGGCTGGTAGCGGATCTCTAAGGAGCCTGAAGGCGCTAGTGGAAGTGGTGTTGACTGATGTTCTAGCAAAGCACAAAATACATCCTGTAAGAAGTAGTTCTGGTCAGCGGACTCCTTCCTGCTGCTTACTCCGCGCTTTCCACGGTGCGGCAGGTGGCTGTGGGAGATTAATGCTGCGAGAGGTGACTGGACAGGGAGTCCTTCTGTCCTTCCGCTTGTGCTGATCAGAGCCGAGGATCTGATCCCCGTCAGGGCAGACCAAGTGATCTGCACGTGCAGCGCCAAGGGTTGCAGTGAGGTCGCCCCAGGGAGCAGTTTGGGAGCTGTGGGTGTGATGGGCCTTTTTAAAGTAACCACCAGCCTGAGTGCGGTGGTGGAATTGAAGTAAGTTCAAAAACCTAGGATATACGGCAGCAATAAACAACCCAAGGTGCGAAGTGACAAGAACAGCTCTTGCAGGTCGGTGCTAATCACCCTGCTGACAAGTTTGAGGACGAGGGCGGCCTGGTTCTACACTCTGAAAATAGGGGCAGAGAGGGAGCGTGCCGTGATCTCCTCGGTACCCTGTGGAGCAGCTCAGCCCTTCTTCAACCTTCCGAACCGCAAAAACGATCTCCAAGAACATCTTGTTGGCGATCCTTTAGCGAGCACCGCGCTGCCCTGCCTCTGCAGCGATGCCCTTGTGGGACGCTCACGTTGCATGTCGCTGCTCGTTACCCAAACGAGATGCGACAGTTGCCCGCTGAAGCTCCTGGAAGACTTGCTGACAGTTGATGTGGGACATTTCTGCTGGTCTCGTAATAAGCGGCGTTTTGTCTGTCGCGTCACGAGCTCGCAGGAACTGTTCCGAAGCAACTGGTGTGTCTGCGTGTAGCGGTGCGACGGGGTCTTCCAGGGCACAGGCGTACGACTGCGGCTTGTAAACACGTGCTGTCCTTGCCTGACCTGAGCTTAGATCTGCTGTCAGAGGCAAAGCTGCTCAGCCCTTCTGAAAATTAGAGGGTTTGCAGTGAAGTGCTGTCCTCCGTGACTGCAAGCAACGGAGAGCTACTACTTTGTAAAGCTTAATACGTTTTTATTTTAATGCCAATCATGTAAACTTGGTGTCTTGTATCTTTCAGATTCATCTTGTGGCACTTCCAGAATAAGCTGTAAAACTGAAGGCATTGCAGTGACTATCGGGAGTTAACCTTTCTTTTCATGACCTAAGCTTAGACATCTAGGTCTATAAATGCTTTTATAGATGTTTAAAACGGGGTTTGACATCTGTGACCACTATGGCGTTATTTAAAAAAACAAAACAAAAAACAAGAAAACCTCTTGCATCTAACACTTGAATGGGGCTAATCAGGGGTCATTTCCAAGAAGCCTTTGTAGGAATTCTAGGACTTCAGAAATAAAACTGTAAGTAGAACAGGATTTTAGATTGTCCTAGGATTTTCCATATTTTTGTACCTGTTCAGTGAGTCGGTGGAGGAGAACGGAAATAGCAACGTTACAAAGTTCGACTACAAGGAAATAGGGTCGGCTGAGGATTAAAAGCAAAGCTAAATTTAATACGCCCCTCGAGTAACTGCTTTATCGGTTCAGTGCTACCCTTTTCATTTCTCTGAGAGCAGAGTTTGGGTGGTAGAGGAGATGGAATAAAGTCGGTGAGGTCCTGAAAGAGAGAACTGTTTCGTGTCTTTGTATTAAATGTTAACAACATTGTTAAATAAACTAAGATTTTTGTATCTCACAACCAACTCCGTGTTGCAGCTCTCAGTCCTTTACTTCAGCAAGCGGCTGGCAACTCTGAGCCGCCGTCCCTCGAGTTTTAGCACTCTCTTCTGTAACAAAACAAAAAAAAAAAGAAGCCCAACGGCATCCTGGCCTGTATCAGAAATGGTGTGGCCAGCAGGAGCAGGGCAGTGATCGTGCCCCTGTACTCAGCCCTGGTGAGGCTGCACCTCGAATACTGTGTTCAGTTTTGGGCCCCTCACTACAAGAAGGACGTTGAGGTGTTGGAGCGTGTCCAGAGAAGGGCAACGAGGCTGGTGAAGGGTCTGGAGAACAAGTCTGCTGAGGAGCGGCTGAGGGAGCTGGGGTTGTTTAGCCTGGAGAAAAGGAGGCTGAGGGGAGACCTCATTGCTCTCTACAACTCCCTGAAAGGAGGCTGTAGCGAGGTGGGGGTCGGTCTCTTCTCCCAAGTAACTGGCGATAGGACGAGAGGCAATGGCCTCAAGTTGCACCAGGGGAGGTTTAGATTGGTTGTGAGTGGTGGAGTCACCATCCCTGGAGGTATTTAAAAGACGTGTAGATGAGGCGCTTAGGGACATGGTTTAGTGGGCCTGGTGGTATTGGGTTGACGGTTGGACTCGATGATCTTGGAGGTCTCTTCCAACCTTAATGATTCTATGATTCTAAAACAAGTCCCGTGAAGCCATTTTCATCATTTACCTGGATGTGAGAATAAAAGGGCAGAATATTTGCGGAGGGCGCCTGTAAGACAGAACTAGTCCGTGCCGCATGCCAGACTTCGGAACCCAGCTTTAGATTGCCAAGAGCTTGGTCCTGCTGGAGCTTCCACTGCTTCATCTCTCCGCGTGGTGGCATTTTTGCCGTGGGGCAACGGCAGCAAATTTCGGGGTCTTTTTTCCCCCCGATATCCAAATGAAAGTCTGATACTAGACTTGTTCCACTTTCATTTGATTTGACGTTGCCTTGTGACTTCTTCAATAGAATTATGTTGGTGTAGGAACAGTTTTCTTTGCCAGGCCCACGCTACTGAGCGGTCCTGCCCCGCGTAGCACATTGGGATGTGGTTTGGTTTCGAGGTACGTGAAA
>NW_008824552.1:159411-161012 GCF_000699105.1 Pygoscelis adeliae
AATATTCATTAGGAACACCAGTCAAATCAGTGAGGATTTAACAGCGGTGTGAACTATTGACGTTGCTGAGTAAATGAAGTGTTTAGCATGTTGTGCAACAAGACATTCTACAAGAGTGCCTTTCCTAGCCCCTTTATGCGCGCGTGTGTGTATGTACAGGTGTAAATCTGTGCATGTTTTTGTTAGGGGTGCAGAGTAATAAAGGAGGGTGCTGAGCGACGCCTTAGTTTTTGCACTAGGATTTGGAGAATCTTCACGTGGTGAGGTTTCGGGACAGCGAAGGAGTACTTAAACTCTATGAAACACCGTAATTTAGAAAAGAAAGCTCACACAATTCTAAGTTCATCGTTAAAACAGACTGGTTTGATTTCTTTGGTGTGTTTTGGGTTTTTTTTGGTGTAAATCCTAGTTGTTGGAGTGTGGTCTTTCTATTGCTTTTCATATTAAACGGCAGACTACCTGTCACATACCCTGGTAGATATGCAGCGGGACTAAACTCCGCTCCTCTCGGAGTTTAGTCTCCTACTCTACTCCTCTCCTACTCTCACGCTCCGTCCGAGCAGTAGGAAGCTCCAGAGGGAGAACCGGTTTTGTACTAACGCGGAGCCCCAGAGCAGGCATTTTATGACGCTTCCAGGCAAATCAATGGAGGAAGATCAATTTCGGTCAGGTGGAAACAAACCTGGAGGAGCCCTGAAGCTAGTGTTGCGAAGGGTCTTGTGTGGATTTACAAATTTTATTTTTAATAAAACTTTGTATTTAAGCTACGTCTAAGCGTTCTGGGAACACTTATACTTCATAAGCATTCATTACTTTGAATGTAAAACACTGATTTTTGTCTGTACTACCAAACCCAGTTAAATTCTTCAGCTCCTAACAGTTTTAGTTTTCATTCTTTGTGCTATTTTTTTTTTTTTTGCTTTTCTTTTGCCTTAATTTAGTCAATTGAAGGCTTGTCCGTTTCTTAGTGATGGTTTGTTTTGTTGGTGGGGTTTTTTTTAATTCTAGTGGCTATAAATTGAGCAACTATTTGTTAATCACTGTACTGGTTTCAGCAGGGATAGAGTTAATTTTCGTCCTAGCAGCTGGTACAGTGCTGTGTTTTGGATTTAGGATGAGAATAATGTGATAACACACCGATGGTTTAGTTGTTGCTAAACAGAAAATAGTCCAAATCCTCTGAAGGCTGGTTTTACCATAAAACAAAATAAGGTCAAGGGACCTGCACAGGAGATCCAGTTTTTAGGAATAAAATGGTAAGATGGATGTCGTCAGACCCCAATGGATGTGATCAATAAAATAACAGCCATGTCTCCACCAACTAGCAAAAAGGAAACTCAAGCGTTCTTAGGCGTCGTGGGTTTTTGGAGAATGCATATTCCAAATTACAGTCTGATTGTAAACCCTCCCTATCAAGTGACGTGAAAGAAGAACGATTTCAGATGGGGCCCTGAGCAACGACAAGCTTTTGAACAAATTAAAGAGGAGAGAGTTCATGCAGTAGCCCCAGGGCCAGTCCGGGCAGGGCAAGATGTAAAAAACGTGCTCTACACCGCAGCCGGGGAGAACGGCCCCGCCTGGAGCCTCTGGCAGAAAGCACC
>NW_008824552.1:163308-175166 GCF_000699105.1 Pygoscelis adeliae
GTGGGGTGGGGGCAATTGCATCACTTGTTTTTCCTGGGTTTTGGTCCTCTCTGTGTTGTTTTCATTACTATTTATTATTCTATTATTTCAATTATTAAACTGTTCTTATCTCAATCCATGAGTTTTCTTACTTTTCCTCTTCCAATTCTGTCCCCGTCCCGCTGGGGGAGAGCGAGCAAGCGGCTAGGTGGTGCTTGGTTGCTGACTGGGGTTAAACCACGACAGTCACCCAGATTTGTACCAATTTTTTCTAAGCTATATGTTACGCCAAAATTAACATTTGCTTTATGGACTTCGCCTTTGCAGGCCGTCGAAAATGACGTGGAAGTAGGGCCTCTGATCTAACAAATCTTGGCTGCCTGTGGGTTTGTATCTCTGCTTTCTCTTTTTCCCTGGCTGCCTGTTTTTACATTCTTTGAGGTTTATTTTGAAGACCTTTACCCTGTGGGCTTCATGGGCTCAAAGGAGATGTGCCAATCAGTTCATTAGGTAAGGCTCACTTCCCTAAGAAACGAGGCTAAAAACTGGGCTTGAGTACACCAGTAAAGGCAAAGCCCCAGGGAGAGAAAAAAAATAATCTGTAAGGTATGGATCACTTTAAAATAGGTAAAAGGGATAAAAAGCATTAAAGCAAGAAAGTGACGGGTAGAAGCGTCCCAAGGAAGACATCTGTTTTGGAAGTGGTATACGGTATCAGAGTACATGTTTTTTCAGAGGTCTCATGCATCGGGTTTCTGTCCTAGCAGCCCTCCGTGACCCAGCTACAAATAAGCGGATGAAGGTAAAACCAGCTAAAGGCTCGCATCCGATCAGGCTCACAGCGTGGCGGTGCGCAGTCCTTGCCGTGAAGAGGTTTACCAAAGAGAAGCTTCCTTTAGTAGGCCTCCTCACGCTAGTACCAAAGTGCTGCTGAACGATAACCCAGCGGTTCTAGTTCTCTTCAGCGTATTAGCAAGCTATTTATTTTATTTTATTTTAATGACGAATACAGGGTCATGGGTTAAGACTCTCTTGTATGAAAAGCATGTCCAAACAGTTGATTTCATTTTGTAGTATAATCTTAAACGTACCTTGGAAAATTGAAACGCGAAAAGATTTTATTGCAACAAGTAAGAAATTACATGAAAATATTTACTTCCCGAACTCTTGCAAAAAAGATAGCTGACAACAGGAGCTGTTTAAGACTTGGTTCATAATTTTACTGTGAAAAAAACCCAAACCTGTCCGATTCCCTCCCTTCCTCTTAGAATATGCTCTGCAAAGTGACAGGTAATGAGTAGAGGGGCCTACTACTGGGATCTTTGTAGAACTTGTTAACCATCTCTCCTTTCAAACCTCGTAACTATAAAATGAAAAACCGGATTTAGTCTTAAATTTGAAAAATATATTTTGGTATACATAAACATTAAGAGGCGTCCAGAAGAAGAAACCTCATTCTAGAAACAGAACTTCAGAGGATGGTACCTATCGGTGCTCTTCACCTCAGCTAACGCTATAAAGGGCATGTTTGTGCCGGTTTGGGTATGTAGCTTTCCTGCGGTTTTAGCTCTTTTATTTATTCTCTTATAGTGCAAATTTACTTATTTCAAGAAAAACAGCTCGTAAGAGTTACATAAAATCAAGGCCAAATCAAATTCCACATGATTCCTCCCTATATACTGTGTCTGTTTTACTATGTGAAGAGGCAGCAGTAATCTTAGATAAAGTAGGTTGGTGGGGTTGTGGGGGTTTTTTTTGCCTAAAATGCCCTTTTCTGGGTGTGTCTACAGAATTTTATGGTACTTTATCACCGCTTTCTAACCAAGACAAACACTCAGTAGCCTGTAGTGAGACAGGACGGGGCAGAGCCTTCTGGAAAGGAAGCGAGGGGTTACTTACCTGCACTCGGGTATTATTAAAACAATGCTGGTCCTACAGACTCTTACTTTTGGTGTAGGGTACGTCTAGAATAGAGCTGTGGAGACTCTTCTAGGGAGTAGTGTGGCCTTTCTTCCTCTCGGAGGTACGTGTATTGCGAGGAGGAATAGCATGAGGTCACTATCAGAATGAAATCTTCAGCTCCTTTTTTGCAGGTGCCTTCTATGGGAAGAAATCCAATAAAATCAAACCTTGAAAGGACTGGGTATTTCTCTAAAATTACTTTTGCCTGCTGTTGTCATAAAGGTCAGCAAACGGCACTTATGGCTCAAGTGACAAAGTTTCGATGTTTTAACAGTGCTTCGCATTCATATGGCTTAACTGAAAACGCTGGCAGATATTCTCAAAATCCCAATATGCCATTACAAAATAAATATTTGCATACAAAGTTGTAAAACCAAGTATTTCAAACATGAAATCTGAAAATAACAACTGAAAGGTGGCCTGGAAGTCGATGTTGTCAGTTTTCTGAAAGCTTCACGTCTGCAGATGTTGAAAGCATCTTTTTAACATAGTACTTCTAGATTTCAGAATTGGATGTCTCGGGATATCCGAGGAAGGATTTCATCCCATATAAAAGCCACAAGTATGGTACCTGAAAAGAGAAATGACAGAAAGGACCTTTATTTGAATGTATTTGAGAAGGACACAGTACTGGCATGGAAAATAAATATTATGTTCAAGTATTTGAGCGTCTAACATGCAGTGCAGCAGGGATTGCAGAAAAATGGAATTTTCTGTCAAAAAGGCCTAGAGGCAGTCAGTACTTTTTGCGAACACAATCTTTTTCGCAAAGAAAGCTTCAACAGACCATGCAAGTGATCCTTATGAGTCAATAATCTTAGAATCATAGAATCATTAAGGTTGGAAAAGACCTCCAATATCATCGAGTCCAACCGTCAACCCAACAACACCACGCCCACTAAACCATGTCCCTCAGCGCCTCATCTACCCGTCTTTTAAATACCTCCAGGGATGGTGCCTCAACCCCTTCCCTGGACAGCCTGGTCCAATGTTTAACCACTCTTTCAGTAAAGGAATTTTTCCTCACATCCAATCTAAACCTCCCCTGGTGCAACTTGAGGCCATTTCCTCTCGTCCTATCGCTTGTTAGTTGGGAGAAGAGACCGACCCCCACCTCACTACAACCTCCTTTCAGGTAGTTGTAGAGAGCAATGAGGTCTCCCCTCAGCCTCCTTCTCTCCAGGCTAAACACCCCCAGTTCCCTCAGCTGCTCCTCAGCAGACTTGTTCTCCAGACCCCTCACCAGCCTCGTTGCCCTTCTCTGGACACGCTCCAGCACCTCGACGTCCTTCTTGTAGTGAGGGGCCCAAAACTGAACACAGTATTTGAGGTGCGGCCTCACCAGGGCCGAGTACAGGGGCACGATCACTTCCCTGCTCCTGCTGGCCACACTATTTCTGATACAGGCCAGGATGCCATTGGCCTTCTTGGCCGCCTGGGCACACTGCCGGACCAGCACCCCCAGGTCCTTTTCCGCCAGGCAGCTTTCCAGCCACTCTTCCCCAAGCCTGTAGCGCTGCATGGGGTTGTTGTGGCCAAAGTGCAGGACCCGGCACTTGGCCTTGTCGAATCTCATACAGTTGCCCTCGGCCCAGCGATCCAGCCTGTCCAGGTCCCTCTGCAGAGCCTTCCTACCCTCGAGCAGATCAACACTCCCGCCCAACTTGGTGTCGTCTGCAAACTGACTGAGGGTGCACTCGATCCCCTCGTCCAGGTCATTGATAAAGATATTGAACAAGACCGGCCCCAACACTGAGCCCTGGGGAACACCGCTCGTGACCGGCCGCCAACTGGATTGAACTCCATTCACCACAACTCTCTGGGCCCGGCCGTCCAGCCAGTTTTTGACCCAGCGCAGAGTCCACCTGTCTAAGCCGTGAGCCGCCAGCTTCTCGAGGAGAATGCTGGGGGAGAGGGTGTCAAAGGCCTTACTGAAGTCCAGGTAGACCACATCCACAGCCTTTCCCTTGTCCACTAGGCGGGTCACCTGGTCATAGAAGGGGATCAGGTTGGTCAAGCATGAACCCATGCTGGCTGGGCCTGATCCCCTGGTTGTCCCGCTCATGCCTTGTGAGCGCCCTCAAGAGGAACCGCTCCATAATCCTCCCCGGCACCCAGGTCAGGCTGACAGGCCTGTAGTTCCCCAGATCCTCCTTCCGGCCCTTCTTGTAGATGGGTGTCACATTGGCCAGCCTCCAGTCGTCCGGGACCTCCCCCATTAACCAGGGCTGCTGATAAATGATGGAAAGTGGCTTGGCGAGCTCCTCCGCCAGCTCTCTCAGCACCCTCGGGTGGATCCCATCCGACCCCATAGACTTGTGAGCATCCAGGTGGCGTAGCAGGTCATTGACTGCTTGCTCTTGGATTATGGGGGGTTCATCCTGCTCGCCGATGTCAACCCACTGATTATTACATTTTGAGGTCAGTGGTTTGGCCAGTTTTTATTCCATCTAACAGCCTTTTTGTGTGACCCCTACTTCTTTGACTTTGAACCAAGGATGCTGTGGGAGATGGTGTCAAAAGCCTTACTAAAGTGACGGTATACTACATCCACTGCTCCCCGTTCATTCCCACAGACATTCATTTCATCACGGAAGGCAACCAAGCTGGCTGAGCGTGGATCGCCCTCGCTAAATCGGTGCTGACTGTTCCTGATGACCTTTGTGGTTTTACATGGTTGGAAATGGATTCGAAGACGAGATGCTCCACCATCTTCCCAGTGACTGAGGTTAGACCAACTAGCTTATAGTTCCCTGACGTCTTTCTCCTCCTCCTCTTCCTTAAAAGCAGGCATGGTATTAGCTCATTTCCAGTTGTGAGGAAGCTCCTCCAACTGCTGTAACTTCCCGTAAATGATGGACAACAGTAACATCGGCCAACTCTACCTGCATTTTTAGATGAATCCCAGGAGAGCCAATGGATTTGCATTCATCCAGCTTCTCTGTCGTTCCTACCCTGTTGCTCCCCCACTATTTATTGCCTCCTTTCCAAAACCTTACTGTTTTACACAGAGGTTTGGGAGTAAACTTTGCTTGGGAACACTGTGGGGGGCAGGGGGGGAAGAGTACCTCAGCCTTTTCTATGTCACCCATCACTAGGTTGTCTCCCCCATCCACCAATGGACCCGCATCTTCTCTGGACTTTTTTTGTGATTAATATATTTGTAACCCTGTATGTCCCTAGTCTTAGTTCCAGCTGAGCTTTGACATTCCTGATCTTGCTCCTAAGTACACGGGCAAAGCTTTTATACTCCTCCTTTGCTGCCTGTCCCTGTTTCTACTTCTTACATGCTCTCCTTTGTTCATAGCGAAGCTTCTTGTCTAGCCAGCAGGGAAAGGCTTTGCGTCAAAATTCCCAGTCTAACTACATGACAGATTGTTCCTGCACATCCAACTGTGTTACTGAGCTCTCAGTAAGCTTTTTTTGAAAAATCACCTTTCCATGGGATACTTCTGCCATTTGTGGCAGCTTCCGAGGGAATTACTACTGACCTAGCAATTCCCTAAATAAACAGAATTTTGTTCTCCTGAAGTCCAAAGTCTAAACAGCTCTGCTATTTACCTCCCCAGTCTTCCTCTGGACCCTGAACTCTTGCGAGGACTACAACCCAAGTGGCCACATGCACCACCAGTTCTTTCCTGTTTGTGAGCAGGTCAAGTACAGGATTTCCACGCGCGGGCCCTTCAGTATTTGAATTAGACTTGATTAGTGACAGTTTTCTAGGAACTTCCTGGATTGCATTCACTCACTGCATGAGTGTTGCTCTGTCAGATGATGTCTGCATAGTTGAAAACCCCTAGAAGGACCAGGGTCTGGGAGTAGGAGACTTCTGCTAGTTGTTTGTTGAAACCCTCCTTTGCTACCAAGTCCCCAAGGTGCTGATCACTTCACTGCACATGGACTTGCAATTCTTGTTTCTTTGCTAAGCTCCGTGCTTAAGTGTACTGAACTTGATGGAAACCTCTGAATACCCTCTCCTCTGAGCAGAAAGGTGAAAGTTTCACCTGTAGTCTCCTCCCTTGCTTACCTCCTCCATTTATGTCTACTCCTAAGCAACTTTTGTGGCACTTATTTTCTATCCTGACGGTGAAAAAACATTTTCTTCTAAGGAACAGTATTAGTCTTTCTGGTAAAACTGATCTAAAGCAGTGGGCATTGATTCTGTTTTTATAGTGTTAGAAACCTAGCAGGATGCTAAGCTGGCACCTGTCCAGGAAAGAGCATCCCATTTTACTGCCCTCACGTCCATCATCTTGTCACCAACTCTTATAAGCATAACTGCCATCTCCCTGGTACTGAAAAAGAAGCATTAGCTCAGTCCCCATAATTACTAATGGTATAATCATGCCTTGACAACTAACATGAATTCCTTTGGCAGTAAAACAGAAACTATCTTTGTTCCACTAGTACTTACTACTTCTGTGTTCACTGTGCAGAATTTAGGTCTGCCTATGCTAAGTCATAAATGCTTGCTGACATCTATATTTACTACAGGAATTAGCTGTTTTAACGCTACTGGAGAATCACCTTCACCAAAAGGTCAGTGAAGCCATTTTGAAAAATGAGTTCTTAACTACAGTTCCAAGATTATATTCGTGAAAGACCATAAACCACCAGCAGATTTGTTTATCCTAAAAGAAAACTTCCACTTCCTCCTCCTCTTGTGAAGGTGATAATCAATCTTCCTCTTGTTCTAAGTGTCCTTTCTAAGAAAATTGTTTTACAGTTGATGGTTAAGAACTCGCTTACGGCTATATCAGGGTATCTGTTATATACCGAATGGTCTCAGTCTCCTTGTCCTCATGGGTATTTGCTATGCCCATAAATGAGATCATATTGCACTTTGCACAGGCAATTTGAAGTTTCGTGGTATGCTAGTCCATGGTTCTGCAGATGGTAGTTATTACAGCAAATCACAAAAAACCCTAATAGACTCCTAAAAGAATTCCCCAAAATAAGAACAAAGTAATTTAACCATCTAAGGTGCTGATGCTGGGAAAAGTGAGACATCGAATGAGCATATCATTACAACTCTGCCCGTTTCTAGTAAGTCTGAAACAGTATTTCTGCTGACACATGGATTCTGAAAGTAATTTTTACAACTAAATTTAAAATATCCCTTCCCTCATCATCTACTTTTATGATTCTGCTTAGAGGTTCTTTTCACGAGAATTTTATTATCATCACAACAGGTCATTTTCCTAGATGCCTCATCATTTGGTCCAATTTTGGAAGAAAAAATTTTATTCCTGTAATTTTCTTATTTTCAAAAAGTGTCAGAAAAACTTAATTTCATGTTAGATTTGTAGATCTGCGCTCATGTATTCATCAATTCAGTTTTCAAATATAACTCTCTCCTCTGTACTTCCACCTCAGATAGATACCTTACATTTGTTTACAACTCTTGGTTTTATAAGATAAGGTCTATATGTATCCATGAAGCTCCCTTGTTTTGTAACGAGATATTTATATAACCAGCAGACTACTTGGCACTTCAGGTGATCCACAGACCTGAGATCTGTAACAAAATGTTTGACTACAGTAGTGACACTGCACAAAAAGTGATGTGTCCTGAGTATTCACGTCTTTACAACCGCTTGGTCTGGAGTTCCTTTCCCTCTAATTAAGAGAGAGCATTCAATACATTCTGTATGTATTTTCCATATGTTAACTAATGATAAACCGCTGTTTATGAATTTTCACAAAAATGTAACATTACTCCCTAACCACATTCTAATTTCCTCAAGTCGTGGTTCCATTTGTGTTAACATCTGTTGATTTTGTTACTCAAGATAAAATCACCCGAAGGCTTTCTGCAAAGCAGTTCTGCAGGATGCATCTTGCTAAATAAGTAGAACATGGTGTTTCTTCTGAAACACGTTCTGCCTCCTGTTTCTTTAGATCACTTGTCAAAATATTAAAGCCCAAGTACTTACAACCCAGGCAATCTCAAAATGGATATCAGGCTGAAATCAGTGTTGATAATACAGAGATGTTTTCATTATTGAGCTATTAAATCGACAGACTTCTGTGCTTGCCATGGGGCTCGCTTGCCCTACTGTATATTAGAGTCTAGCGCTCGTTACTGGCTGCTTTTTGCTTTTGCTGCTTGCTGTACTGCTTATCATCTTTTGGGAGGGGGCACAGCCAGGACAGCTGACCCAAACTGGCCAAAGGGACATTCCATACCATATGACGTCATGCTGAACAAAAAACTGGGGGGAGTTAGCTGGGGGGGGGTGCGGCCGCTGCTCAGGAACTGGCTGGGCATCGGTCAGCGGGTGGTGAGCAATTGCATTGTGCATCACTTGCTTTGTATATTCTTTTATCATTATTGTTATTTTCCCTTCGTCTTCTGTCCTATTAAATTGTCTTTATCTCAACCCATGAGTTTTACCTTTTTTCTGATTCTCTCCCCCATCCCACTGGGGGGAATGAGCGAACGGCTGCGTGGTGTTTAGCTGACTGCTGGGTTAAACCACAACAGCATGAAATCTACGGAATATCGTATGTTCTGCTAGGACCCAGCTTTGCTGAAGACTACCTGTTTTCTTCTTTGCTGAAGAATACCTATATTCTGATTTTTGAACCATGTACTAAATAACACTTTCTCAGATACATAAAGTATTAAGAACTTACCTAAGGATGGTGCTATCCAATATACTAGCGAGTAGCTCAAAAATTTGTCATAGAAACAATTTGCATGTAATGAAAAAGCCAATGCTGGGTTAAATATTGCTCCTGTGAGATTTCCACCTGCAATAAAATATACACAATATGAAATCAAACCATCTTTCTTAATATTTATTTTAAATCAATATCGAAATGCACACACACAATACTACAAGAAATGTACACCCTGCAATAAAATGAATTAGCAGAAACCATTTGAAGAGAGAAACTTTTCTGGAGTTATTTATCCGATGATATGTTTAACAGTTTAACTGTTTTCTAAAACGCTTTAAAATAGCTGAAGCATAGGCTATAACTTCCTTTATCTCTTTCCAGCAAATATTCTTTGAAGAGATGGGTTTGGCTAATGTTGAATGTTTCTATTGATAAAGCTACAAGCTGTTCAACTAATAGTCTGCATCATGCTTTTAGAAGAGACAGAAATTACAGAAATATTAGTAAACAAATACTGAGCTTTCATTACATCCCCATGTCGCATGTAACACGTATGCAAGACAATGGAGAAAACTGTCAAGCACTGTTCTTGCTAAGCTGACCTCTGTACTTTCTTATTAGAACACTAATATTATCATATCAATTTAGAGAACACTAAGGTCATCATACGGTAATAACTTGGGGAAAAGCCTTCACAATCATTCTATGTGTTGCTTGAAGAAAATAAAAGCAAATGCCACTCCACTCTTGAAAAAGGAAGCTTAAAGAAGCCAAGCATCTGTCCTTGCCTCTGACTTCAGATGTAAATGAAGTTGCCTAAACATTCTCTAAATAACCTGATCTGAACATATTACATTGTGGAGACTAAACTGTAATTACACTGCAGATGAACCTGGAGCTAACTGTTTTTAATTCTGACATATGTTGTTCCTCTCATTGCAATCCTGCAGAAAAAGCATTACTCATAACAAAATTATCTGTATTTCTGTACTATTAGTTACTAACCACCCCATATCTGTTTTATTTATTAATCTATTCCCATAAAATATTATATAATTGTGTATGTTTAGTTTCTTAAAGCTTATTCTTGCTTTTCCCAAATAAGCTACCATGAGCTTTGAACTTATGGTACAAATACCATGCTGCTGTAATCCTCCTTTGTTATGAGCATGCAATCATTTACCGAAATTTTTAGTAAGGTCTTTGTCATTCTCCTGTATTTCCCTTTCGATATACTCATTATTTCTTTTACCGTTATTACAGTTCGAGAAGGTTTTAGTCTTTGTTGACCTACTCAGTTTACTCTGGTTTTACACTTGTTCTCAACAGCAACTCAGATTTACCGTGCCGTCTGTTACTCTGCACGTTGACACATTAACAACTTCCACTGTTGCCAGGAAGGTCATCTACAATAATTTACTTTGCTTTAAACTATGAATTCACTGCTTCTGCTTTTATATCCGCAAACACACATTTAAGAGTAGAATTTCGCACTCGGGATGCAGTTGCTGTTTCTGAACATCAAACATTAGACAGAGTTTTAACTGCTGTATTTCTTCAATATTCATTACTATTAACAACTGGAATATCAACCATAGGCCAGGGCCACTAGTATAATCTTATTTAAAAGTATTTATTAAACATCTCAGTCTGTGTACCAGAAAAGATAAATGATTTTATGGCAAAAGAAGTGTAACATCTTTGCCGTTGTACACATAAAAACTTAAAAACGTGAAGTAATGTGTGCTTCACACAATGTGAAGGCAAAACCAAAATTAGGAAGAAACTTGGAATTAAAAATATGTATGTCATTTTTACCTTGATATGTTAGGCTCAGAAACATCTAACCAATTTCATAGAATTCTGACTTCATTGTAATATTGCCTGTAAATGAAAAGCCCTCAAAAGGTGTATTTTTTATTCCCCTGACTAAATATTTTCCCAAAGAAAATATCCAAAAATATTGTTTACCAACATGTGTATAGTCTGCATCCTTAGCTTCTGAATCATTCCCTTAATATGCAAAGACATAATATCCTCTTTTTCCTTCTATTCAGTAGAAGAAACAGTGAATGCAGTATTGGGGCTTTTGTGTAGAATATGCACTATTATAAAAATTTGGTCTGTGTAAGTCTATCTGTAAAAAAAAAATCCAAATGTTTTTAACTATGAAAAGTAGAAGAAAAAACAAAGGGACAGCTTGTAATTTTGAAAATACTTACTGTACAGTCTGATGTTATTTGTTGCAGTAAGCTGCATGACATACCTAAGTACCTTTATGGAGTACACACAACAGTGACTTGTCAACATTTATTTAAACTTAACTTAGTCAACCATATAAATACAATGTAATGTTTTTGAGCCCTGTATGTGTATCAATATATTTAGACGGGTGTAAGCCATAGGGATATGGCTGTCCTTCAAAATTTTACCCAAATCAAATTTGATATGGAATAAGAGACATTCCTTCTTGCAGTTCGTTTTTAGACTGCAATCATTCCTCTTACAGGACACAGCTTTCAAACATATAGTAGAACGTAATTCATGGCATGAAGTATGGTATACTATGTATGAGATGTATTTTCTAACATTTCTGGTTCATTCATAACTGTAATAAACCCGGATCCTGAAGGCACAACTGATCTGGTTTTTAAAATCAGAGTGTATTTTTACATACATTAAAATAAATTTTATTTTGTAAATTTAATGCACCTTTCTGAGTTTCTAGCTAGAACACTGTACCTGTCAAACTCAAGTTTGAAAAATCATTATTCATACAACATTCTAAGCTATTTGCTATTTTTGTAGGAAAAAGGAAGAATGTTACCAGTTTGCCTAAATTAGCATTGCTTTGCCTAAATTTGCACTGGTTGCCTTGCCCTTTGGTGCTGGGTGAGCAAGAAAGATTCATTCCTCTTAAAGAAGCGCTCAAGTTCCTCATAAACAGTTAACAAAGCGGTGCAAAAGATTTCCTGAGAATGATCCAGCCCAGCTAAGTTAAGCATCTGCCTGTCTTCAAAGCCTGTAGACGAGAACTTGGCCTGCTGGAGGCCGCTGTCTGCAACCCCTGATTTGGAAGTCACTCTTCCTACTGTGTGTACGAAGCACCATTTCTCAACCTGGAGGTGGAACAGACACGGCTAGGGCTACGCCACGAGACCCACAGGATATGCCGTGGGTCGTATATATGCACCAGACACAGGTCGTGGCCACCTCCCAGGCCCTTCGCTATTGCCTCAGCTACGTGGCATGCCGTCAGGAGGCCGTGCCGAGTGGCCGTGGGAAGGGGG
>NW_008824552.1:175239-178366 GCF_000699105.1 Pygoscelis adeliae
CTGAGGTATCCTACATGTACCTACCCAACCCTCCACTGAAAAACGAGATCTGTTACAGTGCAAGCCTGTGACTTCATCACAGAAAGAAATGAATAGCAGCAGCCTGCTCCCACACTTGTATAATAGCTCAGCGATAGAAATCTTGGGTTTTACGCCCTCCTCTACTTCAAGAGGCTTCAATCCACATCTTAGGAGTGCACAGTAAACACCAGGCTCATGACTACTGCAGGGGGAGGATGGTGCTTTTCACCTCTCCTTTTGAACCTGAGTGTACAGCAAAGAGTACAAACCTTAGGAAGCTTGGAGCACAGCAAACAAGAAAGAATTAGATTTTCCACTAAGGAGGGGATAAAATTAGGTTCGCTATCTGCTCTCTGGAATGCATATATATTTTTATAGTACACTTGATTCTAGATTAAAAGAGATGGAAAGAAAAATGTCCAGGTAGCACAGGCTGTTCTGCACACAATACAGCACAAACTGTGCATGTGAAAGAGGCCTGGGGAGGCCTCGGTAGGTCCGATGCTTCCTAGAAGTACATGCAGATTGATTGCACTAGACAGTCGTAACACGTCCAAGTTTATGACAAGGAAGGGGACTTGATACGCAGCCTTCTCCTGCTAGAAAAAGATATGAGGCCAGCTTGGCCAACAACACTGGGCATGAATTCTCTGTGTGAATTAGCAGAGAGAAAGGCAGTGTGACCCTTATTATCTTATATGACTATTTGCTAAGCAGGAAAGGAATGTTAAGAATCGGGAATCCAGCTTCCTATGCTTGTAGAAGAGGTAGGATAATCTTTGGCTACGCTTTCACTGCGCAATTCAGAAAAGTATTTAATGTGCTAAAATGCATTGACACCTTGCCTCTGCCTTCAAAAATTAATTTAAAAATGTAGTTCAAATTGCTAAGTTAATTCTCAAAATTCTCCACGGACTTCTTTTAATCTTTCAGGTATTAGCTAATTTCAGCTAAACATAATGAGTAAAGGTTTTTTCATTAATACATCCGAAAATTTGACTGTACTTTATTCTACTATATGCTATTATGCTAGATAGCATAACACAGTCCAACCTTTTGGACAAGATGCCAATGACATTCCAGATATTTGCAGATAAAAGAGTGATCTCCCTCTCTCATAAATAGATTTGATAATTTCCTAGATAACTTCCTCTGTGGTGGGGGCTGTAGCACAAGCAAGGAGCTCTGTAATCATCTGTCTCACCTCCCTGTACCCCAAACTACAGAATCTCCTTCCCGGGACAACCCACTCCCTGCAGGGCAATCCTCAAGTGACACAGCTCTGGCACTTCACTGGGGACAACAGGGAGCATCAACAGTCAGCAGAAAGTTCAGAGACTGACTCCCCTCACCTCTTCCTCCCCGCCGGTCCAGAGAGGCTGCGCAGGTGACAGTGTCCCAGCTCTGGGAAGCATGAGGTGACAGTCAGGCAGGGGCAAGGACACGGACACAGAGGGCATTACAGAGACAGGAGACTCTTGTAAATGTCATGATTCAACAGGAACCTAGTTTTCTTCTTTTTTCACATTTGGTTTCACGAGGTATTATTTTATAATTTCCACATGAACCATTCCCGCTTATTATTTAAGGATTTAACATAGTTAAATAAACTGCACTGATATGAATTATGCATTATTTAAATGCCAAACTTCCATATCACTGGTCCGTACCCTGCCGTTGCACAATCAGCATTTTTTTCCTGATGCAGACAGTGGCACTCTCTCGCAATGCCACTTAGAAATCAGAGCACATTGTATGAAATCTCTCACGCTATATAAAGTCGGATTATGAAACGATCCTTCACTGAGATATTTTAACAGTGTTCTGTGAAACTCTCAGCCGTATTTACTTATAGATTTGACACAGTTTTAAATTCATAACTCATTTCATTCTTAACCCCACACCTGCCTGGAATCTAACCAGGCAAACTTTACATAAACTCCAAATGAACTCTGCATATGTAGGACCAAAGACTTTCCTTGACGCATTTTTTGTACTCTTAAGAAAAATAAATTTGCATCTTAACCCTTTTGAGAAAGTAAAAACCTCCTTCTGTTACAACTTTATTGCAGGAACAGAGAGGAAAAAAAAAGACTAACCTGCATACACGAGCATGGTGATGAGAAGAGCCATCAGATGGACTTTGTATTTGGGATTAACACTTTCCACTCGCAGGATGGTCAGCTGGAAGATGACAGAAAAGAGCAGTTCTATGCAGAACGCCTGCATCTCTGTAGTCTGCATGGGGTTGCCGCAGCTCTGTGAGAGCGCTCCAAAATGTGGCTCTGCCATCTCCAGGCTCCAGATAAAGTGCATAAACATTCTGGCAAGCACTGCAGCCGTGAACTGAGCGCCGATCTTGAGTCCACCCATCTTGACCGATATCCCACCGCCCCACATTGGCTGCAAAGTGCCACAGGGATTGCATGTGCTGCCAGTCAGAGTCAAGCCGTGCAGGACGGTGAAACCATAGGTGAGAGTGAGGGCGGTATGCGGCTTCGGCTCCACATTGCTGAGCAGGCAGAGCTCGTTAGTGCAGGCGCAAATCTGGAAGGTGCTAAACATCTCCAAAAGGAAAGCGCAAAGGCGCTGGTGGGAGCGCAGCCGGCGGCGGGTTAATCTCCTGCACAGCCCCACTGTTACCATGATGCCGGCCATCAGCAGGAGCGAGGCCCCGACCCCACCGACAGCCATGGCGAGAGTTTCACAGGCCGAAGGACGAGTTCACCCAGGTCCAGGCCCACCACCTACGGGGAGAAAGAAAGTGGGAGAGGGAGGGAAAACGTCCACCCTTTCCCTTCGAGGTAGGAGCCAACTTCTTTCCCCACCTGCCCACAGCCTGCGAGACGCCTGACTCACCCTCCGCTTGACAGGGAGCAAAGGGCAGGGGAGGCCGGCTTGACAGGGGTGAGGGCAGGGGGATCCCTCGCCCCTCCTCTCCCCGCCAGGGAAGGGTTTAGGAGAAGGAAGGTCTCTCCCGGCGGTGGAAAAGAGGCACGGGAAGGGGGAAGAAAGGGGCTCTGCTTTCCCTCCCGGCCCGCGGTTGGGAGGGGAGGGCAGGGCCCCGGCCCCCGCTCCCGCCCACGGGGGAACAGGAGGCGAGCCA
>NW_008824552.1:178919-198591 GCF_000699105.1 Pygoscelis adeliae
AACCTCGCTGCAAGAGGCAGGTGTGTGGGTTAATTCAATCTCTTCCTCCCACTCGCTTGCTGGGAGAAAGGCGTTTGACAGGGGTCCAAGGAGGAGGCAGGTGGTGATTCTTGGGCTTCTCCAGTGGAAGGAACGCTAAAAATAGGCATCGTCCTCATGCTGCAGAAGGTGGTAATGCTGGCTTTCATAGCAGCTCCCAAAAATAGGCATGGCCTCCTTTAGGATAATTTTTTGTGCCTAGTAACTGAGAAGGGTGAGTTCAGTGTGAGGTGTTGGTGTAAATGCGCCCTGTCCCATTAGGCTGGGGACGAGTTTTCCTTCGGTCTCTACCTGCAGCACTATTTTGCCGTTACGCGTCTGGAAAAGGTTGTACCTCTCGCTGCGAGTGTTTTGCAGGGGGGAAGAGAGAAATAAATGTGTGGGCTCTTGAGCACACGAATGGTTGTGCCATGTGTCCTTTGATGTACGGTTTTAGTTTTCACCCTGTGGAAAGAATACATGCATTTTGCAGTGCTTTTTCCTGCTTTTCGTCCTCTCCGGCAGTGACTGGTGCCGCATTTTTAGGAGTGCCAAAATCCTGGTTTTATGAACTGGAAAACTGAAACGCTGCTGGCAGCGGTTACCACTGCTGCAGTTAAATGCACCTGCAAGGAGGGACAAATGCTGAGAATTTCTAGGATCCAGTATTTTTGCCACAAGGTGGCATCAAAGACGACAGTTTATCAGACCCGGCAGGAATGACTTTTGCCCGATGAAGGTCTGCATGGTGTATTTCTTGCAAGGAGGCAATACACAAATATATTGCTTCCAGGCAACAAAACCAAACCCTTACTTTTAGTCGAAGGTCAGCCTACCATAACGATCAAAGTTGCGAAACACAGAGTCGTTTCTCTAGGAGGGAGTGACCTGACAAGTTCTTCCTCTTTTCCAGAAATGTTAGACCGTCAAGACATCTGGTCTTAAGAAGTTTGGGGATAAAAGGGTATTTGGAAGGCTCAGCTTCCAAGAGGATCATTTGGCTATGGGAATTAGGGTTGTTTTTAACAGGAGGGGAAAAAAAACAGCAGTTGAACAGTGATTATGTAAAAGGAGGAAAGGAGAAAATGGCAGAGTGGTTAATATTTGGCTTTTATTGTTTGTACAAGATTAGATGTCAAGAAATGTGAGTGAGGCAAGGCAGGAGACATGACTGTGTTAAGTCATTACAGAAGTCCCGAAGCACCTTCATGAAAACCCTGAACTGAAGCAATTTGCTTTTCTCAGCAATGATGTTCTGTAACTGTAATGTGGAAAGAAAAAACGGTTATATCCTTTATGTGTTTAAGATTTTGGATGAAATTAAGGAATGTCCTGTTAGAAGCAAGGATCAGAATAAGAAAGCTGGCTTTTAATATGCATATAGGCTCCTCTTTCCACCACCACCACCCCCCGCCCCGACCACAGCTTTATGCACTCTGTTTTGAATTAATTGGTGACAATGTACACAATTATGGATGTGGTTAGCACTAACTTGGAAAAATTATCTTCCATTTTTCTTTCTTGCAAGCGGTATTGTAGTTTTAATTAAATACTTGTATTAAAGTGACATCTAGAGACTGGAGTCTGTTGGTCTAGGAGATCTCTTGCACACACTAAAAGTGAATGTCAGTTTTGAAGAGCTTATTTTCCAAAGAGGTAAAGCAGAAAATTGCTGGTAATAGCTCTACGTTTTATTTGGGAATAATTTGGGAGTTTAGTATCGTGTTACTTCCTTTACTTACGTAGCTAAGCACAGCCAGGTGTGTTGTTCCTATTCTTGCAGGTTGCTAGAGAACATAGAAATTACTGCCAGTCTGTTTCAGAGCCTCAGACAGTTACTTGTGCTTACAACCAGTCATGAACATGTCATTTTAAAACGTGGACCAATAAGGTGGATATGTCATTTAACAGTGTGGACTCAAGTTGGATTACTGAAGTGTGGATTGGAATTGATTGCGTGGGTTTTTTTAAGTATAGTTGGTGCCAGCGACATGAATAAGGGGTCAAACAAGCCATAGTTACCTGTACAACCAGCTCCAAATGTTTTACCTTCCTGCTGTACATATAACTGTATTTTTTGACCACCAGAGGGTAGTGTCATTCCGAACGATTGCTTTTGGTGCGATCCTGTAGCAGCTTTATTTTGCGTTTTGCCGCTGATAGGTGAGAATATAGATCTTCTAGATACAGGTGCAAGCCCTTAATTTTGTAATTTGTAAAAAACAAATGTTCGAGCCTGGAATGTCTTTTAAAATTCATTTTACAACATTTAGTTTCTTGAAACTGAATGAGTTGAGCTCATCAGTTCCCTCATTGTGGCACTGCTGGCTCTGCGTCTTATTCCAGGTTGTCCTTGTGTCTGCTCCATGTACCAGATTCCATCAGGCTCCTGCCTGCTCCATACCAGGATGTATGTAGTTTCCCTTTTCTCTGATACTCCCCACTTTCTTTTCTCCTCATTTCAGAGTCCCACCACATCCTTTTCTCCCATTTTCCCTTCCGTGCATATCAGCACTTGTATTTGCTTTCCTATTTGTGTGTATTCCTACTTTCCTTCTCTGCCCAAGCCCTCATATTTCTGGCTTTTTCCATAGGAGTTATGCAGTTAACTGTTCTTAGCTCTGTGTATGGTTTCAGCGCCCTTCCTTCCTAAAATTCCCTGATCTACTTCCTTTTCCTATGGGAGGCTGAGTCATTCGGAGCATATCGACATGCCAAGAATTCTTGGATGGGTTTTGCAGGGGTGAAATTGGGCATTATCACGCTGGAAGATGCTGGCAAATGCTTCCAACCCCTTTAATGTTAACGAACAATTGCAGGGGATTTGACTCAGTAGTTCAGCTAACTGTATAGCAGGGAATTCATGTGCCTGTATTTTCTCTGTTGTGGTTCAGTTGGTTTTCCCCCAAATCAGTAGCTTTCCACTGACATTTAAAACTGGAAATCGATTAGCTACAGAAACTAAAAGCAGTCATAGTGCCTCCAAACAGAAAAACCTTGTTGAGCACAGGTCCTGGCAAGCTCAGGCACAGCTTCAGCATAGCTTTTCTTAGCAAGCGGCTGTGGAGGTTTAGGACATTTACCCCTTTCCGGCCGCTTTTCACAGCGGTTGAAGGATGGTGCCAGACTTTGCACCAGAGGGCACTCAGAAGCTCGGCTATACCTACGCTGCTATGCAGACAGTAATCCTGGTGCATGGGCGATAGGAAAGAGCCAGGGATGATGACATTAGGAGAATTGCTCAGTAGACAGGAGTGTCAGCTTTTAGACAATATATCCGAGAGTGCTTGATATTAGGGCAAGAAATGCCACCACTGCATGTGCGGGCTATTGCTGTAAGGACCTGGTGAGGGTATTAGCACAGATCAAAGCGTGAAAAACGTACAGGCTCTTTAAAGCTCTGCAGATAGCAGCAAATTAAACAGCATCAGGGATGTTCCTGAGCACTGGAGCTCAGTTGTTTCTACTGATTCTCATTAATCCTTCCCTGGTTTTAGCCTGGGCCAATGAGCAGTTCTCCAAAATACACCAGGGCACGGTTTAGGGGATACAACCTGCCATCCCCAAAGGGCAGATTGTGTGCTTTCACTGACTTTTTGAGGCTTTAATAGAATAGATGTTGGATGTCCTGTGCCAGTTGGCCTCAGGGGCAGGGACTGGTCCCAGACTTGTTTAATCTACTAATGTGGGTGTAATCACAGTGACTAGGCCCAGCCACTCGACTGAAAATTTGGATTTCCAAACCCTGTTGGGTTTAGGCAGCAGCAACTGAAGGGGGGTTACCCCCATCTGTTCCCCCACTCCGCTACCAAAGGTTACTGCCTCATACCAAAGGGCCAGAAGGTTTATGTGCTCTTCAGTCATGACTGGCCACCCTGCTCAGTAAATGAGTACTACCAGTGATTTTTGTTTTCTGATCATGCTGTTAGCTTTGATGGGAAGCACTTTTTTCCTAAAAATATAACACGCAATGTTATTTGATGAGGTGAATCATGGAGAAAGGGAGTCTCTAAACCACCTTGAGTTCATGATCTCTGATGCAAAAAGACATACACAAATTAATATAAATAAAATCACTATTCCATAATAATAGACACAGCTTTCAACGTTATACAAAACCAGGTATTTTGCTGTAGAAACCTACCTGTTATTACTGCAGTAGGGTGTGTAGACTTAAGGTTTTAAAGAAAATTTTTAATATGACTGGAGCAGAAGTAGACTAATTTTAACTAAATGATGATTTGAAGGCAGGTCCTGTTGGCAAAAGACTCTTGCGTTAACTGATGCTTGATTTTCTTAGGAGCACTGCAGTATTCCTCTTTTCCCCCTGAGACCAAGATCCCCAATTCAAGTGAGTCTATCTGTCAGTTTTGATTTAAAACCAGAAGGATCTAATTTTCCTGGTGTTGAAGACAAGCTCACAGGCATAATCTGAAAGGCTAAAAGCTAAAACAAACAAAAAGCTAAAGGCAGAGAAAAAAGCTTCGCATTTTTTAAAGGCTCTTGTTTTTTAAGCCCATTTCTGTGTGGGGTTTTTTTTTTCCCCTCTGGGTTATGTAATACAAAATCATCCTTAGCTTTGCCTTTCTTAAGTGTTGCTGTTAGCTGCCGCAGCCCCGTTCATGATAGTAAAGTGACACTTGCTAACAAAAATTGCACAGTGTGCAGTCCTTCATCTTTTCTTCACGTTGTGTTGCTTTCCATCTGTTTGAAGCTTGTTCCAGGCTCAAACTGCTTGCCTTAAAACATGGTCCTGTATTGAAAAGGGGTTCATGAAGTGAATGTTTATTGTCTCAATATATATGTTGCACCCAACTTTCAAAATATTTTTCCGTAGAATCATATTTCTAAGAATTGTAGATGCTGAAAAACCAGTAGAAGGCCCTGAGGTGAAATGACTAGTTTCCAAGTGTATCTAGAACAACAGTCTTCAAAACAATAAACTGAATTCTCTGCTTCTGTTTATTATGCATAGTGCCATAGATCAACAAAAATTATCATTGCTGTGTTATCCTTTTACCTGTGGGTGTTTCTGAGGAAAATAATTATGTAAGAGCAAAACACAATATTCTGCTGAACTTGTAAAGAAAGATACATTGCTGAATTCCAGTTGCTGTCACTGATAATTAGCTTTCTCTGACTCTGTAGAAGTGCCATGGAATAAAACCAACAAATAACGTGGCACTGCAATTTACAGCAGCTCAAATTAGTATTTTTGTACAAATCTGGTTTCAAGGCTAGAAAGAAGGTTAAGAGGGACTGTATTGTCTCATGTAGCACTAAAATACATTTAAATAGGCATTTGTGTTTTGCTGGGCTGAGTTAGAGACTCGGAGTCCAGCAGTCTTTTAGCACGCTGTCGTGCTTTTAGCAAAACACTTAAACTCTGTGAAAATTTTTAACCTGTTTCGTACTCATTTTTGACTTTGTCCTTCACCGATCTGGGTTGTGAGTGGCATTCATTGTGCTGTGTGAGCAGGAGGGCTTGTGCCAGTAGTGTTTCCTTTCGCGCTTGCTACCAAAGCAGTGTTGTGGCCCAGGCAAAGCAGTTGTTGAATTGAGGTTTAATTGTAGGTAAACTGTATACTCGAGTATAAATCATTCCACTGATGTTGGCATACACCTGCCAAGTGCCCTTCTGAACGTGCTGTCAGGCATCATGTTCGCTTGACAAGTATGAAAGCATTTATCAAAAAATGTATGTTAGCAAGTGTGCCAGAAACTTCTTTGTGGGAAAGAAGTGAGTTCTTTTGTTCTCCCTCTCTCAATTATTAGTGATAATGACTCATGCGTTGCTTATAGCCTCAAAAATACAATAGCAGTAGTTCAGAAAGCAAATGGGAGCTCTGCTTTTCTTTATGAACAGGTGATGAAAGATTTTAAGAGAAGAAAGGAGGCAGCCCATCTTAAGAAGGATTTGAATCAGACAGCTGCAGCAGCAAGCTTGACCAAAGGTGAGTGAAGAAACAGATCTGAACTTTTTAGTTTAGATCACAACTTTTAGTTCGCTCTGATGTTGTCTGCTTCTGATGCCAAAGGAAAGATTGTGGAACTGTGGAAAAGGGACATGACTGTGATTTATTCCTGGTTTTATATTTACGTGTTCCCTTTGAGCTGTACCATGCCTGTGTCCTTTGTGGTTTCCTTCAGAGAGAGCGTTTTGTAAGCTCATCTTTGCTGGAGTCCCTCTCGATAAGGTGCATTTGTTCATTGTCTGCTTCTGATGCCGTGAAGCTGAAGCAAAGGAAGACTTCAGCGTTAGACAGGAAGATCAATTTGAGTGAGTGTCTCCCTGTGGCAGAAGTTTAATGTTAGTGGAGTTGTTGCTTCTAGCGCTAGGAGACATCTCATGCCTGTTTATCATTGCATTCACATAATTGCTTTGAAAGTTTAATAAGATTAAAGCTTTATTAACACAACTGTGTTTCTTCCATTTCACTCAAGCAGATGCAGTACTTTTTCTATGGGGGATTGCCACATCTTTTGTTTGCTTATATTTTATACTTTAATATATGTATTTTTTCCAGTGTAAGAAGAGGTGTTGAGTGGACTACTTCTATATAGTAGTCATAATTTAGTTGTGAGAGATGAGGTAATCTGGTAGCAAAGCATTGGTATGTTAGTCAAGAGAGGCGCGGTCTAATCCTTTTTGCATAATTATTTGCGTTGTGGTCTTGATTTGATTCCCATTCCGCTTGTCTGCATCCTTCTACTTGTCAATTTACAGCACTTGGGTGTATGGATCATCATTGCAGTGTGGCATGCAATCAGATCTCAGATGGGATCTCTAACCCTAATGTAATAGAAAGAATTAGTAAAAACAATGATCTCAGAATATTACATGAACGTTAAAATTATGTTTCACAGCACTGTTACAAGATACAGTAGAAAATTACTCATTTTACTGTGTAAATGTAAATTGACAGATTGTTAAATGCCTTGCCCAAGATGACAGGAAAGCTGTGGATTATGTGGAGGAACTAAGCAGCATCTAGGCCTCTTGACTCCCAAGTTTGTACCATGATCACACGATCAAAGTAAAGCATGGACCCCCCTCAGACACTCCCTCCAGCCACTTCAAGTTTTTGGTAAACCTGAGAACCGTGATATCAGAAGGCGTAACCCAGCTCATGTATGGAGAGCACACAGTCTGTGCTCAGGTGACTGGGTATGATTTTGTTGGTTGTTTTTTACCTTCAGCTGCTGCTGCTTGGGTATTCTTGGCCTAAGAGGTGAGCAATGGCTTTGCAATTTGCTGTGGACTGGAGCTTTGAAAGTTTTCATGAGGGTAAAATGAGCATCAAGAGACACTATTTCCTCAGTAAGATGTTAAGCATCATCCTTCAAGACAGATAATAAGAGGTAACTGGAAGGACAACATCAAGACACCAGATCTTTGAAACAACTTCTGTGTCAAGCCTGCCACTTCTCAATTATTCTGTTTCTACCTTTGTATGAGTTTTAGCCTGTTGAGAGGTGTCATGTTAAAGTCTCTGAAGCCTGAACTTCTATGTCACCTTTAAAAAAAAATTGGTTTGGGGTCAGATTCAGCCAGCATGTAACTACAGACAATTGCTAATTTTCTGTGATGTCACTAGTTTCCCAGAATTGAAGCTTTTGTTATGAACACCCATTTTCTCCCACCTTCTCCGATTTCTAGTCCTCAGGATTTCAGAAAACAACTCAGTATGTGACTGAAATGAGTTTTCAGAAATCTTGGGAAAAACAGTTCTGAGAAACATGAATGGATGCTTTTCTTCTCAGTGGGTAACATTTCTGAACTTAACAAATGAGATAATTTCATTTCAGTTGGAATATCATTGAGGAATTGGACTAAAGTGCCATCACAATTTCCCAGGCTGCCCAGTGGCCAAGTAACTGTGAACAATGACAATTTTAAAGTTGATAGAAAATCTTTGATGGAAAAAGTGACAGGAGCAGTAACAACCGTGCTGCTTAGATAAACACATTTTATTGATTAGATCTATGTGGTTATAGGCCTGTCAAGAGTTTATAATGAAGCCAGAGAGCAGTGATACAATACAAACAAAACATATGAAAACAATATATGAACAATATTTTCAGGGCTAATTTTCAGGCAAGACAGAATCAGCTAATTAAATCTGCTGATGACATAAAGTTGGAAGACAGTATCAAAACAAAGGAGAACTGGAACATCATGTAGGAAGCACTGCATAACCTTGAGGATTGGAGTAATAGAAATCAGGTAAAGTTTGTAGTACGAATCACAAAGTCAGGTACTGGGGACTAAGGACGAAAAATTTGATAGAAGAGAGAATATTTGCAGAAAGAGTAGAAGTAAAACATCTGGATGCAGTTGCCAGCTGCTAGCGTACTGTGGACCAGCACTAAGATGTGCCCAGACGAAGGCAAATGAAATCTTAAAATGTCTCTGGTTGCTGTTTCAGAATACATGGAGCAAGCTAATGCTCCACAGAGAGATGACCTGTTTAATATAAAAGGCAATGTTGACACAAGAACAAATGGAAAGATGTAAGTGTAAAATACGAAGTAGGAGAAGATTTCTAACCAAAACCCAAACACGTTTATTTTAAGCTTTGATTCCCATGCTTCTAGTAGCAGAGAACACGAATTCACGATTCAAGGCTTCCTTTCCAGTCATGTTGTCAGTTATGTTCCTAGAATCACAGCTAAAACATGTGCAGACTCATTTACTGTCAGTAATACTTTTCCCTGCTAAAATGTAACCACCTCCAAGAAACCTGGAAGCAATCTTAAAGAAAAGCCAAAGTCAAGTTACCAATTGTATCAGGGTTCACTAGGCTGTGCCAGAGCAAAACTGACCCTGCATAATTTGTCTAAACAATAAATATAAATGGAAATGGTGGATTTTAATTAAGCTGAGGATCAAACAGAGGATCTCAGAAATGCGATGTCTCTCCTAGTCTGCTCTCGGCAGAATCTTCAGCCCAACCCTCCAAAAGTAAAATCAGACCCAGCTAGGATACGGGAAAACTGACTCGCATGTTAGAACAGAACTGAAACTCAGCAAAGGGAGAAAGATGTACGTTTTCTTTCATAAGTAAATATACCTTAAAGAGGCAGAGCCTGAGCTTTTTTTTATGAGCTAGGACTTAAGAAATCTTGGTTGTGTAGGATTCTGCGTCAGTGTTTGCAAAAGTGCTCGCCCCAGTCCAATTCCACAGTCTCAAACCGGTAAACCACCAATAGCAAGGATAATAAATACTTAAGATTCCAAGACACAGACTTGTAATGAACCAAGGAACTAGGCTACAGAAAATGAATCCTGCTGGTTCTGATGAAAAGAGAGTGTGGAGAAAAAAAAATGTAAAAAGGTAGCCTTTGTATGCTAAAGGATGCAATGCATTCAAAACATATTTAAAACATATTCAAAACATAATAATTAGCTGCATGGATCCCCTTGGGTGAGGTATTCAGCAAGTGCATGTGAAACCCTAATTCCCTCTCTCGGTGTTTACAACCTGAGATGAATCTAATGAACTGATGTCAAGAGTCAGTAGACCATAGCTTTGCAAATTTCTTCAGAAATGTGACTGATACCTTACCAAGGTTATCACAACTTATATGGAGACCATGAAAAAGCATAATTTGCAATAAAAATAATTATTTTCCTTTAACCAGTTGTAATGGGGCCTCTGTTTGAGGCTACCTATTTAGTTTTAATTAGCTGTAATGTTTTTCAGCCAAGGGTCTGCCTTGGGCTGACTCATCCCCACTTGTCCCTGAAATTTCAGCCAGAGCTGTTCAGTCATTTCCCATTATGAAAAGAGAAGAAGAGGTGGTTTTTCGGTTTTAAAACATCTTAGAAGCTCGGATGCTTTTGCGGGTTTTTTCGGTTTGGCAAGAGGATGGACTGTGTGTCAGGCCTGGGCCTCCTGTGCCTGTGAAAACTGACCTAAATTTGGCCAAGTCAGAAACCTTTGAAAAAGAATCTCCCTTCTCATGTTCTGGGGAGATGTACTGAACTTCAACAGTAAAATAAAACAGTGGGTGGGAGAGTGACAGAGGCTGGATGAGAAGATGGTGGGAGAGAGGGGACATGAACAGGAAACTAGGACTGGCCTTATGAAGGTGTTGGATTGGCTGTGGGGGAGTAGAGACAGATTTACCTAAACAGTCTGGTGTGCGTGGGGACAAATATATTGGACAAACAAAACAGAAATGACAGGATGTATGGAAAGTGAGAAACTGAGACTGAGCAAGAGCTGTTCCCTATAGGACTGGAGAGATTACTTCTCCCCCTTCTAGGGTATTATAAAAATAAGAAAGAAATGCTGAGGTTCTATTGTGATGAAAATCATAGAAAACTATAGACTAAACTAATATTTTCTGTCTTCAGGTTTGGCCAGCTTGCAGTGAATATGGCATTGGAACATGCGTGAAATAAGGAGGAAAAAAGGAATTGAGCTGCTGTGGCTTTAAAAGGTAGATTACTGCCACATCCCTGAGATATCTAAATTATGGCTTTGTACGTTCACCGTGGTAAGATCTGTATTTCAAAAGGAGACTCAGACTCAGACTACCTAAATTTGGTGCATAAAGACAAATGACACAAATCTCCCCTTGAGTGAGTGTTGTTCTTTTTGTGAACCAAATGAGGAAGCAGGGATCTGTGGAAAAACAGCACCAACTCAGATAATTAAAATCCATTATAAGGTATATATGCAAAGGGCATTAATTAAGGTGGTGCAGCTGACATTCGCTTTGGCATTTCGCAGCCTTCAAATGCTTAGATTTGCAAATTTCATCAGTGTTCTTTTAGCATCCTTTTTGTGTGTTTAATTAACGTTGTGTATTGTTTGTATAGAGGTAGAGCCTGGAAGCCCTAGGCAAGTATTGTAAGGCTTTGCAGCCACAACACAGAATAGCTGTCAGAAGCCCAGATTTTTCAGGTACTACTGACTTGGACTACATTTGAAAAAAACTGAGATGTATGAACTTTGTTTTGGGAACAGGAATAGCAGCGTGTAGTCCCTGACTTGTCTATTTAGACTGTGTTCTTTTCAGAACAGGAGACGTGTTATCTTTGTACAATTTCTACTGTCCTTTGTTACCACCTTAGGACTCTAAATTCTGTGGTGATAAAGATGGTTAGTAATAATTTGTAATATAAAACCTTTTAAAATCCTTAAGCCTCACTGGTGCATGTCAGAACTCCCCAGCTGGATGTTGCAGGCTGAGTGCTGTTAACAGACAATAGAGATTGTCATTGTGTTTCATTGTAAATGCCTGTGGTTTTGAAGACATCCGTTCTTCTCCTTCCCACAGAGCTCAGAGTGATTTGGACATGCAGTAGTGACTGTGAAAGTTTCTGGCTTCTGTGCATTTCTTACAGTATTAGATAAGCTGCTTGGTGTTGTAACACATGAAACAGCTAGAATAGTCTTCCCTGAAAAACGCTTGAGTGACCATCACTCATCTCCTCAGGCAGGCAGGCAGTCAAGGACAGTCTGGCTGTCTTGTTCTTCATCCTGCAGTCCCCTCTGACTGAGCTGGGAGAATAGGGCTGTCTCAGGTCAGGAAGCTTGTCTGAGGAGCTCGCTCCCCGTGGATGCCAGCCATCGTTCTGCTCCAGCTGTCTTCAGGTCTCCGGGTGCAGCTCTTCAAAGTCAGTACATTTTTTGGCAGCTCTGTCTTCCCCTTCTTCTTTAAACTTATTTGGTATGTTTAATACAGGGAGGTTGTGATGTCCATTTAAGTGTCTACTGTATCCTAGAAGCCTAGATAAAAGATTTAGGTAAAATCAAAAAAAGATAACAGTAGGCTAAATTTGTCATGGTCTGATTGCGTGGAAGTCTGTAGAGTTACACCTGGAATGACTCTGGTGTAATGCATGTAAGGGCAAACTTGTGACTGACAGGAGAATTTGGCTCAGTTTGCAGGCACGCGGATGAACTGCAGGATCAAAACTTTCTGTTCCAATTGAAATAACAAGAAAAGTCATCTCACGCGCTCAGACAAACTTCGGTTTCATCAGCTGCCTTCTTTTGATCTGCAGTAAGTGCCAGCGATCACACTTCAAATGATTACTTTGTTATATAAGGGAGAAGTGCTAGTGTAGATGTTCCTAATGACGCCCGCCCCCACCACAGAAGGTGACACCAGAGCAAACAAAAATAGTGGGCATAGCTAGCAAAACTGTTCTCTTGCAATCAGAGTGTAAATAACACTTTGACATTGAGACTTCACTGCTATAGAATGCTTTCTTCGGGATTGCATTGCAAGCAAAAAGGCAAATTACTTTAAAGAAACCCCAAATCTCTGTGGAGTAGAGGTCTCAGTGTGCTAGTTCTTCACTGGCCATCCTGCAGCGCAACCGGCAAACTGCAGCTTAGCCAGTAAGCCTCTCAGATCCACTGATCTGGCCTTGATGGAAGTGGAGGCTTTACAACAAAGCTGGAGAATTTAGAGGCAAGTGGAGATCAGGTAAAAAGTAAAAGGAGTTAGCCAAAACAGATAGTATCAGAACAAGGGTATATATTTATTTCGTAAATTAACTGATTTTTGACAAGAAAAATGTGGTCTCTCAGGACTTCAATGAAGCAGTTGGTGTGTTGCCACAAAGAAAACTGAGTCAAACAGGCGAAAGTGAGGATTATGGCAAGAATGGTGACATAAACAGGCGAGTTCAAAGTTCCCTACTTATTTGGGATTTTTCATGATTGTGTCCCGTGAGCCCATTAAACCGGTTGTTTTGCGCCACATTATCGACGTTGGGTTGTGAAGGAAAGATTCATGGAAAACATGCAGGTGAACAGCAAAGGGGGCGAACCATAATCCTGCGTTTGCCAAGCTCCGTCTGGATTGATGTCTAGCAGATGTCAGGATGTCGTCACTGCGTGTGTGTAGGTTGTGCACGTTTTTTGAGGCCTGTGTGATTTGGATATGCTAAATTGTCAATGATTGGATGAAGTGACTGAGTGCTTGACATGGTCTGCTGGTAAGTCCTGGGCAAGTACAAATTCCACTCTCTATATAGTGTCTGTAAGTCTAGAAAAGGTCAATTTTCTAGTATTATATGAAGTAGACCAAGACTTAATTAGCTGGTTTGGGAAGTGCTTTGCAAAGTGGACCTAAAAGGGAAATCTCTCTGTCAGTCTTGGTTTTATCTATCTGATTTGTATACCGGTATCTAGATGTGCTTGAAAAAAATGCTCTGGGAAGTAGGCAGAATCCTTGTTTGGGCTGGGTGGGCTCTCTCCCAACCTTTGCAGTGGGTGAAGAATAGGACAGGTAGGCTGGGACAGTCAGAAGGGAAGGGGTCGGTCTGGAAAGAGAAGTAAGTTTTGGCAGCAGTCCAGCACAGTTTGTCAGACAAAACAGCAGTGTGTTTCATTTGACAGTGACTGGCCAGACAGGAGACTTGTTCTGTAGCTGGAATCTGCTAGCAGCATTCCTCACGCCACACAAAGCAGTAATTTCAGCTGCATTTCTGCTCAGTCTGAACACCTGCAAATAACCGTCCTGTTAAAAAAAAACCCTAGAAGGCTAAAGAGGGGGGAACACTTTGGAAATGGAGAACTTCCTATACAGTTTCTGAGGATTGAGGTTGCTTGCTGAGCTGATTTCTTTTTTTAAGTAACTGAAGTTTCTGCATTTAAATTTATTTTCCCTTACTAAGTGGGCCTTATAACCTGCTGCTGTCTTGTGATCTCCTTAGTCATCACATTATCTTACAGGGTTTGGGGAAGAAAACAAGGAAAAGATACAGCCACTGGCAATCTCTGATCTGAATTTGTTTAATAATAGCACCCTGTTTACTTCTTTTTCATGTTTCCCCACAAATATTCTGTTGCGCATTTACTTACTATGCTTGCGGACTGTCTGCTGAAGGAAACTTACCTCCTGTAAGTAGGAAGGAACCACATGCAGTCCCTACATGGGCTAACAAAAGCTTAAGTGGACTTACTAGTGGTGTGAATATAGTAGCATATACTCTGAAGTTGATTTTTTTAATAGCTCTGATTTGCATATGTACTTATGGTGCAGAACAAAATAGAGGTTAAAAAAAGAGGTGATGAACTCTTGGTATCCTACTCCCTGTCATAACATAAATGACTATGAAGGAGCAGAGGAGAATCAGGCCTGCTTAGCTTATTAGGTCTTTTTCCTGGGTATATTTACGATGCCTGTTTGTTACAGAGATTAGTCATATGTTTGCCATGTTGGATGGTTTTCCTCATTTGTATGCAAGGATGTGCTGCTCCCAGTGGAAATGAACACAAAATAACTCCTGGACTCTTCAGTACCAGTGGGCAGTTGGGAAATGTGTGTGTCACGCTATTAGGTCTTTTTCCTGGGTATATTTACGATGCCTGTTTGTTACAGAGATTAGTCATATGTTTGCCATGTTGGATGGTTTTCCTCATTTGTATGCAAGGATGTGCTGCTCCCAGTGGAAATGAACACAAAATAACTCCTGGACTCTTCAGTACCAGTGGGCAGTTGGGAAATGTGTGTGTCACGCTGGAGCTGTGAGTTTGGGCTTGGCAAACTATTATTACTCATAATTAGTGTTATGGTGGTGCCTACAAGCCATGGCCTTGCTGTTGGGGGTACTGATAAACACATCGGATAGAAACCTTGATCTTGGTCTGTATAATACCTGTGGTTCAGGTGCGATTTTCATGTATGTGCATTTAACAGAATTTTAATGACTGTATGGCCTAGGCTAGGTGCGTGTTTTGTCTGCTTAGTTTTTAAATCTGAAATGCATCAGCCGGAGATTGCGGCATCCCTTGTGACTATGCAGTGTATACACAGGGTAAGAGCAGAAAGGCTGATTCCTGTCTTTTTCTGTTCATGAAGAGAGACAACACAGTTAAAAATGATGATAAAGTAATATAAAATAAGCAGCATTTCCAGCATACCAACTGCTTCCTTGTGGCCGAGCAGTATGAAGGCATCATCCTTAGCCTAAATTTTATTATGGTGGGAAGGAGGCTGCAGTGTTATTCTTATGGATTTTGTTAAGTTCTTCCTGTTGAAGGACAGCATGGGAGAAAACATCGCGGTGTTTGAGGGAGTTCCAGCCTGATGAATAGTAAACAGCGATACCTGGCAGACCGTCTTCCCCCGTTGCTCTAGATACGCCATTATGCCCTGCCTAAGGGCATTCAGTGAAGGTGGAGATGCTGCAGCTGCTAGAGAACCATTTCTTTGATCCACTTGAACAAGAAAATGTGAACACCAGCCCACGGAGATTCTCTTTCTGTGACTGTAACTTATGTAATTTGTTTGTTCCAGTGGTGTTCCCTAACAGGAATATCTAAGGATCAAAATATTAAATTTTAAGAATTATCCTACTGGAGTTTAGCTGTGTAGGTTCACGAGCATGGTCCTCCAAAATCACCAGACAAGTGATTTCTTTCTGGCTGGCAAAGTTTCTTGCACTCTGAATTTTCCTTCTGCACATCAGGCTGGATGCTGTCTTGGCAAGCAGTTCAGCTCCTCTATTGCTTTTAACCCTACCCAGGATCCTCAGAGTAGGCATTCCTTTGTCCGCATTCACTGAGGGTTGTGGTCTGGAAGCTGTGCTCCAAGCACACCTGCCTCACAGGGGATAGTGCTAAACTGGACACACATCACAGCAAACACAGTCACTTACATCAGGAAACAAGTAAATAACCAAGGGTGCAGCAGCATTGTAATTAAGTAGTTGAGAGAGCTTGGACCAAGACTAGATCTCCTTTTCCCCTGGGGTGTGCTCTAACCCTTAGGGTCCTTCTTTTTGGCCTAGTAATTCCTAAATTGTTTGTTACACTGTGACAAAAATCCGGTAGAAGTTTTCTTGTCCTTATTTCCTTGGGCACTTTCATGCTTATTTGCAATTCTACTTTTGTCGTACCTTCAGGCATTGATGGATACAGTCCGGTGAGTATTGCTATGGCAGTTTAAGATGTGACTGCTTGTTCTCCCCTTTGGTGTGGGTTACTGCTCCACATCAGAGCTGTCAGAATGAACCTGTGCTGGGCTTCTACTGGACAAAGCCAAGCTCGTAGATAGGTAATAAAGATGCATCTGAGTTAAGATGCTGGATTTTGGAGAGGAGCAGGCACAATGTAGGCACACGTTTCCTTCTGCTGACTTTGCTAGAGGGATGGGAGCTCCAGCCCTAGGTGACAGCTAACAGCTGCAGAATGGAAACGTCTTAAACTGATGCAGCTGTTGCTAAGTGACTGAGCCAAATTTAGCATTTTAATTTTGCAAATTTAACAAATTAATTTAGCATAGAGGTGTTAATTTATTACCTTAACTATAAATATATTTATGTTCCTTTTTTCCTCTTTGCATTTGAGACTGCCTGGCAATAATGGGAGAAAATTAATTTGAATCCCTAATATTGTCATCCCTAATATTGTCTGGTTTCACTGTTCTTTCCTAGCTGATCCTGTGATATGATTTACATCTTGCCATCTGATTCCTTAATTGCAGTTTGCAATGAAGAAAACCGTATAATACTTGAATTGCAAGCTAGTCTCTGTTAGAAGCAGATGAAATAATTATTTGGAAAACCAATCAGGAAGCATTCAAATCTTCCTTGGTGACACGCCTGCTTTAGTTGTATAGCTTGCTTCCTCCTAGATCGCAAACATCAGTGTTAAGATTAGCCTGGCGTTGTGAAAGCACTTACTCGGCATTTCATCATCAGAATGAGTACTGCTGGATTTTGTGATACTGCTCCTCTGCCAACGTCAAACGGATTTAGGCAGAGCAACCCTCACACGCTCGTGCTGAAACCTGGTCAGTCCTGAAACAGCATGTTAAAACAAGAGCTTACAGTTGGATGCACTTTGCTTTGGGGATCGGCTAAGAGTTCAGAGACTGATACAGATACCTTGCAACTGGATACCCATGAGAATAAAAGAGCTGAGCTGAAAGAGATTAAGCAGCTCTTTGTACATTCTCCCTGTGAAGTGTAAAGAACTGAGAGCTTCATTGTTTTGTAACCACTTAAAAATTAAAGGGGAAAAACAATTACTTCAGCACGGTCCTCTTGAATATGGTTTTATTAAATGTGCTCTTCCCAGAAATCTAGGCATACGTGCAAAAAATAAGAAATCCTCCATACACAGATTTCACAACAGAGCATTGTCCATCATGGAACATAAATGTTCCCAATCCCCGTTCCCCACGAGCAAGTAGTTTTCCCACACTGTTTCAAACACAGTCCGCGTACATCAGCAGTTGGCTCACTTTCTGCACTGTTCTCTGAAAATTATTTACCTTACACCTCTAGGCCCTTTTTCTCTATATCACCATTTACATCTTCCTGTCTGGGTGGGATAAAGGCCACCGTCAACAGAGAATAGGTTTCAGTATCATGTTTTTCTGCAAGGCTGCTATCTGCAAACACAAAGCCTTTGGACAGAGGCTGCCAATCTGATGCAAACGGCAATATTAAATGTTTCTTCCCTATAGTTCACCTGCCTGCTGAAGATTAGTTTTCTGTATGGCTGCATTGAGTCAGGTCTGCTCCACTAGGTTTATATCTGCTGTAATTGGAAGCATTCAGAGGCAGTTTAAAGGATTGATACAGTCTGAGAACAGAACTGGGAGACGGGAACGCCTGAATTCAAGAAGCATAATTGCAGTAGTTTTGCTGCATGGCCCGAGGCTACTGGTTGAGGTCTTACATCATTTTCCCCATCTGCAATACTGCTCATAGGATGGTTTGGTGATTAATTTATGCTGATGAAGTTAATTATTTGGTAAGAATTGAACAATTTGATAAGAATCTCTACATATCCCAGAAAATGTGGCAAAAAGAAAAACAAAATAGCCAGCCCTAAAACTGTTCATTAACAAACCCAGACAAGATGGTGAGATTCAGGTCAGAAACCTCATCAGAGATATTATTGCCAGTTACAATGGTGCATTTTGTCTAAACTGAAGATCCTAGATGAAATTATTCTTCCATGACTAGTGCAACTTGACGTTCCTCTGATTCCAGAGGCAGCTTGACAGGAATGTAAAGTTAGAGGATGGCATGTTCCTGAAACCTCAGTTTTATCCTGGCAGTTTTGGAAGATCTACGTAGTACGCTAAGGTAGCCAGTGAAAAAGCTCAGGGGGCTGTATGTTGTTATTTTGCAGTTCCTGAAGGTATATGTGAGGAAGCAATTGGAAAGGATTATGCAATAAAATTAATTTATTAAGATTTCCTGTGTCCTGCAGAACAATCTGTGACTCATCAGCGATTTGGAGAGCACTGAGATGTACATCATATCAAAGGAATTCTGCAGGGCCAGCTCTCTTGGCAGGCCTGAAGTGATCTATATCTCCAGTGTAACTTTGGTTTTAGTGTGACCAACCAGTATAATTAAATTACCGGTGTCACTGTCCTCAGCAAATTGCCCCTGAGCTTTTATAGCTCCCTCTATTGGATTAACTATCAAAGCTGCTCTTTACCTGGCAAAATGGGTGCTCCATCTCTCCAGCTTTTTGATGAGTTAATGTTGCTCCACAAATTTGCATTATCTTGCTGCTTTAATGATACTTTGCGTGCTCTGGGTCAGTGCAGATTATGTGGTGAAGACCCTTACTTTGCACTGCAATAGAATTTAACTGCACTGATGAAGCTGCCATGAAATATCTCAAATTCAGTGTAGTTTTTCCAAAACATCTGAAGTCAGCTACTTTATAATCTTTGTGTTACGATCCACTTAGTCCATCTTAGATACAATGCAAATAGGTAGAAGTGAAGGATGGTGGTTTCATATTTTCACAGCTTGTGAAGCATCTGAAACGCCCAGAGACGCCATGTCTGTCAGTGCTCTGCAGTTTTTGGTTGCTATTCATGTAACCCAGTGAGGCAGAATAGCAGAGATAAGGGAAAGAACAGGGGAAGGTTTCTCTCTGCAGCTTATTCTCCAGGGTTTTGTTCAGTCCAGTTTTAAATGGCTCAAGCTACTGAAGTGATTCAAGCTATGACATTTTGGCAGGGTGTGAAACAGAATCTGGCAGAGGTGCTATGACTGAAGGGCTGGTTTTGTTCTCTCTGAAATGTGTGGCAAATCTCTCGCTGGCTTCAGTCAGAACAGGATTGGGTCCTCAGAGTCATTCAGTTTGAATGAGCTCAGCAAAACCAGCAAAAGAATCTAATTTTGTTATACCATTACAGTGTTAGAATCTCTTTTGGGCTCACCCTCCTCTGTTTACAGTGTCCTCCAATGCAGCCAAGACTTTCTGCCTAGAAAAATGAGCTGCTTCTGTTAGGTTTTGAGTAATAAAGTAGCCGCTGGATTAGTAGTCCCTGTCTGATGTCTCATTCAGACTCTCTCTTGCATTACCTAGCTTTTTTTGTAAACCTTGGTACTGGAAGTGGAAGCTCTCTAGAGGCATACTTTAAAAAAATCAATAAAGAGAGGAAAAGCTAATTGATTTTTAAATTATTTTTATTATTATTTTCTTTATAAGATAGCCCATTAAACTTGGGCAGTCCCTAATGAAAGGTAAGTTTACTGCAGTCTGTTTTGCCACACTCTGAAAGAGTCGTCTCCCTTGTTGCCTTGATGTTATAGCTTTCTTTTTTATTTCTCCTCACTTATAGGTAAAAGAACGTTTTAAAAAATAATATTGTTCAGGATAATTTGGATTAATTTCACTTTCAGAAGTGTGATTTCTGGATT
>NW_008824552.1:199471-200659 GCF_000699105.1 Pygoscelis adeliae
TTACATGTAAATCCATTTTAACTGTGTTCTTCCACATGCTCACAGACAAGGATTTATCTCATCATAGGTCTATAGTAAAACAGACAGAATAAAATGAATAGAAAATTATAGGACAGAAAAGTGATTCTGAGTGTGTGTTTTAAAACCGTTGCAACTCTGTAAGCAGAATCCTGGAAGGAAAACCTGTCACAGACTTGTCTGTTGGAAACACTGTTCTGGGCAGCAAATTTACATTTTGGGCAATGTTGTGCTATTTTTTTCTGAATTCTTTGTATTGAGGAGAGAAGGTGAGAGTCATGGTTCTGGGACAGTCTAGAGAACCTGTTCACACGTGAGGCCAGGACAGTCACTCAAACAGATCTGAGAAGGCTCTGGCACACAACGTCGCGGGCCAGGGTACAGGCAGCTGGGCAAGAGGCAGCAACCATAGCTCATTCTGTGATTTCTGCAGGTATTTTGCCAGCCTGGAGACACGCTCTCATGTGCTTGGGATGTTTGTCTGCCTTTACCATGCTACTTTCCACACTTCCTGCTCTGTCAGCAAGTTCCTTCATGCTCCAAAGGCCCAAGTGAATAAGCAGTATTTACGACCTCCCCCTTTTCCCCCCCACCTCTCAGTGGTGCCCCCCTAGCTCTCCCTGGGTGCCTCGTTCTTCGTCTGCAGCACTGCCATAAAATACTGCCCGTATTTTACAAAGCAGAGTTGCTGTCATTTCCAGTCAAGATGGAGCGCTCATCACTAAAGAAGCATCTAGGCTGGGTGGGATCAGGAAAGGAAAGGACTTTGAAAATGAGGTGAACAATTAAGTAAGGCTGGGGGGATGGAGGGAAGGGGAAATGGGAGGAAGTAGGACTAGATGTTTCAAGAAACAGCTGGGAAGAGTAGAGGCAAGGATGGATAGGGGCTTTTTGGACTGCAGGCAGAGGGAAGTATAGCTATGACTGTAGCTGGGAGATTGAAAGAGGAAATTCTGATTCTAGTTTCATGGCCGCTCTTGGAGCACGTCAATACTGTTTTTAATATCTGAAAGCAGGCTTTTCTGTTATAGCACTCATCTCCACAGATTCGTGCACAATGCAGGATTAAAGTGTAAATGGTCAGATCCTGGTGTGAACTCGCATAGCTCCAGTGGCTGACCCAATGTGTTTGAAGCTTATGGCCCCTCTCCCCCCCCCCGACGTAGCGTG
>NW_008824552.1:200676-205138 GCF_000699105.1 Pygoscelis adeliae
TGTCCCCCCCCCCCCCCGCAAAGCTTATGGCATTTGAGTATGTTTTTTACCTAAGGTTACCAGTGGCTAGTCATATTTTTTCAAGGAACAAAACTCATCAGATCATTGAGAAAACATACAAAATCTAAGTCAAAACCAGGATCCTGTACAGCTCCACAGAAACTTACAGTGCAGGGTAAAACTCCCCCCATCTTTCTAAGCTTGGATTAACAGCATGCCTCAAAACTGGGATATATGTGCTTAGATTCAGCTGTTAGCTAATGAATCAAAGACTGATCTCATTGTTAAGCCATAACCCATCTGTATTTTATGACTTCCAGAGATACACAAGGTTTCCAGAATCAAATAGTCACTTGTGGCTTCCCTAGTATTCACCCTGACTTGCTGACTGCTCACCAAAGCACTGAGTGCTCTTAGCTGTCTCTGTGCAATTTCCTGGCTAAAGGAGATCTGGAATGTAAAAGTGTATTCATCACCAGAGGCTTTGCCAGATTCCAGGACTTTAATGAAGCAGTAAGAGATGATTTAAAATTGGAATGGCATGAAGATTCCTCTGAGTTTTCAATCAACTGTAGGGTAACTTAACCAAGAAGAAAGTAACCCTTAAGGAGAACCTGAACGATTTGGGATTTAAGCACCAAAAAAATGTGCCAGGTCGTAATTACTGTTATACCTGTACCAGACAGATCCTGACTCTTTACTGTGAGCCTCTCGATACAGAAATGAAGAACCAGGTGGCAAGTGGGAACACGTCCAGTATGACGCTCTAACCAGTTATCCAGAACGAAACGACTGGATGTAGCCAAATGCTGAGAAATGGTAGTGCATAAGCTGGATTTTCGATTTCAGGTGATAAAAAAAACTGCAGACAGTGCTAAGATCAAACAAGTGTAATCCAGAGCCAGCTTTGCTAAAATGGCAGCCCTGGTTCTTACCCCTGTATTTGAATTGATGCTAGGCAGAGAAATCTTAGCAAACCTTTCTCCAGGATGGTAGGAAAAGCATGTCCATGTTAAATACGCACCAGATGTAAAGTGCTACTTGCATACATTTTGGAACTGATTCTAGCTTCCTTTGTGATGGGGATTACACACCATCTAACATCAGGACACGTAAGATAGGAACCAGGTGCTGTTCTCCACCAATCAGGTGTTCTGGCCCTTTTCTTATTTTGCTACTTTGCTTTTCTGGCAAAGAAACACCCTAAAACTTACTGAGGAAACTAGAACACCCTAAAACTTACTGAGGAAATGATTGTTGCTGATGTGTTTTTGTGTGTTTGTGTAGAGAAAACATTTACTGTTGTGCATCATAGATTTGTGTCCGGAAACACATCCCCCACTGCTTTAGTCTATTGTGTTATCTGGACAAAGTAGAATGAAAAGGAGATAGTTCTGATTTGGAAGTGGTTTATGTACATTTTGCAGAGCTGTACAAGCTTATACGATATGTAGGGCAGTGATGAATCATAGTCTGTCTTCTTCATCACTTCACAACGCTGTAACAACGTTATTTCGCTGGGCTGACTTCTGATTTACTGGGTGAGTAACCTCCAGGCAGTAGTATGCTGACCCACCATCACCTTCAGTTTTGCTTGCCAGTGCTTGCTGTTTCTACATCTTCGCAGTGAAATCTTTGTAACTGTGTAGTGTATGACTATAGGACTCCTTTTTTCTTTTTTTTTTTCTTTTTCCAATCCTTGCCTGACTACTAGGACTTGGAGACTTGTAATTAGTTTTTAAGTCATTCATGAACTCTGGTTTCTACCTTGTAGGCTGAGGCCAATTTGTCTCTAATTGCTAGAGCAGATTAAAGAGTGGACGGGTGATTGCAGGTGGCTAAGTTGGTACATCGTAACAAGTTACTGTCCCTCAGATGAGATTTAGCGTCTGTGGTTTCATATGCTCTTGTGTTCCCCCTGCATTGTGTCAACCAAGTGTCATGGTTTAACAACAGGGGATTTGATCTGGCTGAAAAACACCCGGGAAAAATCTTAGGTGGGCCAGTTCCTTCATGCCTTCCATTACATAGCTGCACAACTAGCTGTGCTGGCACAGTGCAGGGAGTAGCTCAGGAGCAGAGATGCACAGCGGGGTAAGAACTATCAATACTGGTACTGCTGACAAAGAAGAAATCACCAGGCTATGCCCTACGGCAGCTGGACTGCTCGTTCTGCTGTACGTCTGAAGGGGAGGAAAATGGGGTTCTTACATGATCACTGTAAAATCGATTGTTCAACAGATTTGGTCTTTGAGGCTGGGGCCTGGTGCCAGGCTTCTCCCCACAGGACACAAGACACCCTTTTGAAGTGTAAGAAATCACCTTTTCCCCCTCATACTGGAAAGGAGCCATCTGACTTTATCCTGAGTACAAGGTAAGATGGATCCTTTCCCTGAAAACCCCCTGAGCACTTTCTCTGCTCTGAGTGCTTAGAACGCAAATAAAATGATCTACATTTCACTCATTCCTTTCTCAAGTACCAAATTCTGTTTTGCAGCAGTAGCTGTATATTCCATTCTGATGTTGTTCATGGACATCCCGAATGCCTCTCCTTCCTTTTGTTTGGGAACTCCCTCTGAAATATCCAGCAATAGTTTCAGACAAAGGAGTCTTAAAATTTGGGTAAATTGAGAAAACTGTAAGTATCATAATCCCAGGGTATCCCTTCAGGATATCTCTTTAGGATTCTGCATTACTACAGAGTAGGATAATAATGAAACGTAAGAATACAGTTCTGAATCTTTTGGTGAGGTCCCTTGGCAGTGAAGATACGAAGATTTAATTGAAACAATTTCTGAACTGAGTTAACCAGTGTATAGATAAAGTATTTTTTCGTCTTGGAGTGGCTTTAAAGGCACCTATAATTAAAGTCCTGGTTATTTCATGCTGCTTTAAGTACCTTTATACAGATATAAATACAGCTATAGCAAGGGCTGTTAGAGCAATACACCAGCTGTACATGGACCAGGCCTTAGGTCAACCACTGCTATTACCTTACGCAGCCATTCTGCAAGTGGTTGAATGAATGTGTTTGGTAAAATATCTTGTCAAACAAGGCATGTTTATGAGTATTTTGGACGGATCTCTTGCCTGGCTTCAAAATTTATTTTTTAGATTATGAGGGTGCATCCATGTTTCTTAAAAGGCTTTGTGATTTTGAGCGTGTACAAAAGGAAGTTACTCTTCAGGTCTCAGTTCAGGGCTGAAGGATAGCTGTTCAGTTTTATCTCCAGCTTTGATGGTGCCCCCTTTGTGGATCCGGCACGCAAGCTGGATTTCTCCTCCATTCCCCCGCTGCAGCAATCATGTAAGCACAGCTCCCATGTAACTGTGGGATTCTTGATACAGGCTGATCAAGGCTGCCTTTGAAGTGAAGTGACCGATACGCTGCCCTGTACCGACATAAGCACCTTTATGTTGCAACCAGGCCACAGACTGTGGACAGACCGAGCTCCCAGGGAGTTCATGCAGTCAGTCTGTGTGTGTGGGTTTGAATCCAATTTTAAATGTATCCAACAGAGGGAAGTAATTCTAAGTGTGCAACTCCGCAACAGGTTAAGCTGATTGAAATCAGCTCTGTTGCAGTCCCATTCTCCCTACCAGCCCCAGACTCGCGTTCTCACTTCCTCCATTTGTTTATTTTTGTGGGGTTAATTTTCTGCTGGTTCAGCCCTCGAACAAACTTACCACTGGAACTGATAGACGTTGGTACAAGGGGGAAGGTCAAGACTGTGGCAGCGCTGTCTTAAACTGTCATACACGGGCATGCTGTCTCAGTATAAAAGGCAGGTCTGGGGTGGTGACCTGTATTATTTGTCTGCCTTTTGTCTGTATCTACCAGCTTCACTTAACATTTTACTTTTGTATGTCTAGACAGCATGTTCTAAGTACACAACCTCACCATGCCCATGCCCTGTTCTTGAGAGCGGTGCAGCTGTACGTCTGTGCAATCAAATCCCTCCTCTTTTTCTCTCTCAGCAGAGCGCAAGTGCCGAGCTGAAAACTCCTGTTAACCAGGGTGACAAGTTTCCAGCGAGCTTTGGATCACAGGGAGAGCAAACACCCGTATCCCTGCAATATAAGGTATAGACATCTCGGCTTGTGCAACACAGAAGCAGGGCAGAGCCCGTTTTATTCTTGCCTTTTTTGGGTCTGCATGCACACAGTCCCTAGCACAATGGAGCCGGCTCTGCGACAGCCCAGTGTGATACGAATAACAGAAATAAAGATTACAGTGTTGCATGCCAAGGGTATAATTGCCGGTAATCCACTCCCGTGTTGTTGCTCCGTTGATGGCGTGATCACGAAAGACTTTGACGTCCCAGGCCAACGCCGCTCCCTCCCTCTGCCCTCCAAAGGTGCCGGATACGGCCCGCAGCTCCGAGGTGCCGGGCTCCGGGCAGCAGCCTGCAGCTGCAGCAAGGTTGTAGCACAGCCCACGGATTTCCCGAGGCAGCACGGA
>NW_008824552.1:205902-207240 GCF_000699105.1 Pygoscelis adeliae
TTTTGGTGGCTGGGGCGCAGGGATGGAGAGGTGGGAAACGTGTCTTTTAACCACCCCCCACCCCCCCCGCCCGTGTGTGTGTATGAAACCGTGGCTTTTTGCTATTAAAGTACTTAAAAGCAAAGCTGAACTTAGGATCGTGGGATAATTCAGATTGGAAGGGACCTCAGGAGGTCTCTAGTCCAGCCTCCTGCTCAAAGTAGGGGCTTCTGCCTGGGGAGTGGGTAGCAGTGAAGGGACATTGTGAGATGGGTCGCACCTCTGGGTGCTCTTGAATGCTCTTAGGAGCTCGAAAGAGAGGCAGCACCGGCAGGACGAGCCCTCGGGCAGCAGCACTTCTCTCTTCCACTGTGCGTGGAAATACCCCAATCCACAGCTCTCCCATGCCTGCAGTCCCTGTTCTTGCTGCTTTTGTTATCCAGCGGGCTTAAAATTCATGATTGTTGGGAATAGCTGGCTCCATCCGTGTGTGTGTCATGGTGCATCTGCTCCTGCTGAGCATTACTTGATTCTTATTCCGACATTACCTCCGGGAGTTTTTCTTCAGGAACAAGATTTATAAATAGATGTTGAAACCTGGCTCTTTGCTGGGGACCTGTTACCGACTGTAAGGCATGTTACTTTATGCAGTGATTAAGTACGCTATATATATACACATATATATGTAAGAACAACTGTAAAAGGTGTTCAGTTAGCTAAGCTTTTCAAAGTGAAAGTGGGTATTGTAGTTGGGTGAAATGGCTGTGGCAGGGACAGAGCGTTTGTTCTCTTTGCTTGCAATTACTCTTTGTACGGTGACTCATGGATGCCTTTCACTGAACTACCTCCCACTTCTCCATACCTGGGGTTTCCTGGTGTTGCACGCATTACCTGGCAAAGCAGGGAGCATCTTCCTGTCTGCTGTTCTAACATCTCTTAGTGTGGGTGTATTAATCTTGCTCACAGCTTTTTAGGATAAGGCTGGAAAAACTCCTCCTTGTGGAACAGTTTGTGTGCCTGCTGAATGCTTAGAAATTGCTTTTCCCTGTGCGTTTTCTGTGGATAAGTCAGAGAAGTAAAGCTTATCTCTGCACGGAGAACAGAAGGTACGGTGGAAATTTAAATGAATCTGTTAAACTATGGATTGCCCCTGTCTTGTGCCACAGGACAGAATTTGTTCTTGGCTGTAGTGTATAACAAAGCTGGAGTTTAAGACTGGAGACTGGTAAGCTGCGTGGGTATTTAGCCTTTCCGAGTCCTGTGGGGAGGGACCAGCTGCTTTAAATGGGATGATATAACTACCATTCTTTGACTTGGAAATGAAAGCTGAAAATAAAGTTGAAGAGGAAAATGATTTTG
>NW_008824552.1:207267-218299 GCF_000699105.1 Pygoscelis adeliae
GGGAATATTGTGTGCTCTGGATGTTGCTCAGAAAAAAAAAAAGTAGGGATATGTAAGGCTTTTGGTTCATGCTTTTCCATGCATCACGAGGATATTGGAAGAAATGTGTGACAAGTCCAGCGTAACTTCCACAAGTGAAAATATATTGTGTTTCTTCCTTGCTTGCACTGCATGAAAAACTGATGTTAGCTCTTTTTGCCCAAGAGGTCAAAGAAGCGTTTGATTACTGCTGATTCTTGTGTATCCTTTTCCAGGTCTGTGCAGACCTTTTCTCTCAGCTTTGACTACAAGTGCATGAATTTCACCTAGTTTGCTAACTAGTGTGTTTTTGGGGGTTTTTTTGTTTGTTTGTTTTTTAAATATGAGTGAGCTGCAGTGTGACTTCTTTCCTTCTTTCTCCTTTTTGTGCACCTGTCTTGCTTCCTCAGTGTGGGAAGTTTTGTAATTTCAAAAGCTAGTTGTTATGGTCCACTTCCCTTATATTCTTGTGTACAGAACCACCTAGAGCTGAAATAGACTTTTCTCAGTAGCAAAATACAGAAATGGTCCAGAGCTCCACCCTTAAAGTGATCTGGGTTTACAGTTCATCCTGTCAACAGCAGATAACAGAAGCAAATAGACTTTGTAAAGGATCTGAAAAACTTTGTGAGGAGGTACAAGAAACGGACTGAAACCAGGCAACTAAAAACAAAAGTCATATTTCTTTAAACCCTGGTTGATCGTTAGCCCTTTGACAGGTACAAGAATATCTCGTTGGCTCTTTATCTCTATGGGAAGGCAAAAGAATATTGTGTGCCAAAATATTTCACACAAAATGCTTTGTGTGAAAGAGCCTTTTTCTATGCCTGGCAAGGAGCTGAACTCATTTTCTCAGCCTGTTGTCTTGGCCTGTATAGGAATTGGGGAGAAAGTAGACATGTTCTGCTTGATACTGAGGGCTTGCTCTTATGGAGAAAATAATTTGTGTAGTGTGTGGCTTTGCTTATGCACTTGCACAGCTCTCACCTGGGGGAGGCTGCTTTGCACCCCTGCTCCCAGAGGTGGGAATGGCTGGGTCCATTCCCTTTGGTGGCAGCAGAACTGGGACCATCAGCAGATGCTCACTCAGGCGGCACAGAAGTCACTGTGATCAGTTCTTCCCTTCTGAGCATAAGGCATGTGATGCTCTTTAGGAATTAATAGCTTAAAAATGTCTGATGCTGCTTATGCTAGCCAGGTTTTTTTACTCAAACTTAAGTCCAAGCTTGAAATTCCTGAACTCGGGTGTGGCTGTGCACGGCACGTGTAGATGTGGACATTACGGCTGTGAGGGGTAACACTCGGTGCTGCCACCGGTGATGACTGCTCCTGGCTTTGTGCAGGGGAGGAAGCTTACTTTTGTCCTGTTTCTCCTCAGGCACATCCTCAGCGCTATAGACAAGTCTTTGGGTCCTCCCATGCTCTGTCTCCTTTTCAGCACGTGGCAGTGGGGTGCATGTCACAGTTTTGGGGCCCTTCATGGGACTCGCTTGATGAAAACATAGATGCTCAGAGCTGAAAACAATGTCTCCCCAGGCTCCCAGTATGATCAGTAGAGAGGAAAAGGCCCTTTTAGGATGTGGTACGTATCGTCCTCCAGTAGGTGTTCTAAAATACGTCAGAGAGTTGCACTCTAAAAATGCTGATTCCTCATTGTAGTCACCCTGGGCTCTTTTATCTCCCATGTATTGTGTTGTACATGGCAGCAGGTAGCTGAGAGGAATTTCACTTCCTCCTCTCGCTGTGGAGATGCAGGCAGGCAGCATTGCTAACAAATCCACTGGCAAAAGCACTGTAGTAGCATAGCTTTCACGAGTTCCCTTCATTTTAGCACTTGCTTGTTCGGGTGGGGGAAGGGGAAACAAAAAAAGCCATCTGATTAAGTGCATTTCCAGGGGAATTTGAAGAAGAAGTGGAAGTATTCAGTTCTGGTTTATGTACTAATATACTTGTGATGAATTGCCTAGGCTCTGGAATAGCTGTTCAAACTGGCAATCCAAGTGTTCCGGCTTCCAGTCGTATAGCTAAAGATGGCTATTTCTTCTCTCTTGTGCATCTAGTCTGAGATGCAGGTTAAACAATAACTTTCCTTCTGTGGTTTCTTTCCTTCTTGCATTCTGTGCTCTTTGGACCTGCTATATAGCTAGTTTATTTCACTCTTAAGCTGATATAACTGCCTTAAAGTCATTCTATTTCCTGCTTCCTGTCTAGAATCAGTGAAGTAAAGTGGTGGCAAATCAGGCATCCTTTTATCATCTTAGGTTTAAAAAAAGGAGGAGAACAAAAAGTTAATGGGATAAAAGAAAGGTCCTAATTTGGGAAAATCAGGCCAAATCAGAAGACTGCAGAAGTAGTAACCAAATGCACTTTCTGAAAAGAAATAATTTCTCCTACAGTAGCCTCTTGTGATCCCAATTACCACGTGAGAGGCAGCGCGCGTAATATATTGTGACTACCTTGAAGTATATGACATCCAGCTGTAAACATCTCCTTGATCTAGGTGGGCCTGTAGCTGTGGGACTATAAGCAAGTCAAGGGCAAGTACATGCTGCCTGCAAGTGGGGCATAAAGCCTTGCTTCATGCCTTTTGCTCTCTTCTTTTTCCATAAAGTCAGTCCGTACCTGTAATCTAAATGAAGAATGGGGGAGGAAAATCATTACTATTCATATTTTGTGTGTTTTTGGGGCGGGTGGAGTCGTCCAAGTTTACCCTAAGGCATTGTCTCCTGCTCTTACGAGCTTGGTGCATGTAGTTACAGTGTGTCTGCCCATGGTTTACAGCTGATGGCATTTGATGACTTTACAGATGGCAGCAGAGAGAAGGAAAATCAAATACCAAAGGTTAGGACACTGTTTGACAGACTGGCTTGCTAAGGTATCATAGCACTGCTTCGGGACTTCGAGTTACTTTCTCTAAGCATCAGTAGGGCTTTGAACTATCAATTCTCTTAATGACTGTAAGTGGCACACAAGTATTTTAGATGGTGCCTCTTACAAGACGAAGCCCATTTCTCACGGCTTATGTTCTATTCATGAAATAGGAGCTGGAGTGAGAAATATTTTTATTTGAACTGGTGGCTTGCTTCATGTGGTTTTTCTCCTCATTTACATATAGAAAGCTTAGTGTAATGTGAAATACTTTATCACTTCTTTAGCATAAAGAATTTCCAATATAGATTATTTTCTGCAGCTACATATTCCCAGATGTGCATTCTCTGCTGATCGTAAAATATTAGTGGCTTGGCCACTTAACCCAAACTCGTCTGTAGAAAGAGTAGAGAAGTGATTCCTTTTGTAAAACTTGGATTTAATTTCCCCAGCTATCTGTAAGTGAACATTATGCAGTTTCATCAGCAAGTTCAACTTAAGGGCTTTGTGCCAGGATGAATCTGTCATTTGCCTTTAGTAGGTATTTCAAGAATGTCTTATTTCAGTCGTGCTTTGGAGAGGCTAGAAGTCACAGCTGAATGTAGAATTCGAGTGCCTCCATAGTTCAGACTTGTTTGGGATGAAGGAAAAGCTGATTACCTTCAGCAGCAGCAGGGAGGAATATTCCAACCCCCCTTTCCCAATCCTGTCTATACTACTGAAGCTGTTGGATTTGTTTTAGCTCAAGGCCCCGTTCTAACCTCCATGTAAGGTGCAGCATGTGTTTGAGGCCATTACTGAACTCCGTAACCCCAGCGTGTGTTGAGGTAGAGATGGGGGGGAATGGGGCCAGGCTCATAATGTATCCTTTGCTTTTCTAGTTCATTAAACTGCTCACCTGAGTCTGAACTCTGGTGTCCCTTCATAATAGAAGGTAGATTTCGCAGTCAGGTAACAGCTGCAAAGACCAGGGAGTGCATAGCACAAAAAGGAATTAGCAGCAGACAGACACATCAGGATTTGAAATGCAATATTGATTAGTTCATTAAAATTAATAAGACAATTATAAAACTCCCATTACATTTTGCAGTTCTTCTGGAAACAGAACAATTTATATGTCCTTATCCTTTCAGGAATACCTCACTCAAGACAAATTTTAATGTCATTTCCTTTGCAAACCACAGAACGTGTTAATTCTTCGTGGAGCTCAAGTTTCTCTCTGCTTTATTTAGTAAAAATGTTGTTTTTAATAGACCTTTTTTAGCAAATTGGACAAATCTGTTTCAAAACAAAGCACATAGAGGGGAAACCCTTTGATTTAAGCTCGGGAACTCAAGGGACAAGTTTGTGAAGGGGAACATTGGTTCGTAAAAAGGAAAAGTGTCACATTTTTCCTAATTCTTAAGAAATATGTATATGGCCTCCATAATACAGAAACGTGATTTTCAGGCTACAGATCTAGTTGCCTTGTGGAACCTTAAATGACTTAAAGCTGGATTTCCAACATGAATCTTTATGCTTTGCTAAGTGTTGTACTTTGTTAAATAATATCTTTAATAAAGGACTTGCTTTAGAGGCTTTGAGCCTCTTGACTCATGGCACTTCTTGCTGAAATACGAAATTGCTCTAGGAATACTTAGTTTCCATGCAAGAGGGAGGCTGGAGGAAGATAAAGACGTAAAACGAAGATCCTGGAGTGATCGTTAGGTGGATGGCACGTCTCATGGATGTGGTCACTGCTAATTCTTTTTTTTCCACAGAAGTTTGAATTTTCTTGCCGCGCTGCCCAGGAGAGTTAACTCTCCTGTTTAACCACAAAACATTAACCACAAGCTTATAGTTCACATCCCTGTTTTGCCCTGTCATCGTGCTTGTCCTCAGTCCCGCTTTGGAATAAGATGCGAGTTCAATTTCAGTGTTGCTTCTCTGGCATCGCGATTGCAGCCGATTGCAGCTGATAACAGAAAGGCTTTGGGAGCTGAACTCAAAGGGGTGGCCTAGAAACAAGCAGTGATAATGCTGCGTAGCCCTTCATCGAAACCGTCCACTTTCTGATAATCAAAGTAATTGGTAAGGTTCTTTGGTAAAATGTATGCAAGTTGTGGGGGTGTGTTAAGGTGTTTGATGCTTCTCTTAAGCTCCAAGATTCTGGAGATGTGAAAGCTATGCAAAAATCTGTGTCATATAAAAGAGACTTCTCCCACTCCTATCTGCAGAGAGAAATGACAGAATTTGATCCAAGTGTGCCTTGAAGACTTAAATAATGAGATTTAAGCACACAGAGGCTTTGGTTTGGGCCCCCAGTTCCTAATTTTGTGGGGGGAAGTGAGGGTATCTACTGCATCTTAACAGTAAGTTATTAACATTATAACTTAATTCTCAAAAATCACTGAAATCTTCACTGGGTAGCCTTACAGAGAGCCAGAGGAGTTGTGAGGGGAGGAAGGAGGGGGAACTGCAGCACCAGCAACAAGTATTGTATCACAGTTATGTTGATTTAATAAAAAAATCTGTCTTTTAATTTCTGGCTCATCAAATTTCTTCTTGTTGCATCAGCCTATATGTCTTGGTAATAAGGTGTCTGGTAAAAATTGCAGTCTCTTACATTTGTGTGTCTTATAAATCCTTCTCCTACGCAATTTTGACTCCCTTGGTAGCAGAGAGAATGATTAAAAAGGCTGTACCAAAATCACAGAAAGCAGCAGGAGTCTCATCCACTACCAGGCCAGTGCCAAAAGAGTCTGAAAGGGTGGGACTAGAACTAGTTTTCCAGGACTGCTTTAATCCCTTGCTTATGTTCCTACACCAGATTTTGAAGAGTATGAACACAATTAAACTGATGCTTTGTCTTGATGAAGCTGTAACCTCTAATGTCAGACTAGTGTCTCTCTGGCCGTATCTGGGAGGCCTGACAATCATACTAAACTTAGCTTGCAGTGTGTATGTGGGAACTAACTTTTGTATTCTTCCTGTTTGTTTGGTTTCTTTTCTCTGTCTCCATTCCTCACTTATATCTCTTAAAGCCTTTTTTGTTTGTTTGTTTTCCTTTTGCCTTTCTACAGAAACGTTGTTCATCTCCTGCCTATCTTTACTTTCCCTGGCCACCCCTAAGACTGATGAGAAACAGAGTCCTCATACATCTGTGATCCTGAAGATAGTGGGCAAACACAGATGAGCAGCAGGGAGGTAAAGTATCTTGTCTTCCACCCCAGTAAGAAGCAGCCTCTTCAGGGCTTGGGAGGAGAATGAAGACTGGATAGGGGAAGAAGCCTTAGACTCATTCATTGCCTTCCTCTATCAAGCAGGCAGTTTTGCTGATGAGATATCTGGAAATATTTAAATGTGTAGATTTCATTTAGAAAGGCTGAGGAGGTGAGGGTAGGGCTGGGAATGGCAAAAGCAGGTCTTTCTTCAAGAAGAAAAAGCAAAAAAACTCAAGATTCCTTCAGGGCTCTCCTGAAAGCCAGAAAGTAGAACACAACCGGTATTTCTTTCTGTGTAGGCTGCCTTTAAATGGAGGCAGACGGTCACAGGCGGTGTCTGAATTCTAGGTTCAATAAAGGCACATCCTTCAGTCAGACGAGGCAAAACGGTGTCATCTGTTAGAATTCAAAAACAGTATCTAAATGCCTCAATGACTTGTCATCCAGTGACTCACTGCACTGTCATAGTAGGACTTCTGGCTTTCACATGAAAGTTATACTTGCTGAAACAGCATCCTGCCGGCTCATATTAACAGTCCCCCCTCCCAAACTTGGCTCCAATTTACCCATGGTGAAGAGGGGATTTGGGGGGGCAGGGCAGCAGAAGGCGGCAAGGGTAGGTTAAATGATCAGAAATCTCATTACCTCTTCCTTGTAGATTTCTGAGTGCCAGCTTTTTCATTTGTTCTGTGTGTCTCTGAAACAAGTCCTTGAGTTGCAAAAGAAAAACATTCAGAAGTGATGAGCTGGCCATATTTGTAAGAATTTAGTCATTTACTTGGTCCAACCAAAAATGTCTTTTCTTGTGTGCAGTGTCGCCTTTTAAAGTTATTGGCTGCTTTAAAAAAATGCCAACGTTTAAATGATCTCAGCTTGATTTCCTTCATCTCCCGCAACTGATTAGGGGATCATCAGGATCATGGGGTTTTTTTTCTTTGTTTAATTCACATAATCAATTTTATTTTAGATACCCTTTGCATTTTTTTTTTAAGAGCCAATCCTGTCTAATACTAGGTACCTCCTGCAAGAGCCCTTCCTGCCTTCTGATCCAATACTTATTCATCCTGGGACCTAGTCCAAATGCCACCAACAGCGCTTGTGTGGGCTTTTTTTGTTTGTTTCAAAAACGTTTGATCACATGCTGACGTGCGGCAGCATTAAATGCATCGATGTGCAGTTCGGGAGGTAATGGTCATGGAGATTAAAAGAATCTCACCTGAGCAGTAAGTGGCTTTCTGCTCTTAACATCATACCTATTTGTATCATCAAGCTTTAAGTTTAGTATTACAGTGTCTGTCTGTCATATCTGATGATGTTCGGTTGCTCTTTGAATCCCACCGTGTTATTTTGGCTCAGTATCGCGGAGCAGTGACTTCAACAAGGTGATCTCATCCGACGTGTGGTGTAGCTGTGTTTGGTTTTAAAGACTTGAGATTCTGTTCCATCTGCACTTCCTGCAGCTATAGGTATATCATCTGAAATCCAGTAGGATGAGCATGTGTGATCTCTGTGGTCTGTCTTCCTCCTTTCTCGTGAATTCACGTGCTTTCCTTCTGTGGTGGGGCTCTTGTTAGCGTTATTTTTCTTTTCACGGGGATGTGAATGGGATGAGCAGTGAAAGGTTTCTGTGTGAAGCATAACCTGTGCTAGTTTCAGCATAAAGACTGTTTGACCTCTCTGTGAGGGCTCTGATCCTAAATTCCTAATGAACTAACTACAAATTTGGAAGGAAAGAGTCTGTGGTTGACTTTGCATTCTTCTTGACTAACAGATGAGAAGCTTGTGTTTGCTTTTTTCCATAAACTGCTCTCCCCCCCAAAAAAACCCCTATAAAGCAAGGATGTGGCTGTTGGCAGCTGTTTTCCTTTTGATGTGGTCAACTCAAAATTAATATTAAAAGTATAATTCTGAACTTGCATTTTCATGGAGACCAAATGCATGAAAGGACGGGAGGGTTCTCTCTCCACCTGCTGGGAGCGTGCTCTTTGCTTGAGTTTTTCTGGGAGGCTGCGATCAGGAGGTGAAGCTTGACACAGCTGAGCTCATCACGGCACACAGCCATCCAAAGGCAAGGGTGCTTTTCCCTTGCTTGGCTGTGAGCTGACCTGGCAGAAAACTTAACAGAGCAACATGAATGAATGTAGCTGTGGTGTAGTATTAAAGATCCCGGAGCTCTCTGTAGGTTTGAAACCTGGATGTAAGGACTGTAAGACACATGACTAGATCTGGTGGCTTCTTAGAATCAACTCACAAGTAAGTGCCTTTTTACTCTTGAAAGATCTGTCTGTCATTGTGGTAGCTGTTGTATACAGCTTTTTATTTTGGTTATTTTGTTCTTACCTTCCTCTGTCCCCGAGCTCCCTGAACCTCTAGCACCTGCCCAGTCAGCTCCTGCTGGTCCTGCTTATGCTCCGTATCTGCAAGTCCTTGGTACAAAATGGATTTTGACTCCTCTCTAACTGGTTCTCTGTCTTTAATAAACGTATTTGGGAGAAAGAGCCTGACAGAAAAATCACAACTGGATCATGTATTTCTTCCCACTCCTGTTGTGTTGTTCTGGATCCTCCTTTGATTCGGTGTGGAAGCATAATGCTTGTAATCCCTGCCATGCTGTAGGGATTTCCATGGTTTGCCTAGTGAGTTCATTTGTTAGTGTAGCAGAGCGCTTTCGGGATTTTCCCATCACCTACTTGCATAATGTTTTGCGTCTTATAAGTGTTATATATATTCCTGTAATCCTGAAAAGATGATTCAGAATTGAAAGGGTGTTTTCCCCAGCAGGTTATAAGCTGGGCCCAAACTTGCTGGTGTCCAGCTGGAACTCAATTCTGTCTTGGATTAAAACAGTTGCTAATGCTGCTGCCAGTGAATAAGCCTGCTGTTTTGCTGTGCCCCTTCCACCTTGCAGTCCTTCAGCTCATAGTCAAAGTGCTATATAGTTCAGGAGTCATCTCTTGTACAAATGCTCCTGGCTTATTCATGGAGATGCTGAGATTCCTTGTCACCTTCCACCTACGTACTACCCGCAAAGGCTCATAGTGAGCATAAAACACAGCTATGCTGGAGAAGTAATATGCTTTCTTCTGCGGTAAAGGGCAAACACAGAAACAGCAGGCACAGGGAGGAACAGGAAAACACATTTCTGGTATAGCACGATGTCGCTTTATCTCCGAATACCTTGAAATATGTACAGAAAGTCTTTGGCAACGTTTGTGCCTCAGAATTCGTAGCCAAGATGAAAACAAGATGAGAAACTTTCACATTGTCAGGAACAGTGCAGCAGGTATTTGGTAAGATCTGCTGGGCATGAAGGAACAAAAAAAAGTTGGTTGTCCCCCCCCTTTTTTTTTAATGTAACCTGGGGACATAACTCTCTCAGTAGCCTATGGGTTTCAGTGGGAACATTCAAGGACCGTCTTAGCAGCACTTAGAGAGCCTAACCTTGAGAACAAAAGTAGAGTGTTTCATGTGGTTACATACTAAAAGATGTGGGTAGGCATCTAGTGGGAATCCAGAAAGTGCGTGGGCACTTGATTCCCTCGGAAACTGTTGGGATTTGGCACCTAAGCTGGTAAAGTATTTTTAAAAACTCTTAAATATCTTTCTGAAAATTGGGTCTGATGTTGCTAATCAGTGTGAGGGGTGGGGGGATTTTTTTTCTGAAGTAATTGCCGCCTTTGATCCTTGTTACTTTCTAGCAGATAAACAGGAGGAAATTGAAGGAAAGCAACAGAAATGACTTTGGGGCTGGAGGGATTGACGCAAAAGGAAGATAAAAGAGCTATATACTTGTGTAGTTTTATAAAATGAGGAGGAGGGCAGGACTGTTTATGGGCTTCTAAAGGGTATGAATGCCAAGAAATGGAGGGTGTGGAAGAAGGAAACTGTTTTGGTCTCCGCTTTGCAAGTGCCTGTGCAGGCAGGTAGCTTCACACACAGCCTCATCTGAAAGAAGCATTTTGATTGAACTTCTGAGTGTTACAGGGACATGCTGGAGAGGAAGAGAAACACTTTGTGTGGCAGCAAGGAAAGTGCCTGCTGTAGTACTTCAGTCAGGCTAAGACATTTAAATCTGCAGTTGTTTGCACCTCGGATTGCCCGGCATCTATCAATGTCATCACATTGCACAAAAGTTACCTTCCATTTGTGCCAGCCTTCCCAGTCAGGAGGAGCCCAGGCAGAAACCCCACTTTAGGCCCTGATACCTCCTCTCCCAAACTTGCATTGTTAGTGCTTGGATCTCCACCCAGTGTTAAAGCGGAGCTGGCTACCATGGTGACACTGATCTCTTTGTGGTACCTGAAACCTCCACCAGGAAGGAAAGGCAGGGTGACACCCATGCCAGGGCACTGCTTGGTATGAGGGGGAGAGCAGGGACAGCAGGTAGGCAAAACAGTCTGTCTTGGGACCACTCTTCTGAGATGTTAGGACTTTTTATATCCATTAGGATAGAATCCATTAGGATTAGGGTATCTTGGGGAGTGCTCGATGGCAAAGATGTAAAAAAGTCACTTGGAGTTGATAAAGCCATAGCAGAAAATGTCAGTCTTAACTGCTGAAGGTATTGGGGACATTCCCACACCAAGTGTACATTTTTTTAGCTGATAGATCAGAGAAACTAATTTGAGATAAATAGAAAAGGAAAAATTAGACCACACAGGTGAGTTAGATGTTAATAAGTCACCAGGGCTGGATAGTGTTCAGCCAAGAGTCCTGAGGAACTTGAATGTGAAACTGCAGAACTGCTGGCCAAGCTGTGTAATTTATCACTACAGACGGCCGCTGTGCCAGAGGACTGGGGAGTTGCCAGTGTAATTCCCATCTACAAAAAGGGCTCTAGAGGGGATCCTGGGAAAAGCACATCAGAGAGTCACGCTACCAGGAATGGAAAGGTCTGTAATAAAGATCTCTGAATACATAGATAAATGTTAACTGTTGGGAAA
>NW_008824552.1:218314-220449 GCF_000699105.1 Pygoscelis adeliae
GAAAATGAAACCTGCTGCCCTACTCCATGAAGTTCTGTGGGGTGTCGGTAAGAAAGAGTTAAAAGTGGATGCAATATATTTGGATTTTCAGAAAACTTCTGTCAAGATCTTAAGCTCCTACAAGTTTGGAGGAAAGGTTATTTTATAATAAGTTTGAAAGCTGTGTGTATAATAAGTAAAAAATTGGGGATGACTTCACTTTTCAGGATGGAGAGGAAAACATCACTGCAGTAGCAAACAAAAAAGCCACCATCCTCATCAGGAGAGGGATGAAGGGTATAATTTTGCTTCGGTATAAATGCTTGATGCACTTGCATCGTGTGTGAAGTGCAATTCTGGTCTCCCAAGTCTCCAGAAGGACACAGTGGCATTGCAGAAAGGCAGCTAAAAGGGCCAAAGAGATGGACTGCCTTCCAAGGAGAAGCTAAAATGGCTGGGGCCCTTCCTTTTGGGAAGGAGGGGAGGAATGTGGGTGAGGTTTAAATGATAAAGTCAGCAGGTAAAGCTGAATATGAAACGCGCATCAGCTCCCATGCTATTACAACCAGGGAACTTGTGATAAAACAAGATGGGCTTTGATTTTAAAACAGATGAAAGAGCGTACTAGTGCAGTGGAGAAGAACTGGTGCTTGTGGCTTCAGAATAGGTAGAATTTGGGGACAGACTTTGCAGCTGTCACCCATGCAGGGCAAATCCCACCTGCATTGCCCTTGCAAGAGAGCCTGCGTGATCATTCCTTTCCCCAGGGCTCTCCTCTGCAGCTTTTCATAGGAAGTGATTATCCAGGTGGCTGGCAAGTGTTCGACACTCCCTTGGGTGCGCGCTGAGATTTTTTTTTTTTTTTTTTAAATTATAAGTGACTTATCCCTCATAGAAGTTTTTTTTTTTTTTTTTAAATGCTGCCTTCAGCAGGGTGTGCATGTTGAGATTTTTTTTTTTTTTTTTAAATTATAAGTGACTTATACCTCATAGAAGTGATTTTTTTTTTTTTTTAAATGCTGCCTTCAGCAGGGTGTGCATGTGAACTTTATTTTAATTAAGGGCGAGGAATCTGTTTTACATAACTATATCCCAGATTCTCATGAGAGAGTGAAAACAGCCCTGAGGGACTGATGAAAAGGCCAGCGAAATTGATTGCCTCACTGATGGGAGGCTTGATTCTCATCTCTCTTAGGTGCTCTCTACCTGTGGGACTTGCTCCGGGCTGGCTGACGGCCAGAGGGATCGAACCGGTGCAGAGGGACTGCCTCCTCATAGCTTTATTTTGGGCCACTAATTTGTGGTTCTGGGCAGATACAGGGGTGGCGGTTGCAGCTCTGCCTCAGGTTGTTGTCCCCGTAGTGGGAATAGCCAAATGGGATGTGAATCTGCTTCCAAGCGCTTTCAGCCGTGGCTTGATGCTAGCTCAGATGACTTCTGCCACTATGCCCGGTGCCAGGGCATTATATTGCAACACTCAGTTCACCCGTCTCCTTGGAACAGGAGTGCCTGTTGCGATCAAAGTGTAGTCCCCACCAGCCAGTTGAGTTGCTTCAGATTTAATAGTGATGCTAGCGGGATTTGATCCAGGTGGTTCTCTGAATCTTTGGCAATGAAAACAAGTTGCGCTGGAAGTCACAAATGAACCTTTTGGAGGTGGTTTTGTATTTATTGTTTTTGTTTTTTAAATGCTGCCAACTAAAATTTTATTTCAGTTCTAAAGCCTGAAAGGGACAGGGAGCAGATGAGTAAAATGTTTCTGTACCATTTAGGAGGGAAAATCCAGGGTGTGTGCATGGTCTTTTGTTTGGTTTTTTTTTTTTTTCTTAAGAAGAAGAAAGAAGTGGTGAAGGTGTTAAAACTCAATTGTTGCAGTACTGGAAGCAGGGCATGTAAATAAAAGAGGCTCTCTTTCACTGTGCACAAAGAGAAATATGAAAAACAAACCGCAAACTCTGTAAAGATGCTAATGAATTTTATGAGTCAAACCTGGCATGTCATTAGCATCTGCTGCTTGTTTACAGTGGCTGAAGTGAGCATCCCTTTCAGAAAGTCTCATGTACTGGAGGTAGTTTTACTACCCGGTTATCAAAATCTCAGTGTGGTGTTGAAGAAGTGAAACTTGATTGACTGCACAGTTGCGACCTCATGGTGTC
>NW_008824552.1:220482-223203 GCF_000699105.1 Pygoscelis adeliae
AATTATTTTTTTTGAAGCAAAAAACCTGGAAAGGTTGGGCATGTCTCTTTATTGCATCCAGTGATATAAAGGGCAGATACCTTTCCTTTTTGCTGCGTTAATCCCGGTGAAAACGCTGTTATACCTCTGTTCTCTGCTCTGGGAGCTGTTTCTAGAGAGTGTCTGGAAATTTGGGGTTCTTTTGTCCAAAATACACAGTCGTCTTGCATGAATCAAAGGAAGGTTTTATTGCTCAACTCCTCTCATTTTATTGAAGTGGTGGTTCATGCCATCAATCCTAAAAGTGTTTAGGACTTAAAATTGGTGGGAAGTAGCTGGTGATGCTGGGGTTTTACAGTTGTACACAGCTGACGGGCTTCTGCTGTCAGTCTCCTATGAAAGGAGGAAACATTTTGGAGGAGCAGATCAGCAAGGAGGTGGGGCAAAGATAAGCTGGTCAGAATAGATGTTTTTCAGCTGTTCAGCAGAGGTGTGTAAATGAGGGCAGTTTAGACAGAAAGGAATCTGATGGTCATGTCACAGCTTTCATGTGCTTTGCTGTGGGGTGAGTTTGTAGGTTGGAGCATATGCTTCTAGTGGAGGTCAACAGAGATTCAGCCTGGCGTCAGATGGGGGAAGTGGGGAACAAGGTCAGTGTCAGTCCTGTAAATCTGTGAGGATGTAGTGAGGGCTTTAAGCACCTCAGAGTGCAGAAATGGTAGAGAAATTCCTGATGGTGAAATGGTTTTCTGAGACAGAGGCCTGAAATGAAAATCCCATCCCGTGTATCGGTGCTCAGAACAATATCTCTTTGCCAGGAGCGGTGATCCAAGTCTCTGCTTCATGCCACTTGTGCCCTATAGGTGGTAGGGTAAAGTGTGAACCAGGAACAAACCTGTGAGGTTCAGTCAGGAGGAAAGGAAAAAGGTAGTGAGCAGTGCCGATGTCCCTGATCAGGGAAGTCACACAGGAGACAGGTAAGGATGGCAGAGCACTGCCAGCTCCTGCTCTGCTCTCTGCGCTGTTTTCATTCTGAGTGAGGTACCAGACCCAGCGGCTTCTGCCTGGCAGCCTGCCCCAGCCGGCAGATCCCCGATCTGTGCCTTGTTCTGAAGTCGCTTGCAAAATTAGCAGGGGGTTGGATGGTAGAAACAGAAGACCCAGAACCAGAGCAGGACAGGAGTCTGGAAACCCGCATGGTGTTTCTCCTCTGCTGTAAACTTCTGTGACCTTTCCCAGCTTGCTTAAACTATGTCCTCATTTTATACATGAGTAGCGGAGCTGTTGTACACGTTCAGGTATTCTGAGTTAGCTGGCAGAAGTCGTTCCTTCACCCACATGAGTAACATTTTGTCACCAAGTAGTGTTTTATGGAGGGATGGATTTCTGTGCGTTGCTTAAAATTTAGAAAAGGATCCTGAAATTTTATGAGCCTCTAGTGTAGGCAAGAAAGAGTTGGCCAAAGAGGTGGGGTAGGAGTGGTATCCTTTTCTGCAGAAACTCTTGCTCATTTTCTCTTCCAAAACTATTTCAGGGTATTTCTTTATTCCAAGCATTTGTTAATTCATTGTGCAGTGAAACAGCAGACAGTTGCTTCTTTTTGAAAGCTGCACAGATTAGAAGATGCTTGAATATGTAAGCCATAAGCAAAGAAATAAGAACATCCTAAGGAATAATATGACGTGTGATGCTTTCTGGACTGCTGCACAGCTGTAAAGTGATGGGTGAAGTGAGATTTTGTCCACACAGATCTCCTAAACCTCAGTGCTTTGCATTTTACTTTGTTTTGTTTGGCTTCAGAGACAGCCAGTGTCTGGAGCTGAGGCACTCCGGTACTTTGCTTAGTGTCCCCGAAAGACCTGCAAACTTAGCCAAGCTTTTGGGCTTGAAAGAGATGAGCTTGAATTGCAAACGGGTGCCTCTAGCTCTGGGAGGCTATAATGACTGTGACCTTTTGAAACCTTGTTCAAACTGTTTTTGTTGCACTCAGACAGGAATGTTATATTCTTTGTTCCACCTCCTAAAAGGCAAGCCTTTTTGTATAAGCCACTTGCAGCTTTTATAGCTTGATATATATGGGTCGGGGAGGAAGCAGGCATAGACTGTTAGATGTTTTCAAGCTGCTGAAAAAGTCCTTTTGAATGCATGAAGGAGGTGTTAAGATCCCAGCTGAATTTTTGCAATAACCTCTGTCTTGATTAGGAACAGTAATAAGACCCCAAATCTGAATTACTTCCAACTTCTGTGCACATAAGTGAGTGGGCTGACTCTTCGGACAGACCTGTGTGGTGAAGGGTTCCATGTTTAATTCATAGAATCGTAGAGGTCCCTTCCAACCCAAACTATTCTAAAGGTCATCGAGTCCAACCCCCCTGCCGTGGGCAGGGACATCTTCAACTAGAGCAGGTTGCTCAGAGCCCCATCCAACCTGACCTGGAATGTTTCCAGGGATGGGGCATCCACCACCTCTCTGGGCAACCTCTGCCAGAGTTTCACCGCCCTCAGCGTAAAACATTTCTTCCTTAGATCTAGTCTGAATCTACTCCCCTTTAGTTTAAAGCCATTCCCCCTTGTCCTGTCGCAACAGGCCCTGTTAAAAAGTCTGTCCCCATCTTTTTTATCAGCCCCCCTTTAAGTACTGACAGGCTGCAATAAGGTCTCCCCGAAGCCTTCTCTTCTCCAGGCTGAACAACCCCAATTCTCTCAGCCTTTCCTCATAGCAGAGGTGTTCCATCCCCCGAT
>NW_008824552.1:224850-264212 GCF_000699105.1 Pygoscelis adeliae
CCGTATACTCTTCCCAAGATACCTGTCCCTGCTTCCACTGCCTGTGCATTTCCTTCTTGCCCTTTAGTTTGACCAGCAGGTCTTGACTCATCCATGCCAGTCTCTTGCCTTCCTTTCCTGATTTCTTACACCTGGGGATCGAGAGCTCTTGTGCTCTATGGAAAGCATCTTTAAAGATCTGCCAGCTCTGTTCTGCTCCCTTGTCCCTGAGGGCAGTTTCCCAGGGGGTCCTACTGACTAATTCCTTGACAGCTGGAAGTTTGCTTTCCTAAAATTCAGGGTCCTGACTTTACTCTTTGCCTGACCCATATCCCTCAGGACTGTGAACTCCACCAGTGCGTGATCACTGTAGCCCAGGCTGCCTCCAATCTTGACGTCGCCAGTTAGCTCACTTCTGAACTCTTCCTTCCCCTGGAAGGAAGCATCCGACACCTCAGTTACCGTTACTGAAATGTCTTTGTTTTTCAGACAGAATAGAAACGTCCATTTGGTAGTTACAAATAAGGTAAAGATTTGTGCTGCCCTTTGAAACCACTGGAAGTGCTCTTCTTGATGCCTGTACATGTTAAGGTACGTGTTTCACAGAATTAAACTGGTTGAGGTTAGAAGGGACTTCTGAAGGTCATCTGGTCCAACGCCCTGTGTTCAAGCAGGGCCACCCAGAGCCAGTTGCCCAGGACTGTGTTCAGATGGCTTTTGAATATCTCCGAGGATGGAGACTCCACAACCTCCCTGAGCAACCTGTGCCAGTGCTCGCTCACCCTCACAGTAAAAAAGTGTTTCCTGATGTTCAGAGGGACCCTTCTGTGTTTCAGTTTGTGCCTGTTGGTTCTGGTCCTGGCACTGGGCACCACTGACAAGAGCCTGGCTCCGTCCTCTTGGCACCCTCCCTGCAGGTATTTATAATCATTGATGAGATGCCCACCTGAGCCTTCTCTTCTCTAGGCTGAACAGTCCCAGCTCTGTCAACCTTTCATCATAGAGGAGATGCTCCAGTCCCTTCAGCATCTTCGTGGCCCTTTGCTGGACTCTCTCCAGTATGTCCATGTCTCTCTCGTACAGGGGAGCCCAGAACCGGACCCAGCACTCCAGGTGTGGCCTCACCAGTGCTGAGTAGAGGGGAAGGATCACCTCCCTCGACCTGCTGGCAGTACTTTGCCTAATGCAGCCCTAGATACCATTTGCCTTCTTGGCTGCAAGGACCCATTGCCGGCTCGTGTTCAACTTGGTGTCCGCCAGGACCCCCAGGTCCTTTTCTGCCAAGCTGCTTTCCATCTGGGTGGCCCCCAGCAGGTATTGGCGCTTGGGGTTGTTCCTGACCAGGTGCAGGACTTTGCACTTCTCCTTGTTGAACTTCATGAGGTTCCTCTCAGCCCATTTCTCCAGCTTGTCAAGGTCCCTCTGGTGTATCAGCCACTCCTCCCAGTTTGGTGTCATTTGCAAAATGGCTGAGGGTACACTGCTGCATCATCTAGATCATTAATGAAGATGTTAAGGGGGACTGGACCCAGTATTGACCCCTGGGGTACGCTTCCAGTGACTGGCCTCCAACTAGACTTTGTGCCACTGATCACCACCCTCTGAGCCCAGACATTCAGCCAGTTTTCAGTCCACCTCACTGTCTGCTCATCCCATCAACAGTTTCTCTATGAGGATCTTAGGGGAGACAGTGTCAAAGACCTTCCTGAAGTCCAGGTAGACAATATCCACCGCTCTCCCTTACTCTACCAGGCCAGTCACTTCATTGTAGAAGTTTATCAAGTTGGTCAAGCATGGCTTCTCCTTGGTGAAGCCATGCTGACTACTACTGATGATTTTCTTGTCCTTAACGTGCCTGGAAGTGGTTTCCAGAATTAGCTGCTCCATCATGTTCCCAGGGATTGAGGTGAGGCTGACTAGCCTGTAGTTCCCTGGGTCCTCCTTCTTGAAGATTAGGAGTGACATTTGCTTTCCTCCAGTCTACAGGCACTTCTCCCAGTCACCATGATTGATCAAAAATTATCAAGACTGGCCTCGCCATGACATCTGCCAGCTCCCTCAGCACTTGTGGGTGCATCCCATCAGGGCCCATGGACTTATTTTGAGTCCCCCATATGTAGATGTGAACAGAAACTTCTGGAGAAGGACTAAGGCCTTGAGAATTGAGCCTTGTTCCTCAGTCCTCCTTTCATCTGTTCTCTTCCTCCTTTGCCCGCTGACCTCAGCACTCAATTCCTGCAAAAGGCTCTACACTTGCGTGACAAGGCTACTGTGGGTTTGGCCTTAGATTTAAAGCCTACAGGTAATGTGGCTTTAAAGCCAGGAGACCTCTTCTGCAAAGGTCCTCCTGCTGTGTGGAGCTTCTCCTGGGGTGGTGGTGTCATGCGCATACACAATTTGGTGTGTGTAGCCTGTGCAACGCGTTTTCTGTTATGCCTGGCTGAGGATGTGAGTCTGCCGCAAGGACTGACTGTGCGACTTCAGCTCAGACTGCCTTGACTCATGCTATTTGCTTTGGAAATTATAGTTTCAATTGCTGCTGATAACCCAGCTGATTGTTATGTTATACATTTAGCAGTCTCTTTTTTTAGTTCTTTCCTTAATTGCTTATGTAAATAATTTTAGAAGACAGCATTAATTTTGGAGAAGCTGGCATATCAAAGGCTGTGAGGCTAGCAGCAGGTGCTGTAAGTAATCGCTCTTCTAAATTAAGCAACACTTTCCAAGGCAGTAGGTTAATTTCTGGGTAAGCAGCCTGCACACAGATTCTTAGAATCACCAGGATCGTGACCCAGTGAGTGACTTAAGGCTGTGGGTACCTTTAATCGCATGAATTGTCTTACTGAAGCCTTTCATTTTTAGAAGAAACTGGGGCTGTGCTCGAGCTTCTGTTGAAATGGTGCTGTCACATTGAAATCTCTGTCACCTGGCTCTGTGCTTGCTTTCGTAGCTCAGTCTGCACTGCCATCGGAGGTGTATTTGGAGCACGGGCAGGCATGTCAAGCTGCCTGGAGCCCAAGGTATGTACATGTGTGGCTAATGTTTATGCCAAAGGCTGTGCTGCTGTGGATTTTCTGTAACTAGTACAAGAGCAAGCAAAGTCATGTTCGAGAGCTTTGTGCCATTTCCACCTTTGTGTGTGCAAGTGGATTTCTACAAAAATATTTCCACTAGTATCTCTAGTGGAGTTCTCTTGGGATCCATAAGCAGTAACTGTTGTCCTGTGGGACAGATTCTGCTCAAGTGACGCTATCGTTAGCCTGTCACTTTTGCATTGTCACAGCTCTGGCCAACAGTGTTCTTGCTCAAGGCTAGGAGATCACCCGCAGAAGTGTGGCCTGCTCTTCAGAAACCACTCCGAGTCCATGAGGCTGATGGGGTCAGTGGTGTTTGTGACTTGATCACTACATGATTTTCACAGACTCTGCAGGGCTCTGAGGAAATTGGTAAGATCTTTATTTCTGTCACTACACAGATTGTGACTTTGGAACGCTTTGTCTCACTTGTGGAGTAGGAAGGTGCAGTTCTTACAGACTCAAGCTCTCTTTAGAATATATCTTCCTGCATGAAGATCGTTGCAAAAAGTAAGGGGAAAGGGGAAACTTGTACTTAAAAAGGAATCCCACGCAAAATGGAGTAGAGCAGAAATCGTGTATTTCTTCCAGGGACTCAAGAAAGGAGAGGGCAAAAAATGGATTTTTGATGCCTCCATGTGACTGTAGACTGGGACTTGTCCCTCCTCTGACTTATATTTGGTGTCTCCTGTGTCTCTGGATGCTCAACTTAGTTATCAAGCTGGTGCTTGGAATCATACATCTGCTAAATAGATCTGAAGCCACTTTCCACACTCCTTAGCTTGATTTTTGCTGTGGCCAATCATCTTCAGAAAGAAATGCTCTTAGGCTTGAAGCTCGGTATTGGGATACAGCCCTTTCATGTTTTTTCATGTTCATTAGATTGGACGTGAGGAAAAATTTCTTTACTGAAAGAGTGGTTAAACATTGGACCAGGCTGCCCAGGGAAGTGGTTGAGTCACCATCCCTGGAAGTATTTAAAAGACGTGTAGATGAGGCGCTTAGGGACATGGTTTAGTGGGCATGGTGGTGTTGGGTTGACGGTTGGACTCGATGATCTTAGAGGTCTTTTCCAACCTTAAAGATTCTATGATTCTAAAAAATAATAATCCAGGTGACAGGCTTCTGAAGGTTGAGCTCAATTCTTATGGACAATGTTACAGAATGACATGGCTCTTGTAATTGGTTTAGGGGTCTGTCATCTCTTTAAATAAATCTCTTTTATCTTCTTGCTTTCTAGATTAAAACATTACTGATTTGTTTGCTCTGAAGTCTTGAAGAGGCACAGTTCAGATGCTAGTGCAGTGTCTAACAAACCAAACAGTAATTCTACTAAACTAGATTCTTACACTATAAGCAAAAATATTCTTTCAGTCTTTGTTCCTAGAGGTAGTTGCTTTGATTTAAATGAACACCTTGAACAGATCAAGAGCAGGGGTTGATTTTTCCTGGTCATGTCTGTCGGGTAGTGGCAGGTTCTAACTACGTTCAGGAAGCCTTGTCTGGTGGAGAAGGCGCTTTCCTCCAGCTTGAAGAGCCTGATTGAGTTCCCTGCTCTATTATGGAAACAAGATGGATAAGCAACTTGGTTTTTCGATAGCTCAGCTTCTACTCTGAAACCTGAAATGTCATGTGGTGCTGTGAGCAAAAAGTCCTCTTTAAGTGACATTCCAATTCTGTGGGACTTGGGACCAAAATATCTTTTAAAAGAAATGGTGAAGAGGAAATTGTACTCGCTGCTTAGCACTGACTCCCCACTCTGCGGATCTTCTAACGGTGGATGCCTTGTGGGTTTAACAGATGGTCCGAATGCATATTGATGCACTCAGATCATCTGAGTGTATTCTCTGTGATGTTGTGAGATACCTGCAAGGCTTAGAAATGGAGAGTTGCCCTGGGCGAGAGCTGGGTGGACAGCGATTTGGTGACGGGAGCATAAAAACGTGCTAATCTTGCACACGTTTTCTGGGCAGCCTTTTCAAAAGGGGTCAGAATTTGACCTCTCTTAAATACTATGGGGTTGGAGGCAGGGAAATCTCGTTTCCCAGATGATTCGTCTCTGTGTGGGCTGCAAGAATTGAAAGCATCAGGTAATGCAGCAACCTGACTCAGCAAATGTCTTGCAGGCTGGCTTTCTGAATGGACTCCTGGAAGAGAAAGCAGAGGACCAAATATCCTCTGCTCCGAATTTGTGGATTTTGGGAGTAGGTCATTTAAGAATACTGCTTTGCATCTTTCTCACTGGCTGTCTTAAACTCAGTCTATCCAAATTTTTTTTCCACGTTGCACAAAGGATTTGGAAGGCTTTCTGTTATCAAAAGCAGAACTTGAAGGAGAAGGAGTCCTGTCCCTTACCAAAGATATGAATGCTGCATTAGGGGACTTGGACACAATAACAACAAAATATTACTCCACCAGCCTATCCTCTGAGATAAAACGTGTCAAGCAAATTGCTGTAACATTAGACGGAAACTTGGCAATTATGTTTGTGTGGCAATTTGATTCTGTTCTCCTAAAATACCCCTGGAGAACATCCAACTGTAGCTCTGCTCTGATCCCAAGACTACCCTGTGAATGCCCTGAACACTTACACGTACGTGTTAAGCAACAAGCTCTGACAGCATGGTCTGTGTAGTTGTTAGAAAGCTTTGAAATCTGGTTTGCTCTCAGAGGGCTTTCCATTTGGGTAAGTGTTCTGATAACCATCCCAATTTTAACTCTGGAAGAGGAAGGGAAAATAAAAAGCTTCAGAGAACCAAGCTTTTGTCTAGGCTGTGGAGCCAGCTGGGTGTCTTGTTCTGGCCTGCCAGCCTGCCTTCTCGTTGGGGACCCTTTCTGAGTGCTCGACAACTGCATTCCCTCTGTGAAAATAAAACCGCTTTTGGTGTGGCCTATGAACCCTGGTCTCCCATGACCATCCTCGGTCACAGTTGTCGCGATGAGTGCCTTACTGACCAATATAAATGCACAATCTCCTCTCTTTGTCCTTTCACAGCCATCGTTTGAAAAGCTTTCTGTTGCTTTTCCTTAAAAAATTACTTTTGAAGTTAAGGGTCCCTTTTGTTTTATTGACTATAAGCGTGCATGATAATTACGGGACAATTGCTGTGTTAGCTGAGATACTGCAGTCTTTCTGGAGGACAAAACCCTGCTCCAAGCAGGAGCAGTTCAACTTCTCTCACTCAAATTCCAGGGGCAAGGGATGTGGAATTTCCTAGGTTTTCCGCTCAGTGGTGACAGTGGTATCTGTGTGGCTGCTGTCTATTATGCTGTAAGTAATAGTTTAATGGACTTGCATGCAATAAATTGCTATTTTGTGTTGGTGTGTGGTTTTCAGTAATATGTCAGAGAATTGCGTGTGCCTTTTAATTTGCATCATTCAAGAAGGCAATACTTTAAAAATGTGATTATGATATCAAGGGTTTGTGAAGTGGAAGGCAGGCAGGCTTTTGCTTGCTCTGAAGACTTCCTGTGTAGAGAATGTAAGTCATAAACATGACAACCATGGGATTTTTTTTTTGCTGCCCCTCTTTTCCCCTCTTCTCTTTTCCCCTCTTCTCTTTTCCCCTCTTCTCTGAGTCAGGCTTCTTTCCTTCTCCTGCATTTGGATCATCCTAAAAAATGACTAGTTTCAGGGTAAAATGCAAGCATACCAACTAATCTGTGGAACTCTTCTTGTCATTTGATAACTAAGTGCTGCTTTTAAATTGGAACCTGTCTTGTCTCTTCAGCAGCGTGTGTGCTTAGTTTGACTCTCGCTCCAAATGAGTCACGTTTCAACCCCCACTGTCCTCTGGCTATCTTTTAAACTTTTTTGTTTTGTTTTGTTTGGGTTTTTTTTCTGTGGGTTGTTGTCAGGGAGCTGCTGTGATAGCTAAAGAGGCTGCACCAAACCCTTACATATTGTGTCCCAGTTGCTGCATTGATTATTTACAGGGATACGATCTGACTTGCACTGTAGGTGTGGATCCTGTCATGTGCAAGGCTCTGCTGCCTCCAGGGATCCAAATAAAGGATCCGTTTAAGAATTAGATGCCGCAGACCCTATGCTGTTGTCAGTGAAATCGATGAGTTCAGTTTGGGCAGGATCCAGGCCGCCCGTTCAGAGCAGCGATACTGTATGAAGCTCTTGGCTCGTGGAATACATCAACTGGCTGTTGCTTGGCTCCCTACAGGATAAAGGTCAGATTGGGTTGAACAGGGCTGATAGCCATGTTTCCCTCAGGGGAAACGTTCAACTCTGGCATATACTTAACTAAGCAAATATTGACCAGATTAGAGTGTGGAACAGGGATGGGAAAGACCATCAGCCAGTAGCAGACTGGTTTCCTGAGCATCCATGCTGTCAGATCTGGGCGCAAAGGCACCGTGTGGGCAGCAATTGGCTCTCGGACCGCGAAGCTTCCTGGCTGTAAACCCATACACCTTGTCCCAGGTCACGCTGGGGGTGGGAGTAGTTATTCTAGGGCTGTTCTGGAGGTATCTGTGGGAGAAGACAATTTGGGAGGTGGTGCTGGAAAGAGGTTCTAGAAAAGCATCTGTCTGTTGTTGGTGTTACTTATCTAATCACTGATAACAGCAGGGAACCAAACGTGGGGGATTATTGCACAAGTTCAGTGATGTCCTGGATGCAACTGCTTTGTGGGTTTTTTTGCTTTTAAAAGTGAGGTTTGTTTGGCATTGAGTAGCTTTTGGAGATGTATTTTTTAGCCACTGTGCTTTTAAAATCAGCATGCTAAAACCCCTGTGAATGTGGAATTGCGAGAACATGCGCGTATGCAGACATGTACTGGTTGAATTCAATTGTTACAAAATACATCCTTGGAAACCTCATCTTGGATGTTGTCGGCACGTCCTTCACATTTTGCCAGTTTTCAGAAGCTGTCAGGTAGTACTGTGTGGGAAGTGTTATAGGGCATTATGGGATAAATCCTAAAATCCTAATTCCGGCCAAACTCCCACTGTTTTCAGTGGGTGGCTTGCTGGCATGAAGGCCAAGTACCCCTTAGCTATCACAGATGACCTTTCTGTCTTTTTAAAGTCAAGGAGACTGAGAATTGGTGCCTGTATCTTGTGTTATAGATCAAACTGCAGGACTGCAGCCCTTATAATTTATACATGCGCTTGGATTTGTGAACAAGAATTTGGTTAAATAAAAACATTTCCAGTAACTGTTCTTTAGATTCTCAGTAATGCTGGTGAAATGCCAGAGATCTGGAAACAGAAATTAGCTGGAGATTTAGAGCAGTCCATAAAGACAACTCTCATTCTGTAGGGGAAATGCCGATGTTCTGAAAACTCTACTTTTCGTAAATGGAGAAAATATAACCGCCTTTATTTTAAAATGAAAACTTTAAATTCTTTCCAAATATCAGCACAAATTTATTGAAACATTGTTTGTTCTGATAACTTTTTTTTTTTTTTTAGGAAAATGTTTCGATGAAATGCCTGCAACTTTTGTCAGAATATTGCTTTCCAGTAAGGAATACTGAATTGCATATATTTTAGAAGTTAATAGTTTGGAAGTAGGTACATGAAGTTCCTGACTGTCACCAAATAGTTGAGATCATACATTGTTCTGGTCTCTTCTCTCTGTGCAAGAAAGAGGAAAATGTTGTGTTTGTGATCGCAACACTCAAAAAACCAAAACAACAGCCCAACAGTAAAAAAAGGAAAAAGGCCCAAAACCTTTTAAAAAACATTGCTGTGCAAACCTTGTCTGCCAGGAAGTCTTCCCAGCCCGAGTAAGAGCTCCTTTCCTTCACCTCAGTGGAGCATCATCACTGAAGTCTGCCTGAACCCGTCTTGGTGTCAGCCTTGAATGTTGTGTGAGGGCAGCCTAAGAACTTGCTCAGCTGCAGTTGAGGCTCTGAAGCCCACACTGTATTTTCTTCCTTCCCCACTTCCCCTTAGGTGGTCTCTGCCTATTCATACTTCAAGTTAGGGAGGGCTCTTCTGTCCTAACATCTCGGCTCCAAGGGGGAGGAAGGGTTTTCCCATCCCTCCATACCCCCCTTTACCCTCTGCTGTTGAGTTTCCCATCAGGATTGCATACACAGTTCTCTCTTTCTTTTTTTTAACTGAGAGTGTGTTTCTTGTGGTAACTGAAGTTGCAGAAGCACCTGGAAGGGATTTTTTTCATGCTGTGTGCTCTGTAACTACCTGAATTGCCTTTTCTTTAAAGAGGTGATTGACAGGTTGGAGGAGGGCAGAGCAAACAAGAAGTACTTGCACTTTTTTCCCCCCTCTTCTGCCTCCAAGATTACAAATGAGGTCTGTGTGAGAACTGGGACGAGAGCTTGCATCTCCCAAGTACCAGGACTGTACTCCACATGTTAAAACTCAAAATGACGGTGTTGTAGTACTGATCCCAACTCGTCCACTGATTTTTCTGCTCAAGGTTGTCACTTATCACCTCTTTTAATTTGTCTTCATCACTAAACTGGGGCATTGGATGCTGTTGACTAAAAACACTTACTTCAGATAAGTAGTTTCAATGTTGTTGGGTATCTCTCTCCTTTAGAGCCTCCCTGCCACTTTTTGTGGCTTGTAATTGCAGAATTAGTAAGGTTGGCAGGAACCTCTGTGGATAGTCTACTCCAACCCCCCACTTAAAGTGGTGGCAGCTGGAACAGTTTGCTCAGAGGCATGTCCAGTGGGCTTTTGAGCGCCCCCAAGGATGGAAACTCCATGATTTTTCTGGGCAACCTGTTCTGTGGTTTGGTTTCCCTCCCCCAGAAAAACGTTTTTGGTTTTGGTGTTTTGTTTTGTGTTTTGTTTTTTTCCCCCCTCCTTCTTACATTTCAAGGGAATTTCCTGTATTTCATTTTGTGCCCATTGCCTCTTGTCCTGTTGCTGGATACCACCAAGAAGAGCCTGGTTCCGTCTTCTTTACACCCCCATCAGGTATTTATGCACATTGATAAGATCCCCCTGAGCTTTTCCTTCTGCAGGCTGAGCAGTCTCAGCTCTCTCAGCCTCTCCTCCTATGTCAGACGCTCCAGTCCATTAACCATCTTTGTGGACCTTTGCTGGCCTCTCTCCAGTATGTCCATGTCTCTCTTGTACCGGGGAGGCGAGCACTTGACCCAGCACTCCAGATGTGTCTCACCAGCCCTGAGCAGAGGGGAAGGATCACCTCCCTTGACCTGCTGGCAGTGTCCTTCCTAATGCAGCCCAGATGTTGCTGCAAAGGCACTTTGGAGGCTCATGGTCAACTTGATGTCCACCAGGACTCCCAGGTCTTTCTCTCTGCAGAGCTGCTTTTCTGCTGGTTGGCTCCCAGTCTTTGCTGGTGCCTGGGGTTATTCCTCCCGAGTGGCAGGGCTTTGCGTTTTCCTTTGCTGAACTTCATGAGGTTGGTGTTGGCCCAGTTCTTCAGCCTGTCCGTATCTCTCTGAGTGGTAGCACACCCATCTGGTTTGTCAGCCACCCCTCCACTCTGTGCCATCACCCATAATCTTCCCTTTATGAAGAATCCAGAGCCCTACATGAAGTTTTTAATGAATCAAATCTCTCAACAGTTCTTGAAAGTACTTTGTCTGATTTTTCCCCAGTGAACAGCAGAGATGAGGTAACCTCCCTAGCACTAAAAGAACATTAAATACTGTGCCTTGTAGTGAAGGACTTCATCATTATTACTTAAGACTTTAATTCCTTGAGTCTCTGATACTTCCTGCAATACCAGCTTATGCCCTATGCTAACACCGTAGTAACCTGCTATACGTGTCACTATATAATGTTGCTTGTTGGCCAAAAGCTGGACAAGGAATGCTTTCTAGGGTTGGAAATCCATGGGGTCGGTAGGAAGGTGCAGTAGAATGAGAGAAAAATCCTATTGTAATTTAATAGTATTGCAAAGTGATTCCCCCCCACCCCTAAACTGTGCCCCAGAGGAAACAGGGGCATCAACTGAAATTTTCTCAATGCTTTATCTATATCCCCCTCCCCCAAAACCCACACCCTAGGCACAGTCTAAACCTCTGGGCTAACAGATGGTGTAGAGAGGGGGAGGGAGGGGGAACAATTTGCATCTAAATAGCTGAAATAAAAAAGGGTCACGTCCCACAGACCAGCCCCACTCACCTGCTGTTTAAATCCCCCTGAGAAACTTGCAAACGCGCTTAGTTTTTTAACGTCTGTGTCAGCTGTACTTACTCTCTGAAGCATTCTGTCCTAGAAAAGCTGCAAGCCCTTGTATCTTGCTTGGATGGATTGTGTTCTGGCCCCAAAATGATGAACTCTTAAGGATTTGGTTCTTTGAATGCGGTTGACAGCTGTGCCACTTTTGTTCAGCCCTCCCATCAGAGTGACTGCTTTTGGCTATCGTAATTAGTGCAAGCACTAATGGTATAGAAAAGGTTCTGACCAAATATTACCTCTTCTGTCGGCTTCTTACTCGCGTGGCCGCATGAGTCAGACATGCTCTTGCCGTGTAGTCCTGTGGCCTCATGCTGCAATATTCTGCACTGGGTTTGTGTGTGTGGGTGAGATGGGGTTTGGCCCTAGTGCCCACCAACCTGCAGCACAGCGGTGATCCTGATCCTGCAGGACTGTGGCATGGTTTGGTGTTGGATGGCCGTGCTTAATCCTGCATAACGTGCGAAGCCAGAAGCTCTGGCTTTCTGACTGTGGGCTGTAAAAATTTGCCAGGTTAAACTAAGACCTTGCTGCTCTCTAATGATTTTCTCCTTGAGTGTAAAGGTCTAAAAGTTGTTCTAACTGTTGTTCTTTTGGGGGTGGGGAGGGGAAAAGAAACATTCACCCACCACTTTTACATATTCATGGAGACTGCCTTGGGTCTACCCCCTGTCCTAGCAGCAGGGAGTGAGCTTTTGTCTCTTCAGGCAGATTTTCTCAAAGTTTAAGGCTATGGAAAGCCTGTTAATAAGGAAAATCTTCCAACTTCGTCATAATCACGTGCACTATTGACACACTGAAACCATCCTACCTGATTTCCCAACGGAATTTGAGGGATGCAGGCAGTGGAGGAGGCAAGAGGGCTTCACAGCTGAAGTTTAGTCGTACTGCTAAATACCAGGATGTGCGAAACCTGTTTCTACCCACCAGTTCCTTGGAGTTCTACACTCAAATGCTAAAAATAAATAACGTGAAGATATTCCAAGTGGTTCAGGAACTTTATTAGTTATGTCTGTTGGCATCTTCTCCACCTCCCAGTAAGCCAGAGGCATTTGGAGTTTGAGTTTAGCAGACCTGAGGGCTCAGCAGAATAAGGAGTGGTGAAGGAGGTGGCTGGGGACCCACCACTGTCTTCTGTGTAGTGACCTGGCAGAATAAAACTTGTGCAGAGGAGGTTTTCTATTTCTGGAATTGGAAGAAATTGGAATTTCTTCAGTACAAGCCGGAAGGGATATTGTGAGGTTAACTTTTTCTGAGCTGCCCGGCCCTCCCTCCCGCAAGTGTCTTGGAAGAGGAAACGTGCTCAAGAAGTGTCTTGGTTTTCTTTTCTTGTTTAATTCCCGAGTGTATTTCCATACCACGAGTGGTAGTGGCAGAACGACCTGTATGCATGACGTCAACATGGATTTGGGCAACAACCTTGTTTATATGCCTTTGGGGGGTTGGTTTATTTATTTTTTTAAATTAATATGGATTCCAGTTAGTAGAAGCAAGATCCGGTGTATGCATACTTGCAGACGTAACTAGGCAATGCGTAATACCAAATTATATGAATTCAGAGCTGTCTATTGTGCTTTATAACTTTTTACAGCTTGCTGTTGTTGTTTTTTTTAGTACTTTATAGCACTTGAGGATAATTATGTTTTATAAATGGTCATATGATGCATACTCACTGTCCAGGAGTAAGCAAAATAGGTGAGTTACTTGGGTGGTGCAAGTTATATACACACAGATGGGCACATACACACATGTGTGTATATGTATGCATATGTGTATATACATATGTTTATACATGCATATTCTCTACTGTACTATATACTCTACCTCTGTCCTGCCCCTTCTGCCATCTTCCTTCGGACCTCAGTTCAGTGACACAGGCTCTGGCAGCTGTGCTGGCTTGTGGCGCTGTCTCCTATGGATAAAATGCTTGTTATGCAGCAGGGCCCCACAGAGCATGTGAGAGCAAATCCAGAAATGAAAGATGTTTTTTGAAACATTTATCTTCTCTTTTTTTAAAAAGTAGAATCATGTGAACTGTGCAGCTGTAGAAGAGGCGCATGTTACTTTTCAACAGAGGAGGCAAAAGGTGGAAATACGAGGAAATAAGAGGCGCCCCTTGAGGCGATGTTTGCAGGTAGCAGGGTGAAGAACAGGAAAATGGTATTTGTTGGCCTGAGTTGTATGCTGCTTTTATTTTATTGTTTTTCTTTTCATTTCTTTTTTTAAGTGGCTTAGCAAGTGGCTGACTGACGTTGGAACATTTATTTCTCTATCTTCCTGGGCTCTCCAATTGGGAAGGGAACTTGTTGTACAGAAGGGACCATTCTGGTAGTTTTCAGTGTTTTTTCAATCACTTTCTGGGTGCAGAAATAAAAGATTAAAAAAAGATGTGCTGGATTGGAACCATGCCTAAAGCAATCCTCGGGATAATAGGATTATTTGACTGATTTTTAATTACAATAGAATTCTAACTAGATTGTTTTGAGCATACATTCAGCTCTGGTTTGTTGTGGTCTAATTGCCTCCTAAATTAGAGATACGAATATTCTAATTCACTCTCTCCCTCTGAGAATGCTGACGTTAAGAGAGAGTGTGAAATGCTATGTAAATTATATACAGGCATGTGAGAGAGAAAACAGTCTTTTAAAGGCATTAGCCAAAACTTAGGTCTTCTCTTTACCTGCGACGTCTTGACAGAGAGAATGATGAATTGATATTTTTCTGTATTTATTTATTTCTCTGTCCTGACAGGTCTTTTATATGCTTAGAAACATAATCTGAGAAAAATGCCAATAATCACAGCCTTTGAGGAAGGAGCAGTTAATGAATCTCTAAGGAAATATCCAAAATACAGATGATCTGGGGGGGAGAGAAGGTTAGGAGCCAGCGGAGCAGGGGCTGGAGACAGTACATCATCTCAGATCTAAGACAGAAGCGGTCTGCTGATAACATATTAAAATGACAGACTTGTGGGCTGATTTGCTCAGGGCTGCTTTTTGAGAGCACATTTCAAAAAGTCCCAAATTATTTGGGATTTGTCCACTTTTATTTGAGATAACTTGGTTCAGCTTTGTCAGAACGAAAGCATTAGGTTTTTGCAGATTTTTAATTGTCTTAAGGATTGAAACCCTCAGGAGAAGTTTCACCTATGGGGATGTATGAATTCAAACCATGTTAGAAGTTTAAAGAATATACATTAGGCTCAAATCCAACTTCTGTTTTTAAAGCTAAAAGGGACCTACCTAGCACAATGGCAGGCCACAAATTTGGATGTTTGTTTTACAGTATTTTAATAGAGCAACAGAGACTGATAAAACTTTGAGGCTTTAGTTGAAGTAGAATATTTAAGCTTCTCAAATAAAACTAGGTATACATTGAAGAGCGTTCACAGAAAAACAACAGTTATTTCCAGCCTGAAGTGACTTTTCTTAAAAATAAAAGCGGACAAATGTGCGTATCTTTGGAGGCTGTGAATCAGCACCTGCAAATACCAGCAGTACGAGAATAACCAGGAATGGAGGAAAACTCAGCTCAAAGGAAATGACTGGAAAGAAAGAGTGGAAGGAGCAACCTCATACTTGCAAAGGAGACTGTTCACTTAAGCCATCGGGTCATTTTCTGTTCCGGATTGATTTGCAGGATCTCCTTTCCCGCAGTTGGCATATTTCACTTTACCGCATCCCTCTGCGAGGAGTGTAAGAACAGGGAAGGGGGAGTTAGTGCAGGTTGTGCCGCAGTGGGTGTACAAACGTGAGCTTCAGTAAAGAGGGAGGCAGCACTTACACGAGGCAGGGTGTAAATGCCATACAGTGGATGGGGCAAAATTGGTTTGGGAAGTGCAGCCCCATGCATTCCTCCTGGGTATGCTCGGGGACCAACGCTGAGACTTCTTGTGGGCTGTGAAATAGCTGTTTCCAAAACTGACTGCCCTGTTTTTATCCGAGTTTTATAGTGAACAGAGCTGTTACTGTAAAGGTGAGAGGTGAAATTGTAGCGTGCTAGCTACGGAGTTTAAAATACTTCATTTTACACTCTCTTACCTTGGATTTACAATAGGAGAGAGGGAGTGTGGGCAGGTAACCTGGGGTAGATGCTGAAATGAGAATTGGTTTGAGTGCCTGAACACTGAGGAAGCTTTGGGGTTATAGGTAGGTAGCAAGAACCTCTATGAGAGTGTGTTGGTAGTGAACGTCCTTGAATCTTCATTATTGGAATTAAGGAAGGATGATCAGAAAACTCTGCATCTTGATCTGCTGCATGCTGTGCTGTCATAGGGAGGGTAATTCACATGCTGATGACCTTAGCAGGAAGTAGCCGTGGGACTTCAGCAAGGTGACTTATGGCGATGGGCGGGAGTACTGTACTGAACAAAATGCCTTGACTCATACGGCTTCCTAGAACATTAGTCTTTGGTTGTTGTCTTCGTTTTGGAAATCTGGTGAGTTTTGGCTGGCACTTAGAAAAGGTACAACACTGTCTATAGAGCTGCTTGGCTGCTCAATAGTGACCATAAAATGATTTTTAGCATTTTAAGTACAGAGGGGAGATGCAACCAACCTGACAAAGCAGTCTTGAGATGAATAAAACATGCATACTGGCAATCCATCCATCAGTGAAATCCAAATTCTGCTGAATTTGCAGTTCATATTGTTGCTAATTTTATAATGTAGATGCTCGTCCACGGGGAATTGGATTGAAAGAAGCAAGTGGCTTGCTGCAGATGCTGACAGGGCTCTGTATAGGAGCTCGATCAGTCTCTACTGGATTGGGTTTTGTGGCTGCAGCTGATGATGCTGCTTCATGAGAAAGAATGAGTTTTAAATAGGTAGCATTGAAGATCCATGCGTCCTACTTAAAGCTGCTTAGGTAACCGTCGCAAAAGAACACAGGGTAAGAAGATCCATGCTCCAGAAAGACTTGCACAAAGATGTTGAGGAAAACCTTGCCTACTATTTCTGGTCCTGTTATTAACTCCTACTCCTAATTACACAGTGCCTTAAAATGGGCCTGCTACTGTAATAAGTGATGTTCTTATATTTCCTTTTATTCAACGGAGTAAAAAATAGTTCACTTGGCTCATGGGCTTTATTTAACTGAGCGCTAATGCAGAGTTGTGTTGTAATATATTGCAGAAACAGCAGTTCCTTTGTACCAGTCCTATAGAGCTTTCTTTTCTCTACTGACATACAGTAAGTATGATTGGGATCTGAGTAAATGATGTGATAAAAGGCCTGATGGTACCTCCTAAAAACAAACTGCTGCTCATTAAATTAAACGATGATGGTTCTTAATGGACTAGTGAATGCTCTGCAGTCCATTTGGTACAAGCAAGGAAGTCTAAGAACGCAAGACCTTGCCACAGTACACTCGCTCCGCTTACTTCTGTACATACTGGGATTATAAAGTAGGTACAACAGGGTGTTTTGCTAGATGGCATATAATTATAAACACAGAGCTGAGGCTCTACCAGCAAAGGTGGCTTTACTGTGAAAGCTCAATAGGTGGAAACCCTAAGCTACCTTAAGCTTTTTCATTTTGCCTTTTACATGAACTGCTTTTAGAGCATTACCTGTATCATAATTGAAGGAGTAATCCTTGCAAACTTGGAGCAGATTTATGTGCAGTTCTCAAATTGTTTGTCTTTACTGATGCTAAATTAGCTCTTTCAGTTCTGGGTATTTGACCGTGCTTTCCTTGTCTCTTAATTCAGTTTGTCTACAAAAAGCTCATGTTTGATGCAGAGCTTATTCTGTCTTGGGAGAATTATTCTTTCTTCCTCTTTCCCCAGCTTTGAAGAAGAACCAAAACTTTAACGAAGCAATGTGAAACTGAAGCAATCTTTGTGATTTCCTTTAATTGAAAACTACTGCCAGTATGAAAATCCTGGCTAGCAATTAAGGGAATGTGACAGCTTTGCCAGTCGTTACATAAATACTACAGAGCACAGGGCTTCCTACTGTCACTAGCTGCAGTGAACACAATGGAGCTATACACAGGAGTGAGCGCTGCTCTGATGATAAATGTTTGCATTTCCAATTAGCGCTGAACTGTTGCAGCATTTCCCCCTCGGTCTAATTGAGGCTTTTGGATCGCTTCATCAGCTAACGATGCTCATGTTGTCTTCTTGCTCTGTAGTTTCCCAGTGAGAAAGGAGTTGGATGAGTTTCGCTCTTAAGAACATCGGTTTCCTTTTTGCAGGTCTTGGTGTTTCTTCTCCTCAGAAAAACTCACCTTTTACAGGTTAATGCAAACTTTCTGCTCTTTACATACTGTGGCTTTTTGCTGACCGCTGCATTATGGTGTCCTCTGCGCATGTGGGATGTTGTTGACTTGACCTGACGATGTTCTAGTTTTCTGACAAATTTCTTACCCCGTCCCCATTGCTAAATGGCAAAAGTCAAATCTCTGCATTTAACAAGGTGCATGCATTTTTGCAAATACCTGTGTGTATTTAAAACGTGAGTATGTTTTGCTGGGAATTACTCCACATTAGGGGGTAGCGGGGCTTAATTCTGAGCCCTGTGCTCTGTGTTTGTCTTCTGGATTGGAAACTTTTGAATGGAAAAATGATTAATGATTCGGCTGCTTTCAGTTGCTGTCGCTGCTAATGTGCAGTTTGGACTTAGAGCCAAGTAACTTAGGTAGAAAGTAGCGGGGGGGTGTTAATATATTTTCTTTATGCTGCATCTAGTCATTTCCTCTGGAACACAGATTTCCTCCAGGAAACCTGCTTATATGGGCTTTGGGTATGCTTTAACATAAGAGGCCTTTATTTTTCCCACCCTGCTAAGCAAGCTCTGACTCCAGTCACTACTTTGACTTGTGTGATTGAAGCCCTGCCTTCCTGTGAGCAAAAGTGGAACCAGAGCCAAGGCTGCTCCATACTGCGCTGGAAAACGGAGCCTGCACTGACGTCTGCAACAGCGAACTTGCTTGTTCAGGCATGTAGCTGGGGGAGGGGAGAAAGCACTTCTGGAGATGAGGAAATAAGGAGGATGATTTGTGGGCTGAGAAGTTTTAAAAATTATACTCTTGGTTCCTTCTATCTCAGTTTGGATTTTTTTTTTTTTTTTTTTTTAATATGGATGCAATTTATTTCTCTTGGGCTGTTTAAAAGTGCTGTTAGAATGGGGTAAGTGCTAGGTCAAAATGAGCAGGCTGCTGCCCCGGGGATGGGAACAGCTGGAGCTAGTCTCTGCAGCTCTCAAAGCTTGAGCTACCCAGCTGGAGCACAAGTAAGGTGAGTTCATCGTGTACTCCTGGTACTTGGGCATCGCTGGCATTGACTGCGAAATGGTTATTGTTTGACGCTGCCAGTTAGTCGTGAAACAACCAAAGCTAAGCTGAAGCATGGCAATTTAAGCTGGCGTTGCCTCTGCAGTTTTGGATTCAAGCCTAATCTGGTGGAAAGGGCTTGACCTGCCTCAGTCCTACTGAAACCCTGTGTGTGTCTGGGTTACTGTCAGCAGCCGTGCACAGGCCCACACTGTGGAGGCTGGTGAAAGCTGGACCTTGATTATTTAAAACAAAACAGAAAGAAGCTTCCTTAATTTGAGTGAAAGGAGAACTCTGCTCTGTTGCTAGGAATCGAGCGATTATAATTAGTCTGTTCTTTAGAAGCATATCTGTGCAGTACGGTGGGTTAGCATGTATATCTGCTCAGGAAGAGATTTTGCAGCTCTCCTGCCCAGAAGTAGTGCCCGCTGCAGTGGTGTCCGTGTCCTCCTGCAAAATATGGGCTGGGGAATCCCATCCGGCAGCTTTTGCATTTAGCCCAAACAGTTGGGGTTGAATTAAAGGCTTTTTTTTAAAAGGACCCTCCAGTCTTTTGGCTTTTAAAATTCCAAGCCATGGAGTCCTCCAGCATTCCTGTTGAGTTGTAACTGGTCAGTCATCCTTTATGTCTAGCACTATGGAAATAACGCCTGCAGTGGAGCAAGACTGCAACCAGTAGTTGGCTGTCTGCCATGAGAGTCTGTCTCCCTTCCCCCTCCTCACCCACCCACTCTGGCTGTAGCAGTGGATACATTCTCTTCTAAATGTGTACTTATTTTTAGTGATTATTGTTTCATTTAATTTAGCGATTTCATTTGCATCTCTCGGTGTTGGCAGCACCTGCAGGGGTATAACAGGTAAATTCTAAAGATAGATGAGCAAACAGTGCTGTTTTGTAATTCTTTATTAGAACTTTATGAAAACCTGTTGGTTTTTTTTTTTAATTCACATGTAAATGTTGGGTCTGGGCTGATGCATTGATGTCCCTTCACTTTTTTTTGTTTAATTGGCACACTTGCACAGCACTCAGATGTGCAGTAACTGGCTGGGGAGACAGCTAGATGCTACAGTTCCTTTTTTTTTTTTTTATCACCTCTAAATGTGATGATCAGTCTGTCCTCCTTCAGGGTGTGTGTATTGCTGCTGCCCTTTTCTGTGGCAGCATGTGTCCCAGATCCCATCCGCTGTCGGGTGGAGGAAAAGGATACCTCTTGCCTCTTTTTCAGGTGGAACATGGGTGGGGTGCGATGTGAAACTGTGTTTGAGACTTAGTCCCACGTAAAGTAATAAAGAAAAAATGAATGAGTGTCTTTTAATCCTGTGTAATAAAGAAAATAATAAATAATAAGTAATATTTATTACTTATAATAAATAATAATAAGTAATCAAGAAAAAATGAATGCGTGTCTTTTAATCCTGTGTTGAAACCCAGCTGGTAAACTCTGCCGTTCATTTTCTTCTGGGATTTGGAGGAAAGCGTGACACACGGGGAGGTATCTGCTGCTTGCAATGTGTTTGAACAGAGCAGGGGACGGCCCCTGCTCCTTCCCACCAGGGCAGTGCAAGGAGGAAGGAGATTTTAACTGTGTGTGTGTGCATGAGTGATCTCTAGCCATGGTGTGGAAGAGTGCAGGGATACTGGTGCAGAGAGGTAAAACACTTGTTCTGATTAGGATCAACTCAATTAAAGGTCAAGACTCCTTCTGCCTTTTTTGTGGGGAAGATACCTTTCCTCACCCTGGCAACAACAGAAGAAATAGCATCTTGGAAAAATGTGAGATTTCCTTCTGGTAGTAAGCAGAAAGGGAAAAACAGTTGCTGAGCATCTCCTTCCCCCCTCTCTTGTTTAATATAGTTTATTCATCTGTAAGTTGTAGTGAGTAACTTACAGCTACTGTTTTGCCAGACTGCATGAATTATAGATGGCTCTTTTATGAATTTTCATGTTGACTCCAGCAATTAGTATGCATTGGACATAGTTATCTTTATGGCATCTACTGTAGCGTAGGTTTCAGCTCCTCTGACTTTTTAATTGCTTTCTGTTTTAGCAATCAGTCATCTGCCTGTCTTGCTAAAGAATGCAAAGAAAACACTACCAGCTTGATAGAAACTTACAGTTCAGCGTGGAGCATCAGGATTGAAATGATGTGGTTTACCAGAAGGAAGAATGACATACATAGAGGATCTTTGTTCTCTTTTTTTTTTCTTTTTTTTCGTGTGTGTGTGTGTGTGTGTTACCCACAGTAGTGCCAGAAGGCTTCACATATGTTGGGGTCCCACTCTGCTAGGTGAACGGCTCAGGAGCCTGTGCCTGTATTACAGGAAGGCTACAGGCATAAACGTCATGATTTTGAGCCATATCTACTTAACACAGATCAGCAGACCGGCGCGGATCTTTGCACGTCTGTGTACTCTGAACTCTTGGGCGCTGCTGTTGGCACTTGTGGGTGCCATCTTCTGTTCAGTACCTCCGCTTGCTCTGTCTTGGAACAGCCAAGTGGTTTCCTGAGTCTCTTCTCCCCTTGTGCGTGGTTGTCTGTCACTCCTTCCTGTCTGCAGAAGTGTTTTGTAGGTGTGAAAGGAGAGTTGTCAGGTCTGCTGTTCGACTCTGTTGAGGCTGGGGTAATCTAATTTAGCTAATGGGCTTCAAAAGTTGATGGGGAGGGGCAGAGAGCATTTGAAGGCCTCTGTAATTTGACTTATGGCAGTCATAGGTTGCAGTAATAAAACTTTTATTTTCCTAAGTACTGTGTGCTGAAACAACCCAAACTTTCAGTACTCCCAAACGGCTGCAGAAACAATAGTCCTACATCACGACTATGCCTTCCTAGTGGTGTCTGGGGGGGTTGGTTTGAGGGCTGGTATTTTAATATATATATATATATGGTAGTTGAGAATAATTGTGTCTGCAGCTAAAATGTATTCCCTCATCTGACTGCAGTTGAAAAGTTCACATGCTGTTTCATTGCTTCGACTGTTCACTTAACCATGGAAACATAAGATAAATTTCTCAAAGCGCAGTCACACTGGTGTGAAGAAGGAAGTAACTCGGTCCGGTGATACTTTGCATTCCTGTTAGGATGGATCGCGCCGAGCAGAGTGACTCACCTCAGTGTCGTAGCGCTGATGTTATGCTGGCTGGTGAAGCAATTGCCTGGTGCTCTGAATTTGAGCAGGGCCTACGCAAGGGGGGGTTGTTCAAAGCCTGCTTACATGTGGATTGGCAGGAGATTATTTTAGGAAGAAGAGAATTTGCACAGTCAGCTAGGCTATGGTGAGGGAGACGGCTGCCTCTGTAACCACTCGCTATGGCTCTGTGCTCCGGGCTCTCAGCTGTGCTGTAAAACCCTGGAGAGGTGTGTGTAATTCTGTCAGGACGGGGTTTCATCCACATACTTTGAAACCAACAGAAGTTTAAAGTATAATGATGTTGAGTTTGGGGATAGATTGTATCTCTGTATCACAGTGGGAGGACTTGCGTAAGCAGGTTTTTTGTTTTCCCTTTTAAATATGTAGTGGGGAAAAAGCTTTTGGGAACCCTCTAGGATAGTGCTGCTATTGCAGGGGATAACTTCTGTAGAACCAGTCTCTTAATTTTGGAGGTTGAAGGATTTCTCTCATCCCCCGTCTCCAAACAGATTAAATAGCTCTTGTAACTCCAAACATAAGACACTGATGAGGAGAAAGGTCTGGGAGCTTCAGCAATGGAGAAGAAAGGAGAGGGTGTACTGTAGGGTTTGCCCACATGAAAGTTGCAGTTACCAAATAGGTGTAAAATAATATTGTTTGTTAAACTATGTAACTTCTCAGCAGTTACTTGCTCATTCAGGGAATAATGTAAGATAAACAACAGCTTGTATTGCCAGCGTTTCTAGCCCTGCAGTAAAACAGTAATTCACTTGCACTCTATTCTTTCCGACTGAGGGATTTTGAAAAACCCTCTTATATTGAAGAAACTGTGAGCAGATGTCCCTGAGGTTTTGCACTGGTGGAACTGAGAGTGAGGATGCTTGACATCCAAAGGTTTTTCTTATGTTTTCATTGTCCTGCCCCTGCTCCCCTCCCCCTTATGTTCTGTTTTCCTTCCCCCAGCACTAGGCCAGCCTCTGCCTGTTATCTGGGGGGGGATGTTCTTCCTCGTCTCACTTCTTTTTCTCCAGCCTGGAGCCACATGCTGCTCTATTCTCTTCTTTGTACCCCCTGATGTTGCATCCGTTCCCCGATACAGTAAACTCTACTCTGTCCCCTGCTTAGTCCCGTGCCTCTGACAGCAGGTAGCAAGCACCGATTCTCACCTACTCACCTCTCTGCTTGGTGGAGAGGGACCCAGCAAGAAAGCAGTCTTCCCTGTCACCTCAGGCATGCCTGCAGCTCCAGGAAGTCTGGCCGGAGGGGAATCTTTGGATACACCTTTATTCAAATGCCTGTGGTGGTAAACCAGGGTGTTACAGCAGCAAATGTGGTGCCTGCTCCTGGGGAGGGCCGTTTGGCAGGCACAGAGCTGCTGACGTTCATTTTCCTTCTGCTTCCCTAGTTGCAGCATATTCTTAGCACCCTCCTAGCAATTTGCTTTCTCATAGTTAAATAAGCATCAGTGCAAAGAATGCAGGTCTTCTGGTGGCACTTCTGCTTATGTCATTTCAAATGCTTTAGTTGTGCCAGTTCAGTACCAACCACTGACACTGCAATGCGCAAAGCCCATCAGTGAGGCCTCGATATCTTCATGTTGCACAAGGTATGTGCCCAGCAGTGGCTGCCAGGTTTACCAGTTGGGTTTTAGTTTAGACTTTTTTCCACTGCTTAGACAGGGAGAGTAGTCGTTTGCACCACTTCATGGCTGGCACCCCAGCTGTCGCTTCGTTCTGCTCTGTTTTATACTGGAGAATGGCATGAGGCTGAAGCATGAGTGATGGGAGATGCACAGGGCACATGCCAGAACACGCCCAGACAAATGCACAGCTAATTTTCCCCCACCCCTCCCAAACGCCAAAACTGTCCCACCATTAAAATCAATACCCCAAATGCTAGTCCATCATTTAAAATTCCATTGCACAGTTCTGTTGGGAGGAAGCGGGGCTGGGGTCAAACCTCTTACAAAGCTCCCTGTGTGTGAAGGCTTGTCCAAAGCCTTACGGGCTGCACAATACTGCCAGCCCTCCTGTTTAAGAGCAAGTGTGAAGAAACCGGGAACCAAATAAGTGGAGGAAAAAGTGGAGCTGCAGACCAGCCATAGCTTGGTAGGCAACAGCTAGGGAACCGCTGCTTTCAGTGAAGTCTAACGTGTTGCGGCTGAGTGCCTTCTGCGGGCAGCATTTGCCTTTCTTAACTACCTGCAGCTGCAAGAGCCGTGTGCCCTGGGTCCAAATCTTTCCAGTTAATGCTGAGCGTCAGTAGCTTGGCCAAAGAAGACTTTGAAGACTGGCAGGTCAGTGTTGTGTGGTCGTAGAACCATCGTGTGGTTGTGGGATCTGTTTGGAGTGTTGACCCAGTGTGGTTCCTCTGAGTCCAGGCTATGGAAAAGCAGCTCCCTGGAAGCCAGCAGCGATCTCGGCTTTGAAACTGGACTTCTCACTTGCAGAGAGCAAACCACTTTTGACTTTCTGCCACCCAGTAATTCTCCCTGAGCGAAACGTCTTCCCTTACTGCTTGTGAAATTCATAAAGCAGTTGAATTACTTTCTTCCACCCAAACAGAAACTGTTCCTGCTTTGGTTTTTGTTCTGCAGTTAACTCCCAACTTTCTTTTGAGAACATAATGCAGATGAATTCCAGTTTCCAGAAAGATCTCGCTGCAGCCAGGCTGTGTCTGGAGTAATGCTGATCTCATTTGGGTGGAACATGCTAGTTGTTGCAGAATAATCTATTACCCCATTCCAAAGCTTCCGCCTTTAAATCCGCACAGCAGGGATTATTTACTTAAGGATTTATGTGTGTGTTGGGGATCTAGTTTTGTCTGACCCTTCCAACAGAACAAAATGCAGTCAACTTTCCAGTGGTTTGAATTGTGCCTGAAGCGTGCTGCTACTGCGGAAAGGCCAGGGCTGGCTTGGGACTAGCGAGGGCCATGGCACTGCGTCTGAGATGACGTGGGTACAGCTCTGCGGCTTCCCCGCCATCTCTGCCTCTGAACCAGTCCAGCAGCTTTTTGGCAAAGGAACCTGGGCGGCTGCGTCAAAACTCTTCGAGTGCAAACTTCAGCCTTTCTGCATCATGCTGTGCTGGAGACTGATACAAACCTTTTGACATAGTTTTTTAGTGGAACTAGCATGGATCTGAGAGGTCTTATGAGCTCGGCAACTTGTTGGCTCCTCTTGGCTATCTTTGCCTACCTGGTATTTACTGCTCTTCCTTCCCACCCTACAGTTCTGCTCCATGGTTTGCTTGAGAATTGGTTGTATCCTGCAATAGGCTTTTCTTGATGATCAATAACTCAAATGCTTGAACATAGGCTTGTTAACAGAAAAAATTTGGAGCTTGAGTAGAATTTGTCATGCTGACCCTTGGTCTGTGTTGATACGAGGTTACAGGCTAGTCTGCAAATACCTGTGTGTGGTTTATTTGACAGTGTGTGATTCTAGTTTACAATAAATAAATAAATAAGGCTTCTTATTTCTTTTTCCTATTCCTAGTAACGGCCTCCCCAACTGAAGATGTCTAACAATGGAGTTGAAACAGAAGACAAACCGCCTGCTCCTCCGATGAGAAATACCAGCACTATGATTGGATCGGGAAGCAAAGATGCTGGGACTTTAAACCATGGCTCAAAACCTTTGCCTCCCAACCCAGAAGAAAAGAAAAGGAAGGACCGATTTTACCGATCTATTTTACCAGGAGATAAAAGTACAGTATTTTGTCGCTTCTTATAAACGTCCTGTCTGAATGTTGCTCGGAATGACCTTAGTTAAGCACCTGACGCTTAGTAATGGTTTAGGTTTTAGAAAATGTTGTGTGTTTGTTTCTTGCACGACTGTCTTGGTCATTTTGGGGTACATAAGGTACTGGCTGTAGATCTGTTTTTTCTAATGATTAATCCTGCCACATTTAATCCATCCCGCTTACTCTGTTTTGTGCCTCTTTTTTTTTTTTTTCCCCCTTCCCCTTAAATTATGAGAACAGTGTCCCTGAATACTGGGACTAGCACTGCCACTTCCCAGCCTGACTTGTCCTTAATGGTCTTGGAAAAACATAAATTTTTGTACCAATTACAAGCTGGCCATTTAAAGCTGGCATTGGTAATTCCTTTGGTGGGGAGTGGGGGGAGGTCTTTTGCTTATTTGTTGTTTTAAACAGCAAATAATTTGAGTTAAGCATGACTAACAGGCCATCTCCTGCCAGGCCTGTCATATGTTACTGCATGGTCACTTACTCTGTTCTAGTGTTTGGGTCAGGCATTGTCTACTTGCTGTTAAGAATAATCCGTTACTGCAAATTCTTGCACGTTTCTTGTGAACTGAAGGAATTTTCTCCTGTTATAGGGACTGTAACAGATGGAAATGGAGATAAGAACTGTGCACTGTACATGAAATTCTAATTTTTAAGATCAGGATATTTTAAAAACCTCTCTCTCTCACATATGAATCTTTTGAAGGGATGTAAGCAAAAAAGTCTCCGTCCCCTAATATGTGCTGGTTTCTTTTTATATCTGACCTATTTTTTGGAGTTGTTCTTTCTAATACATCAGCTTTTTACAGAGTCTGCATTGCAATGGTATCTGGACACTGGATAACTAAAGTCGAGCCTAGGTATCTTCAACTTCCTGGGCTTCAGGAGGGAGGCTGCCTCCTTAATATTTGTTAGCAAAAAGTCTAATTGGAGTGATACTTCCACTAATTTAAATAAGGAAGATCTAGGTTTACTTTCTACAAAATATTGCAACATTCATTATTATTATTATTATTGTTGTTGTTATTATTATTATTATATGATACCTTCAGCAACTTCGGATTGTTTTACAAACATGGATTTTTGATTCTGCAATCCAGAAACCCATGAACTCCATGTTAAAAGTTTGCCAGATCTTGGTTAGAACTTGCCATTATGAGTATTAATCCTGAAGAGCTGCAGGATTTTCGTGTCAGCTTACTTAAGGGAGTGGGGTTTTTAAATCTCTAGGCTCAGCAGTTGCAGAGAACAAAGAAATCACCTGAAATTTGTAAGAGAGTAAAAGAAATACAACCTGAAATGCTAGTTTGAACTGGATTTTAAAGGAGAGCTGCAAAAGTGAACGGTTCGGGTAAAACCAGCAGACGGGCTGCCAGTGATTTGAAGATGCCTGCATTTACTGAAGATTGGCCAACGTGGCAGATGCTTCGAGACATGAGAGATTTTTGTTTAGCCAAGCCCAGCAGAGCCTTCTGTTGCAATACACCTGCCCAAACGAGAATGGTTGCTTGTCCTCTAATTCCTGTTGAGCAAAAAATACCTTTAACACTGTCACCTTCACTTCAGATTGATTGATTGATTTTAATCTTATAAAAAACTTCTTCTAATCTCATGATGACAATTAAATTCCCAGTGCCTCCTGCTGTTTAACGTTAATGAAATTCCCAGGTGTTCAGGCAGTCTCTTTGGTTTGTGCCTGAAATAATTTGGGGGGTGTTTGTTAGTTTGGCTGGACTAAACGGGGAGTTGTTTTCCATTCAGAGGAATGTAATTTTGGGCAAATCCATGACCTTTTGATCCTTACCCAGGGAAGCCAGGGATTTGTCCTTAACCTCTGCTGGGGTTGCAAAGAGCCTGCAAAGATCTGAAATGCTTGGCGATTAATTTTGCTAGCAAATATGGACGTGGGCGAATTTTGCTAGCAAATATGGACGGTACTGGAGCAGGCACTTTACGAAGCGTGGGTGGGAAAGATGGGGTGAAGGGATTGTGCTTTATGCAAAGGTGCAGTTCAAACACATAGAGTCCTGCTGTGGAGCAGGCAACAGACCTGTTGAGAGCTTGTGGGTCCAGATCAGAGGGGAGGCCAATAAAGGGGGGGCATCCTGAGGGCGTCCTTTACAGGTCACTGGGTCAAGAAGGGCAGTTCTAGCTGAAGGCGCTTTGGAAAGTGTCTCTTCCATTGTGCTACCCCTGTGCATGAACAGAGCCATGGTGTAAAGGACACACGGGGCTTAAATCCTGGGCCTCATACATGTTTGCACGCTTCCATAGAGCTATGTCCCCTTGCCAGGCTGTTCTGGAGGTGTCATGCTCAGCCTGCAAAATTTAGGATGTAATTTATAGTCCTGATTTCCTCTGTCCCAGCCTAAACCCCCAAACTGGTATTTAAACAACCTGTCGGCTTAATACTGGATGGGTCCTATCCAAATGGATGCAGAGCTTGCGTGACTTGTTGCTTTCAACAGGAGTTGTGAACATCTGAAGTTTCTTGGGCTCAGCGGTGTCCTAGTTGAGGGTATGAATTTGGCTTGAATGTGGCACATTTAGCTCCTCTGAGCTTTGCTGAGCTCAGCTGCAGCTTCGCACAGAGGCAGGGTTTTACCCACAAGGTGACAGTTTGCAGTGCTCGGGAGCCCTTTCTGTGGTGACAAGGGGAGCGCTTTACTCAACCTTACCAGTGGAGAAGACCTTTCTCACCTCAGTATGCTTCAGGATGGGCTCACGGGCTTACTTCACTGTGGGACATCGTGCTTCCTCGCTGTAGCTCAAGTTGCCAGAGCATCACAAGGAAACTTTATGGGTGGCTCTTGTAACAGCGTCAAATGTGTGAGGTTTTGAATGAGAAGGTGGGAATAAAGCACTTGGTGGTAGGTAGGCCTTCTTAATCAGAGATACGATTTATCTTTTATTTATTTTTTTAATTTAGGATTCTTCAAGGCTTTTGACTCATTGCAAGGATAATATAATCACTGTAGAGGGGGGATTAAGTGTTTAGCAAGATTGGGAGTGCCCATCTCTTTAATTCTTTTTGTCTTATATCTCCTGCTATGACATAAATATCTGCTGCAAAAACCAATTATGTTATTAATGGTTTAATACGTTTAGGCTTTTGGATCTGTCAGATTTTGGATCAAAAGCTTCTGTAGTTCATTGTCCTCTGAGACTGCTGGAGGAAAATCTCTGAATTCATGTGCCAGCTTCATGTGCGTTCCCATGATGGTGAATTCAGTCTGGGCACTATAAAACCCTGCGTGTGGGATTTAAAAAAAGTGTATGGAGCAATTGTGGGTTTACCTGCCGTAACGTTATCGCTAAGGCAAAGTGATTTTAGTGTGAGTTTGTGTTAGCTGTCCCAAAGAGTTGTTGAGTGTCAGGGAAAATGTAAAGGGCTCAGAAGCTGTAGGAAGTGGTTGCAGGAAACTAAGATAAGTGGGAAAACATTAACTGCTTCGGGGGTATGAAAACAACATAAGCTATAAATGCAGAAAAATCTTTTCCTGTTTCCATATTGCAGTGTAGCCATCCTGAAACTCTTTAATTCTTTTTGTCTTATATCTCCTGCTATGACATAAATATCTGCTGCAAAAAGCAATTATGTTATTAATGGTTTAATATCTTTAGGCTTTTAGATCTGTCAGATTTTAGATCAAAAGCTTCTGTAGTTCATTGTCCTCTGAGACTGCTGGAGGAAAATCTCTGAATTCATGTGCCAGCTTCATGTGCATTCCCATGATGGTGAATGTTCAACCTATGCGTTGAACATGAACAGAGCGCTGGAGTTTTGATGTGACAGAGGTGATTATGTTATTTAATCAGTCCCTCCAGAACTGTTTTTACTGTTCTGTGTAGCTGAGGCTTGTTCAGGCTACCGTCTCCTGCTTTGGGTAAGCTAGCAGTCAGCAGTCATCTCAGTTTGCTGGTAGAACGGACACTGGAACGGTTGGTTGCAGAGAAGTTTATTGGGATTTGGGTGTGCGGCAGGGAGCTCAGGCTGTCTGAATGCAGAAATAAAAAAAACACTTAAGTGCATTGACTTCTGGATAGCACTTAATACCCTTTAGCTTTTTTAGGGATACATTCAATTCTACTGTGGCAGTTGTCCTGGACCGTGTGTGTGTGAATCATCCGTGCAGCACTCCTGCATAGTGGTGCTAGTACAGGTGCCCTCTTCCTCCTCACCTGAGTGATGGGCTTCGAGGCTGAGCTGACACCTTACTCTTTGGCTTGAAGAAATGGACTGATCCGGTAGACAGGCCTGTAGAATATGGTGCCTCTGATGGCTCCCTCTGCATCTCTTTTCCTCTTGCTTTGCGTCCACTGCTAGTGCATCCAGCTTTTTCTGTATACCTGCTGGATGCAGCTGCTTGTTCCTTCTTTGGCAGGCCTCCGTGCTGCAGATGCTCACCATCTGCTAACCAGCAGCTGCTTCTGTCTCCTTCTAGCTCCCCCCTCTGTGATGGCTCCTCCAGCATGGCAGCTTTCTCTCCTCCTTCCCCTTGGCAACTCTGTCGATCTTCTGCGATTCAGCTTCCCCCATCCCCTTTGTTTGAAAGAGGGATCGAAAACAATCTGTTCCATCTTCATGTCCCAAATGGAGCATCTGATCCTTTTCTTTCTCCAAAATTACTCTGTGCAACAGTAGCTCTGTAATGACGCAGAGAACAGTGCCAGAGCTGGCACTGAGGGAAACAGGATTTCGGTCCTTTGGGGCAAGCTCTGACCATCTCTACACAACTAACCACCAGCAGCGTCTTAAATAATTCTAATATTGAGCATTAGCCTCACAGGTTTCTGAAATACCTGGGGTTTGGCATTCATGTTGCCAAAAATGCACTGGGGAATGTCAGCCACGAAACAAATTCTATTTGGCTTTAGATACAAAAGGTAGCAGCTGGGAAACGTAAGTGGTTTAGTCACCTTCTCCTGGCTCTGCTTATTTTATATCTGCAAGCAGCAGCAAATCCGAGTAGAATGTGCTTCCTCCTTAAACTGATCTCAATTTCTTGAATACAGTAAATATTAAAAGGAAGATGGAGTCTTTAAAACATCATAAATATGGATGAATTTAATCCAAGGCATAATGATAATGTTGGTTGAAGACCTGACTTGAAAATTTGCAGGGTGCATCTGCTTTGATTTATTTCCTTTCCTGTTTCTTCATGACTTCTGCTCCTCACCTGCCAGATTCTGCCCTCTTGCTCTGTGTCTTCAAAGCTCGTTATTGAAACCACGTTTAGTTCATTTTGTGAGCAGGAAAATATAAATGGTTTTGCTCATATAAGATTTTGTAGCAGAAGCACACATGTTATATTTGGTTTTCTTCATAAACTCTGTTTTGAAGATGTAAGATGAAAGAAGCAATTTATAAGCAGTATTTGTAGTTAATTTTGTCTCTGTCTAAATATGAGAGGTGACTGTATATTTAACAGCACTTTTTTTTTTTTAAAGTTCCTTAAAACAACAAATAAAAAATGTGTTCAAAACTGCATGGCTTCCACTTACTGCCACTGTAGTGCTTATACAGACTCTGACCTGTATAAGTTTGGGTGAATATGTTAGGTAAATAGCTCTTGTGCTGTTGAGTCTAGCCCTACCGGTTGATACTTGACATTCCCAAAGTATCAGTTTCCTTGTCGTATGCTTGTCCTGTGTTACAGGACTTTTGATTTTTTTGTTGTCCACTCACTGTGGCTGCTCTTAAAGTGAGGTAACAAAGTTTTTAAACTTGCTGTTTGTCTGCCCCAGATTGAAATTCTATACCTAGCAAAAGGGGGTGTGGTTGGATAGGTAAATTGGAAGCTATTGGGGAGATTTTAATTCTTGATGGATTTATGGATTTTTTGTTGTTGTTGTTTTCTCTTCCAGCCAATAAAAAGAAAGAGAAAGAGCGGCCGGAGATCTCCCTCCCTTCAGACTTTGAACACACGATTCATGTGGGGTTTGATGCAGTCACGGGAGAATTCACAGTAAGTGAATCTGGAGGAAGAGAGAACTATGTGGTTTGGCTTATTGCTAGGAGGAGCCAGGACCATTAATCTTTTATATAGTAATGCTGGAAAGGCTATTACCATCATCTAGTTTGATCTCCTTTGAAACACAACTGCAGAGGTTACCCACTAATTCCCGCTGAGAGACTGTTTGTCAAACTCGGCACGTCCCAGGAGCCCAGGCTGCCACCGAACTTTTCCCTTCCTGTTTTTTTGGCTGATGTGGCCAGCAAAACATTGTATATCTCTCCTCCCTTCCCCTCCTCTCCTCTTCTAGAGCTGGATTAGGCCTACAGCATAGTCTGTGTCTGCCAAATAGGGCTCTGAGAGTTCCCCTTCAGGGGAGACACAACTGTGCATAACTATTTATGACAGAATGTGTATGTGCTGTCCTAAGGCTAAATGGCAGATGCTTTTAAGCGTTTTTTTAATTGACATGCAAAATACTAGGAAGACAGAGTTGTATTTCATCATATTATTTTTCTTAATTTGATTATGAGATAGTGTTTAATAACAGTAGAAGTTGTTTGCGAGCAAGCTGGTTTTAGCTGTCTTTATGCTTCCTTTTCAGGGACTTTGTTCTCCTAGCCTGAATTGTGTGTATAGTTGTGTTTTGCATGTCAGCCTCTAGACTTGCCCAAGTTAACCTGGATGTACCAGTGGGGCATTACCTGAGTGGTGTATCCAGCCATCCTTTTGAACAGGGAGGGTAACTTTATTGATAAAGGATCCCAGTTGCTTGCCGCTTCGTCTATACAAACTGTTATTCTTGCTGGTGGTGAAAAGCACAGGTCAGGTTGTACTCCAGATGTGTTTATTTTCTGGATGAAATGATGTCCCTGTAATGAAATTCTGAGCTTCAGATGTGAGGTTAACATCTCTGCTTTCCCAGCTCTGGTTACGATAGGCACCAAACCGCTATTATCAAAGAACTCTAGTGCTACAAGAAGACCCAAGTGAATGTTGCGTGTTCATTGTCCTAGATGCTATACAGTGTATGTTACTTCTGTAGTCTTTCTTGGATATATGTAAATATGTGTATACCTGTGCATAAAGGTTTTTTTTTTCCTTGAGGCTCTTACTGAACTGCAGCATTTGGGTCTGCTCCTTCCTGTCTTTTGAGTTTTGGTCTTCAAAGGACCCGGGACTCACCCAGAGCCCCATGAGCAGTGTGGCATTTGCATGTCCATGTGAGGAACATGTGTCTTGTAACACAGACAGTGGCTAGGAAGGTATCGATCCACCACCTCATTTCTTTTCCTCTCCTCTTTTCTCCCTATTTCCCTCACAGCACTGAGTAATCCCAGAAACTGTGGCAGAACTGTGGCAGTGTGTGTGTGTGCCGTGAACGACGTTAGGCTGACTGAGCTAATGAGGTACATCTCCCCACAGGGAATGCCGGAGCAATGGGCACGTTTGCTGCAGACTTCCAACATCACCAAGTCGGAGCAGAAGAAGAACCCCCAGGCAGTGCTGGACGTGTTGGAGTTTTACAACTCGAAGAAGATCTCCAACAGCCAGAAGTACATGAGTTTCACAGGTACACGGTGATCGCCTCATACGGCTGCTTTGTCCAACTTTCCATTAGTCACTGCGTGTGGGGTTTCTTTTGTTTAATCAACAAGTAGATCTGTCTTTTCAAGGAAAATGTGAATGAGATTCTCTGGCTGCTCACGCACCCCTCTTCCTTTAAAATGCTGTTCTGTTAATCCTGATGCCCAGCATAGCTACAAAAGAGGAGGTCAGTCAACTGGCTAAATCCCAAAAACGCATAGGTTTTCTGAAGCTTACAGCCAGCATCTGGAAGGCAGATTCCAGAGGACTGGTGTTGGGTTCCTAGTGAGGAAAATCCCTGGAGAAAACAGGCAGCTAAACTTTGCACCGGTGTCAGTTTTTGGCGTGGGTGTGGATGTTGTTTCATGCATGCTTGGGGTGAGGGTCTCTCTGCTCCTGTGTGCTATGATTGAGGAATACACCTCAGCTGCTAGGTGCTTGATAACTGCTGGCTGGATTCCTCTAAAAATCAAAGCTGCCAAGGTTTTGTGCCTTCTTTGTATGGATTACCTACCCACTGGAGGACTCCTGCAACCACCACTTCTTTTCCCTTTCAACTCTAACTCCTCCCCTTTCTAAATATTAATCCCTGCTTTGGCTCTTTTTAAGAGGATGGAGCCATGTCACCAGAACTGGTATTAATTGGGAAGGCTGCAGGCAGGGATAAAAGCACAAATCTTCCCCGTGTGTGCCTGGGTAGTCTAACAAGAAGCCCACCAGTTGACTCGTGGGGTCCTCTGTTGCTGTTGCAGGAAGTTTAGGTGGCTGAGACTGAACATCTTGCAGGTCTTGGGCTAGCTGCAGTGCCTCTACTGGTGATTTAGCCCACTGAAAATATTTTGTGTATATGGATGGAGGAGAGTATTGATTCAGGTGTTGCTCTGGGAAATTCCACCCTCCTGCGGCAGGGATTTGGGGCTCCTGCATTTATCTGCAGAATTTTTTTACCCTCTATTCCCATATCTGCCATGTGTCAGCTTGTTCTGGGGAGCTGAAGGTAATGCCTAGGTTTGGGAGCAGCCTTTTTTCCTGCCGCTTCCGAAGGGAACTTGTCTCTTTCTCCTCTCCCCACTGCTGCTGCATTTACAACTCACTTATAAAGGCATTACTATCTATCTCTTTCAGATAAATCAACAGAGGATTACAATTCATCAAATACGTTGGTAAGCCTTATTCACATTCTGTCTCGAGTTCGGGGATTTAAAAACTTGTATAAAGTAGTTAGCTACATGTAAACTTTTAGTTTGCTTAGTGTTTCAAAATCTGAACTATATATATTTGTATAGTGAATACATGTTTATACAAACAGGCATGCTCCTTTCACATTTTTTCAACTGGGGGAGAATCAAGTAGGCAGAAGTAGCTTTTATTAGTGAAGAGTGAATTAGTGAATTAATGAACAGAAATAGTTCTGTTTGCATAGAAGTCGATCTGTTCCTGTACCTAGAATTTGATAACCACTCTGCTTTCAGGTTTTATATGTCTCTATAAACATCTGTGATATAACAAAGTTTAATGACTAACCTGCAAGGTCTGATAGATCAAAACTAATGTTGATTAGTGTTGATTAACCAAACTAATCTCCAGCAGAAAAGGAAGTAAAAGGTTCTCCTCCTCTCTGCTTGACCTTTACTCTGTCCTTACCAGGGCAGGCACCACTCCTGTTTGTTTTGTTAGGAGACACAATACGCTTCCGTATGTGCGTGTGAGATGGAAGAAACAAAACTTTCAATTTAAGATGATTCACAAAACCCCACAATTCCCTCATCTCTTGTTTTCTCGCTGCCATGCCATTATCTAGAGTTGGCTTGTTCTGCTCCCTTCTGGAGGCAGCGTATTCAGATCTGACCATTTAGAATTCTCTGCGAAAAGAAAAGGAGAATGTTTCTGCCGTTGTTCATTATTACATGTCATTGTATGTCAATCCTCAGGAGTTTAGAATATCTAAGGCTGTTGGATTTTAAAGTAAATCCTGAAAAAAGCAGTAGTTACCAGTCTACTGAGATAGCCTGATGTTTTTGGAAGACACAGGGTAACCTTTAATTTTGGGGTTATTCAGGAAATTCCCTGTATATAGGTGGTTTTTCTTGTTGCTTTTAACAGGCTAAGCTTTTAAGTTATGTCAAGTACACTTTAGCAATTATATGTCAGGATGCTGGTGACTTCAGGTTCAGTGAAATACTATGTTGTTTTCCCCCTCTTTCAGAGAGAACTTTATTTTAATACTTTTTCCGCTGCCACTCACTGATCATGCAGAAGCAGAACTGGTCTAGTGGGTTGATGATCTCGCCAAGTTTATTTTGAAATCTTTGTAGTGTAAAGGATGCCATTAACTTCAAATCCAGTTTCAAATTTAAAAGGTTAAAAGTGACTTTGATTTCTAATCACAGTATTGCAAAAAATTCCAGATAATTAAATAAAAAAATTGTTCCTGTTTTTCATAAAACTTTCTTTTAGAAAGCAATTTTAAAAGGAATTTGAAAAGATTTTACCAGATTCTGCTTCCAAAATCTCTCATTACTTAGTTCTCAGTCACAATACCAAAGCTGGTGTTAACTTGACCTCCCAACATTTAGAAAAAACATTAAGATTTTTGATGCAAATTAAAACATTTGAGGACTGAAATCTCAAATCTGCATGATCAGGGTTTGAAGCAAGCAGCAAAACAAGAGAGGCAACATAAATAATTACAGATATTTCCAAACCCAGATGTTGTCTGCAGAATTGCTGGGTCTGCTGTGTGGGTGTTGGGAAGGCAGTGAGAAGAGCCCAGGTGGGTCTCGAGTCCTTGGGAAGAGGATTGCCATCACACAGGCAGATGACAAGCTCTGTCTGAACAGTTGCATCAGGCAGTGCTGGACCTGCCCCTCCATTTCCCACGAAGGCTCAGGACCTTTGGGGTTTGAGTTTTTCAGATACTGTAACTGGCTAGGCTGTTCTGGTTATTATTTTTCTGCACTTGCTTCAATGCAGTCTCTGTTAGGAGCTTAATCCAATGTTTGTGATTTTGTTATAACAAGCGATTGGGTTTTTATTTTTGCTATTTGTGTAACCACGTGCAGAATGTGAAGGCTGTCTCTGAGACCCCTGCAGTGCCCTCCGTGTCTGAAGATGAAGATGATGAAGATGATGCGGCTCCACCCCCTGTGATAGCTCCACGACCTGAACACACAAAATCTGTGAGCAGAAATACTTGCTTCAGCCCCTGCCGCTGCAGTCATGGTCGGGTCTTGACTGTGGCTCCTCATCCACGCTGCACGGCATGGTGCTGAGCCCTTCTTGGGAGCAGGAGGGAAGAGGTGGGAGCCATGCCTTCTGGCAGAGCACCTTCGTATTATCACCTGCCTAGTTATGGCAGGGACAAGAGAGTCCTTGCTTAGTGACGTTAGCTGTTAACAAAGTAGTTATAGAAATGCATCCCTGACAATGACAAGAACAATAACAAGATGAATAGAAGTGTTTAAGTCTTTATCTGATTTGTATTAATATGTATGTTTTTCTCAACAAAATTAGATATACACCCGCTCTGTGATAGACCCCCTTCCTCCTCCTACCAGAGATGTGGCGACCTCTCCTATTTCTTCTCCCTCGGAAAACAGCACAACAGTGCCTGACATGCTGGTCAGGAACACGGAGAAACAAAAGAAAAAGCCAAAAATGTCAGATGAAGAGATCTTGGAAAAATTAAAAATGTCCTTTTTTTTTTTTTTTTTTTTTTTAAAAATTAAATTCCAGGTCCTGCTGTGTTGATTTCTCAAAATCTTAATAAGCTGAAATGTTTTGACATTCCCATTTTGAGATCCCTTACTGAAGACATTGCATTGTGACTGTGTGCCAAAATTGGGGGCAGATGTAAGGTGGGGGGAGCATAAATGTAAGCCAAGCACCTGTGATGCCAACTGAAGTCCCTGGGGAGTTACAGATCCTCAGACTCTGCAAAACAAGTGCTGAATAAGTAACATCTACTTAACTATGAAGTCTGAGATTGTTCTACATCCTGATATTCTGTAGCTCTGGAGCGTGGATGATTATACTGAAATGTTAGATGTAAGGTGAGCAGAGCTTCCTTCTGTGTCTAAAAGATGGAGAGAAAATTAATGCATCCTCAAGTTCACCATCCCACGATACCATGACACAAAGTGACTTGGTTATTCTTAAGTGCCCTGACATTGTGTGGGTACCCAAATTAGTAGTTGTTTCTGAGAAACATGTCTCTGTTGTGTCCTAGTGTCTTTAACAGTCCCTACCTTCAGTTCATGGGTCTTCTAAAGTGCTCCTCTGCTGCCTGGTATTTTTGGGTTATGCTGTGGCATATCCAACAGCTGAACCAGCTCTTCCGTGCAACTGATTGTTATCCTCAGCCTGGGCCGGTTTTTATTGGGGTAGAGCATTTCTAATTCTTTGAACTACTAATCCTGTATTAATTGCATACATGCCTTGCTTGTCAGTTGATGTAAATTGTGTTAGCACCCCTGTGGTCAGGCTGGTCTCCTCGGTTGAGGGTATACCCCTAAAGGTCAGTATTTTATGAAGCAAAGGCTAGTAGCTAGATGAAGGAAAACTTAATCTGAGGGTGTAACTTAAAAAAAAAAAAAAAAAAAAATTTAAAATGGTATCTGGGTACCTCGTTCCTCTGAATAAAGCCTAGGCTGAATTGATGGCATGTTAACTGGAACTGCTTGCTATTGGAAAACTCATACCCATTGTTTTAAAACAGCAGCTTCACTCACTTAATTAGCAGGACCTTTGTATCATTAAGGATTGAAGCCATTTTTGTGACCAGGTAGGGCAAGCAGGGACTGTGGCAGGAAAAAGGTGCTATTCTAATACAAATACACTCACTTCTGTAATGAAGAGAAATGAAAGTGCCACTCTTAGGAGTGCTGGGTGGCAGATGCGCCTTCTGACACCTTGCTTGCTCCAGCAAGTGGTGTTCAGTGCTGAACTGGTTCTTTAGCATTGAGGGGTTTTGTTATAAATATATGGGTGCATGAAGTTCAGTGGCCGCTGTTAGGTGTCAGCTTCTAGATCTGGGCTAGTCAGAAATATGTGATGAAGTTTAATCCTGTTGTAAACTGGTGTTTTTCCACTGAGGGCCATGGAGTTGTACTTGTGCAAAGATGTGCAACCCTTTCATGTTTTGGTTTGACATGTGAATAAAATGACTAAAATCTTAAAGCATATATATATTTACACGTACTGAAGTTGTGCAAAGGTTAAAAGGAAGCTGATAAATCTCCACCTCTTAGCATTAACACAGCATTGGTGCAAACATTAATGAATCATTGACTTTTTGGGAGGTAGGAAACATTACCCCATTTTACAGATGAGAGCATTAAACAAGGCAAGATTGGCAACTGCCTCTTGTCACTGCAGCACTGTCCTGTCACTGCCATGGGGAAACATTTGCCTGTCTCACAGTCTGAACTTGTAGCCTGTTAGGCTTTGAGGGAAAGTTTACGAATATTTTAGAAATGCTTGTCCTCAGGGCCGACAGCACTGCTTCCATAATAGTACAGTGGGGTTTATATAGTCAGATTTCTCTTCCCACCCTCCTCTCCAAACATGGACCATATTCCCTTCCTTTACCTCTGTCTGCCCTAAACCCTGGGGGTTTGGCTGCTCTCCAGCAGTGTCTGAAAATAGCCTCCTCTTATTCTGCTTGCTACTGGATTTCTTGGCCTAATGGCCATGAGCAGTTTCTTTGCCAGTATACATCTGTTTAGGCTCAGCCCTAGACCTCTGTAAAAGCAGCACCATATGTTGGCAGCTTGAGTGACTTGTAGACACCAACTCAGATGCAGCTCTGCATCCCTTGATCCTATTAGCCACCCTGGTGCTGTTAGAGAGACGTGCTCCCGGCTGAGCTCTAGGAATTGTTGGCTCTGATTTCTTCACCCTAAGAAGGGTGCAATTGCTGCCTGTCGTAGGGGTGTTATGAATACCAGTTAATGTTTGCAGGGAACGTTGAGTTTCAGTGATGCTCCTTTTGTCAGCTTCTCTGGTTTACCCCTTGGCAACCCGCCATACAATTCGCAGGACTCCAGCGTGTCTATGCAGCCTGCCAACCGCCTACCCTTGCGCTGAGAGCTCCCTCCCCTCGTACAGAAAACATTGTGTTCCTTGTGGATACCAAATCCACCTTGAGTCTGAGCGGCCCCTCACCACCCCGTGTTGCAGAACACCAGGCAAAGTGTTTTTCCCTCTGAGGGATGCAGTAATACACTTTCTTCTGTCTGAACAGCCACATTAGGGGAGAATGAGCTGAGATTGCCTCGGGTTGCTCACCAAAACCAGAGCAATGCTGCAGTCGCATGGCAACTGCTGCTAAAACCTGCACTGACTGTTGGGTTCCTGGAAGAGCAGCCCGAGCATTGCCCAGGCCAGGGGAGATTTGGCTCTGTAGGGTCTCTCCAGCTTCCCCCCTGAGTCTTGCAACCCAGTCATTGTGTCAGTAATGGCTACGGTCC
>NW_008824552.1:264288-281691 GCF_000699105.1 Pygoscelis adeliae
AATCTTTGTCTAGATTTGCAACAGACTATTGGCTCTAAGATGAATGAGGCCCTGGCCTCCAAATTCAGAGGACGTTGCAGTGCAGGGGCATCTTAGATCATCCAGTGTGTTGAAGCTGGAGTTGACTTTTAAGTTGCAGGTTTCCAGCAATAATTGTATTTACATGTGTGAGGTCTATGTATACCCACCCTGTGCCTAGCAGTGTGCAGTCACCGGCTGCTAGGGAAGATTAAATGTGCTTAACGTCTGTGTTCCACCATTTCTGAGGGGAAATACCTGTGAGAGGGGAATGCTGCAGCTCGTGTGTGTGTAGATAACTGAGGACTTCCTTGGTGTTCATGTGCCTCTGGATTTCTGGCAAGTGGTTCATGAGGCTCGGCAGAGCCCGCTGTGGCCATGGGGCTGCTCTTAAAGTACAGTTGGTTCTTATAGGCGTACGAAAAAATACTTACAAAATCCTCTTGCGGTTTTTGGTTTTTTTCTTCTTTTTTTTTTTTGTAGGAAGTATTGTGAGTGTGGGCGATCCAAAAAAGAAGTACACGTGTTTTGAGAAGATTGGACAAGGGTTAGTATACCCTCTTTCTCTGTCCTATACCTTTCCTTATGCTAAGAAGGAAGCACTGGAACCAGGCTAATTTAGTTTGCTGGAAAAGCTGTTGGTGATGCTTTGGAGAGTTTATTTTATTTGTTTGGGTTTTTTTTTCTTTTTCTTTTTTTTGTTGTTGTTGTTGTTTTGGTGGGTTCCACACCCCCTGCCACCCCCAGCTCTTCTCCCTTTTCTGGCAAAGTCTTGAGTCACAGGGACTGGGTTTTTTGTGCGATTTGTGTTTTAATGTAAGAAAATATGTCATTAGGTGATCAGGTTGCTAAATATCGCTGCAAGCAGGGAAGGAACTGCTTATTTTCAGCATGCAAGACAATCTTCAAATCACAGATTTGCTTTCTGAATTAACTCTGCTTGATGCGGGTGTTGTGCCCCTCTTAGCAGGGTAGGGGGAAAATAGGCATTGGGGGAGAGGCTATAGTGAGGCAAATCAGTGCAAATCACTGAGATATCTGCTGTCAGCTCCATGTGCTGAGGCTCAAACTCCCGTTTCCCTCACTACAAATGCCACATTTGTTTACTTTATCTGATCTTATCTCCTCTGTAATCATGTTGGGCAGTCTGCAAACCAGGGCAGCGCAGTCATGCCAGTTTAGATGGGATCAGCTCACGGTCCTACAAGCTGTGCTACATTGCTGGTTTAGCAGCAAGGGTTTGGATGACCGTAGTGTCCTGTGTTAGGAGCTTGGTTCCCCATAAATTCTCTGGCTTCTGCTCCAACAGCAGTCTTGGCTCAGAAATATTTCAGATGATATTTACCACTGGAATTATTGCATGAAAAGGAATGGGACTGAGAGCACATCAAAGAGACAAGTGGGAAGGGGCATGTGTTAAGCTCTCAGTCTTGCGATGAGGCACTAATAAGTGTTTTTTCTCTTTTCTCTCTTTTGTTTAGAGCCTCAGGTACAGTTTACACGGCAATGGATGTAGCTACAGGACAGGAGGTAAGTGCTGCCAGAATACCACAGCAGTGGGTTTTGGACTGTGTCCCGAAAGTTCAAGTTGATGCTACAAAATAAAGACAGTCTTTCAGGGGTTCATGACATCCTATGTTTAATGAGGTATTTATTTCCTTACTAATGAGGCATGGTCGAGTGGTCTGAGCAGAGAACTGGAAAAAATTATTTCCCAAGTTTTGATTCCTGAATCATTTCATATTTGTAAAGAATCTTTCTGTGACCACAGAGGCTGGAAGCAAATGTTCAGACTGGATAGTTCCTCAGTAGAAGTTTCTCTCCTCATCCCCAAGATTGCTGCCTGTCCCCATTTAAACTCTTTTATATGCCCTCTGTTCCTTTGCTTCCTACACTTATACTAGTTGACTTGCATAGAAATAGTTCCTCTCCCACCCTTTGCCCACTTGCTTTCTGCCCTTGAATTGAGAGACAAGGAATGTCTGTCTGTCTAGTTTTGGGTTTTTTTCCCCCTCCAGAATATTGAAAAGTGCCCTGTGTGCTGCATGCATGCATAATAAACTAGTAGTGATGGATATGCAGCATCTGTGGAAACCATTATTGCTAGATGGAGGATTTTTAAAGAGGAAAGTGTATGTATTATTCCAAATATATTTATGGAAGCCTGCAGCAATGCGTGTCTACTTTGCATTTGTAAAGTTTGCTACCAATCCTTCGAGCTCAGGAGCTAAGTGAACAGCAACACATTTTGGAAGCACTGGAAGGAAACTCTTATTTTGCACTGTACAGGAGCCTTGGGCAGCTCCCAGGGTTAAGAATACTGAAGATTTTCACTGGTGATGGCTATCTAGTATAACTGCAGCTATTTATTTTGTATCCTAATGCACGGGGCAGTCTTAGATAAGGAAAATGCCCCCATATGCACTTGGACCATGAACAGGAGTGAGGAAGTATGGGAGCCTCTCTGAAGCTCCCTCAGTATTGGTCTGGGATTTCTTTATCTGCATCAAATGCCTTCCCTCTCTTCTTCATCTTTCATTCCCCTCTCTTGTCTTGTGCAAAGAGCAGCACAGGGTTTTTTTTTTTTTCTTCTTTAAGTACTGTTTGGCAGCCCTCGTAAATACTGTAGAAAATCAGCATGGTGTCTGTCTGTTCTTGCCTTCTCATGTGTTGGGATTTTTCTATAGTCTCCTTAGCTATCAAGATGCTAATTGTATCCGTCCATATTGGCACTCTGTGGCTTGTTTCTTTTAATCCTTGCTTTTGTGAGCTGGAGTTACTGGCTCCCCTCCATTCACCTAGGCCTCTTTCTCTCCAAGTACCGGTTTTGTAAAGGCATAATTAATTACATTTCATTCCCTTTGCCTAAATATTGTATCAAATACAGTTGGGTTGTAATGTCTGTGGAAGTGTTTCTGCCTCCTGCTGTGGTGAGTAGTCTTTATTGATTTGAAGGCTTGTCTGAGGGCCAGGTGTTCTCACAAAGTACTGGTAGCGTGGAGAGTTGAACATAAGAGTTAAAAACGTGTACTCTCCTGCTTTCTGCATATATACATGCAGAGCAGATATCCTGAAGCAGGCAGAAAGCTACTAAGCCAAAGGGCTACAACTGACAAATCCATCCCTATTGCCCTTCAGTTATGACTGGGGATAAAGCTGAATCCAATTCACTTATTTTCAGCCTTTTATCTAAACACTGGTGCTTCTTCCCCCCAGGTCTTGCTGTGACAGAAAGAAATAGAATTACCACCTCAAAGTACTAAGCTTAGGCTACATTATTTACCCCCTCCATGCATGGCCGCCCTGCTGTAGATTTCTAGAAACAGAAATTTGCACAGAGGCAGAAAAAAACACAAAAAAACTTCCAGAAACATCCAATCCAAAATGAAATTAATAAGAATCCTTTAAGAAATAAAAAGTTTTTGACATATCAGTCCATGCTAGAGTAAGGGGATCTCTTCCTTGTTACCAAGAAGCTGTAGGTGGAGATGGCTATCCAACTGTGACATAAAGGTCCAGTATGAACATAGTAATTCCCCTTGGCCTTTTTGGCATTAAGTATCCTCCAGCATGTGTGGAAATGGACTGGCTGCAGAAACTCACAGAGTTACTAAATGGCTGAGCAACCCATGATGAAAAAGTGTTTTCCCGCTTCACATGAATGTGGGACTAAAATAATCGACAATGGTGCTGGCAGGTTTCTAGGGGACTCCTGTAATAATGCTTTACTTGGTCTTTCTTCACTGCAGGTTGCAATCAAACAGATGAATTTGCAGCAGCAGCCGAAAAAAGAACTGATTATTAATGAAATCCTTGTGATGAGGGAAAACAAAAACCCCAATATCGTCAACTATTTGGACAGGTATGTCATGGTTTGAAGAGTTCACAAAGGGATTCTGGGAGACACTTCCTTGTCACTGTCTTAAGTGATCCTGTCTCAGCTTAATGCAGGTATAGGACAACTTGCATTGCTTAATGCATGTGGCAATGTTGGGATGTGGGTGGCTTGGTGGTCTCTCTCCATAATCCTAGGAGAAACAGGTATTAATGGGGTATCTAGGCTCTCTTTAGAGATGCTGGCAGCAAAGGCATTAGCAGTATGCTATCAGGACTCCATTTTTCAGCTGTCTCCTTTGCCAAATTTGATGCAACAAGACGTTTCCTTCCTGCTACTAGAGGAGAAATACAAATAACACAGTTCGAACTACTTCTATTTGCTTTCCTCTTCCTCTTCTTTCCTCTTCTGCTGAGCAATGCTGACATTCTGCTTGCGGAGGAGCAAATGCCTTCCAGGCTTAGATGGTAATCTTGTCCCTGTGGCTGTCCACTGAGGTTTTCGGCACAACAGCATAACAGTGACGAGGGTGAATGACATGCGACACATAACCAAGCCAGGCTGCTTTCTTGCGGGTGTGAATAAGGGAGAAAAGGAGACCTGGCACAGATGTAAGAACCTTTTGGAAGACAGAGGGAACAGGGTTTTTCCCTGCTCAAAGCTGGGCTTTGTGGGCTCATACACATGCTGTGGCACTCCTGCTCAGCCTTGGATATATTATGTCCATATGGAACAGCTCCTCCTTGAATCCGTACTCCTTACCACAAGAGTTGCACCTAATAACTTATCTACGTACAGACCTTGCTCTGCTTGTTCTTGAGCTGATGTCCCTTGGACTGGGACAATAACAGAGCAGAAGCAAGCAGCACAGTGGCTGCTGCACTAACTGTAAATTGTTTTTAAAATAAACGTGTGTAGCTGTGAAAATTCTGGTCACTACAGCTCAAGGCAGTAAAATGCCCAAGTCTGCAAATAAACGTGGCTGTGAGAGCTCTTCCCCACAGGATGTTAATGCTGTACATAAGGTTGATGGTAGCAGTGCTGCCATCATCAGCTGTTGGGAGGCTGACTGCTTTGGAAAGAGCAACTGGTGAATGTGCTTCTTTGGGGGTAGGGAGCTGCCTTTGAAAGTGCAAGAAATTCTTGCACCTGCCTTGTTTGAATTCCAGGAAACAGCCACAAACTGTCAGCATTAAAATCTGGGGCATAGTGAAAGCCCAACAGGCAAAAGCGTTGCGTGGTGGCTTGAATTCACCATCAACATAACATTGGTGCATTGTGTCAAGCCTGTGTCATTCACCTTATGTTAAAGATACAGCTAGTTCCAGTTGAGCTGCAGCAGGATTTTCAGTCTGCTGCACTCACGTCAGAATCAAGCAGTCCTGATGAACTACAGGTTTGGCTTATTGTAGGCTAAAAAGTGCCTAGATAGGGTGCAGGCTTTAATCTTGGCAGCTTTTTTTTTTTTTTGAAGATGCAATGGAGGGATGTGACCTAGAATCTCTTTTGGAAAATTGAGAGTATTCGCACACTTGTTTGCTCTGCATGTATATCAAAATCTTATCAGCTGTTTCTTTAGCAGGCTTCTTTAACAGGCTTTTAATGTCTTAGCCAAAAAAAGTGCTTCTTGTATACTGCAGCATCAGTTGTGATGCTGAATTTATATGGTGCTGTGTCCTATGCATAGCTGTGAAGAGCTACGTTGTTGAAGGGACAGAAAGTCTGCTCCTGAAATTTTGTGGGAGGGGTGTGGGCACAGGGAAGTGATGCTGGGCAGGTGCCCTCTTCTTACAAATAGCAGAAGGGTATTACCTGTGTAAAATGAAACAAGTGGTAAAGAAGAGTTAAGAATTGAATCTGGGCTGAAACTGTGTATTTCTCCTGGCTGATTAGAGGCTTCGTTTTGGCAAAACTATTTGAGAGACACGTTCTTCCCATTAGAGAGAGCGTCGCTGGGTACATGCACTTGCCTTGTCTAGCCAGTACATCCCAGCTGTAGGGTAGCTGCACGTCCTGCTGTCTTGTTCAAGCTTCCAGCAGTAAAAGCTGCTGCTTTTGTCCTCCACTTTCTCTCACTAATCTTTTTCAGAGGGATTAGCTTTTGTTTGAGTGCTGCAAATGGACAGAGCAGCAACTAGGATGAATGTGGGGGTTCTTGTGCCTATTACACCACTTCAGCTTTGCAACTGCAGGATCCTGTTGCTGGGGAGCTGTGTTCCTCCTGCCTGGCCTAATGTGCCTGTTTGCTTCCCGAGTGCTGAATTAAGCTGATATTTGAACGCCACTTGCTGGCTTCTGCCCACTGCTGTCGCAGAAGGAAGTACGAGGAAGGATGTGCTTGCCGCTGTGGGACCTGGTTTCTTTTTTGCGGTTCTGTTTTTGACAGTGTCTCCCCTTCTGAGTCCCTAATGGGAGCTGCAAGATAGTCATCGGTATAAACCAGCTCTCTCGCTTCTCTTCGCCTCAGCTCCTGCCCTTGCACAAGGGTTTCCTGTGCTTTATCCTCTCTTACCTACATGGCCTACTTGCTCGTGGTTAAGACAGCTTTTCTGTTGCAGTGTAAGTGGCCAGTGTTGCACAAAGGTGTGCTGTGACATTTAAGATAGTCACATGGCCTAATCCAGCTGTACTTAGGAGCTGAATTTAGAAGCATCCGGCTCTGAAGACAGTGGCGTACCATTTTCTTGTGCAGAATTGCAGCCACTTGTGCTGAGTTACCTTCTGGAGGTGCCAGTTTCTTTCTACTGTGTGAAGGAGGCCCTCAGAGGCCTGCTTCTAAACTCAGGCATCTAAACACAGGCATCAGATGCCCAGTGTTAGGCAAAGCAAACTCCTGCCCTTTGGTTTCTTTCTTTCTGAAGAACTCTCTTTAACTTAATAAACCCTCCCTTTAAGTAGTAGCCACTGTTACCCTCACCTCAACCCCAAACTCAACTAGGGCTTGGAAGGTCAGTGAATAAAGTTGAAGATGTATGACAGTCATGCTACAAGAAAACACTGATTTCTTTCCAGGCTAGCTTCATGTTTGCATGTTGGAGGCATGTTACTAGTGCAGAAATCTGTAATGAATGATCTTGCTCTTCCAGGCAAAACGAAATTTTATAAAGTTTATCAATAAAAAAGGACTATGACTGACTGGTGTGTGTTTGTGATAGGAAGGGCTTGGTGGACGCCTTCCTAAGGTATCTAAGTGGAAGCTGAGGAACACCTTACAGGAGCAGACATTAACTGCTCTTGCAGATGGATGAAGAGAAAGCTGTAGACCACCTCCTCCTTCCTCAAAGACTTTCATCAGCTTGTTTTTACTGCCAGCCTTGTTTTAGAAGGTGACTGTGGGTGACAAGGTGCGACACCATGCTATGCCTGATGTCACACGGAGAGCAGCTCGTAGGTGTATGGACTTCCTGGTGGTGTCTCCAGAACTGCTGAGAGAGTGGTTTTGAGGCACGCCTACAGGCAACTCAGTGACTAAAACTGGCCTCTGCTGCAGCAGGAGAGTGAAAAGATCCGTGAGACGGCACCACTCAATCTTCTGAAATGACATTTGCTTCGCGGCAGCTGGTGGGGAGCCACCCTTAATTCCACCTACCTGTTACGTCAGATCTATCAATTATTGAGGTGCCTGGCTTTTGGCCCCTGCCTTTGGCTGCTCATGGCACAGCTTTGGTTCACAGTGTGGTTCTTTGCTCGCTCCATCCCTTTTGGCTGTGGAGAGATACCAGCTTGCTCCCAGCATGTGCAACCTGAGATTGTCACGCAGGAGCAGTGGAGCCCATTCTGCCCCCATCCTTACAGTCAAGTGGATTTGGGCTGCAGAGGGTGCTAGTGGCAATGAAGGGAAGCATTGTGATGTCCAGGGTGACACTAATTTGTTGAGAGGGTGCTGATAAAAGCTGGAGAGAGCCTGGTTCGGCAGGAGTGATGAAGAAGCAGCAACAGCATAAGGGCAGGAAGGAAGGGCGTGGATGGAGTGGCTTTCAGAGCCCATTAGAAGGTAGATGATCTGCAGAGTTGGCAGAAGCGCTTCTAAAAGCAATTCTGCTGCTCCTCTGTCACTCCGAGGGGCTGCTGTGCAGGTGATACTGGTTTTTCTGGGGTCTGTGCTGCTGGGCAAAAAACTGCCAGTGCATCAGCTTCTCTTCTGTAGTGGAGCTGGAGACCTGTCTGCTCCAGGAGCATAGCCCTGTGTCCTTGGGCTCTGTATCTTGAAAGAAACTCCAGACTCTGCCTCCCTGCATAGTCTTCAGCATCACCAAATGCAGATACCATCTTTGTCTCCAATATTAAAAGCTCTCCATAACTGTAACACTTCTGTCACACAGCTCAGACCACAATTCTTATTTTGGGGGAGTTTTTTTCATCAGCTCAGGTGTTGGCAGTGTGTCCTTTTGGGGTCAAAGCCTACCTCCTGCCCACTCCTGTGATGTCTCACTCATCTCTGTCTACTTTCCATGCCAAGTTGGGCTTAACTTCGTTCTCCTTCATTGTTGCTTTCTAGCTAATTGTTCCCTAGAACTTGTCCTGCTTTTTGCCTTTGGCTCCTAGCAAATTCACTATTCACTTTTCAGTAGGATCAGTGTTTCAGAGCAAAGCAAACATCTGCTTGATGAATTCTAATGCCAGCAGAAGCTTTTAATTCGATTCTCTGCCCTCTCTCGACTCATCTGTCCACTCACTTTAAAAATAGGAGGATAGGCTGAGAAGGTGGGTTTTCAAGTTTTCAAGCTGATGATTCCTTCCTTCAGGAACGTGTCATCCTGATACATTGATCATGAAAGATTGTGTTGATGTTTTTCCAGATGGGCCCAAAAAGGCAGAAGTGGTTGGTGGTTACGGTTTGTTGTTTGTTTTTGTTTTTTTTTTTTAAATGAGTTAATGCTGAAGTCTTCATACCAGGTCTTCTGTTTTTAGATATGAGCACACACACTCCCAGCCGAGAAGACTATCCCAAATGGCTGAGAAAACTTGCCCTCACCTCAGCTGTCTCTTCCCCATCTTCCTACAGATCTTTTTGGACAAGACCTGGCCTTTTGGGCTTTCCTTTTTTATTTTAAATCTTTAGAATTGCTATTGTATCCACCAAGATGTTCTCATTTGCCCTTATGAACTTTCTGAATTTTTCAGACAAAATCCCAAACTGGTTTGGTAGCATGAAAAAGATTGAGGTGATTTTTCAAATGCATGATGCTTAAAAAAAGTGTTCTTTCTCTGTTGTTCATGGGCAGCCATCCATTGTGTAACCCAGGATTGTCCCTGGGCCTAGGCAAAGTAGGCAGTTGCTTAGGACAGCAGGATGCCAGTAGTAACAAAGCAGCCCCCAGCCACCTCTTTGCATGCAAGAGCCCCTCAAAAGCCATGCTATGTGCCAGAAGTCTGGGCTGCGTGCTCGGACCCCATCCTTGACTAGTAGCTCTTCCCCTTCTCTCCCAGCAGCAGCAGGAGTTTTAAGGTCAGGGCTCCATCTTAGTCTGGGCCCTTTTCATGGCAGAAAAATTCAGCCTTGCTTTTATGGCCAGGAAACTTATAATGTGCTCTCCCATTACCTCTCTCCGTGACTTTCTGCACTGACCCTTCCCTCTGTTCATTCAGGTTGTGGTCAGATCCTCCCGTGTACAGAAGGTACCACGAGTACCTGCTGCCCCAGTGCTGTTAAATAAGCTGCTCAAGCCTCATGGTTTCTCTGCACTTCTAAGACAGCTTTAAAAGCCAGTGCATTCTGGCTAGGTAAACAGTGGCACGCTCATACTTCTGATTTTAAAATCTGGTTTTGTCTCTTCAGTTACCTTGTAGGAGAAGAGCTCTGGGTGGTCATGGAGTACTTGGCAGGAGGCTCCCTAACAGATGTTGTGACAGAGACCTGCATGGATGAAGGACAAATTGCAGCCGTGTGCCGAGAGGTAAAGCGGCACTCGCGTGCGGAGAGAGCTGTGATTAGGAAGGGGACACAGGCTTTCCACGACCTGTCACTGGCTCCACAGGAATAGCTGTCTCCAGCTTCTGTAACGCAACAGTCGTTCTTTCAGAGGACGGATTTCATCTGGGAGGTTGCAGCACACAATCCTAATGCAAGCCTAATATGTTTCACCCTAGAGGGAGAACTGGAGTGCAAAATGGGGTTGGAATCCCCTTGGTTATGCCTGTTCCCCAGGTCTTTTGGGACTAACCTGTCCTCCTAGGACCTGCTGATCTCAGTGGGATATCCCTCTGTAGCCCTGCACATACTGGGTATATGAAAGACTCTAAGACACTAAGCCCTTGCTACTCAAAGTGCACATTGTTAGAGTCCATTAGTTGGCTAATTGTGACTGGTGAGTAATTTCATGCACAGTAAGACTATCTCAATTATTTTATTTTTTTTTCAGTGTCTCCAAGCTCTGGAATTCCTCCATTCAAACCAAGTTATTCACAGAGACATCAAGAGTGACAACATCCTGCTGGGAATGGATGGCTCTGTCAAACTAAGTATGCGGGGGACATTGCTGGTGATGACTTATCAACCCAGGCCTGTTATCTGCTTTGGGCCAGGCCTGTTGGGGAGATGGGTGTTTGAGATGCTTGATGCTGTGGCATTGAAGAGGCTGTAGAAATGCTCCTGTAGGTATTTTTGTGGCTTTGGTTTTAATGGAGATTGGCAAGCATGAATCCTTGTGAACTGATACCAGACTTGAATTGAGGTTTGGGGCTTGTTTAGCTTTGGGCCATCTGTTTTTGTGGACTAAAATAACAGTATTTTAATGCTACTCCGGTCTAGAAAGCCGGGTTTGAAGGTGTAGGGCCAGAAATCTTTATTTGTGAGCGATCTCTTCAGCCTGGAAAATACTGCAGGTACTTGGGGGGCAGGGGGAGTGGAGGGAGAATTGAAAACTGTGTAACTAGAAAACATTTAATCTTACATCGCCAACCCAGACTGGACTCTAAATGTTGTTTCCTCCTTGTGTTATCACCCATAATGAAGACCTTGAGACTGTCCTGCCCCTCGGGTGCTAAGGTAGCTGTTGTGTTTGTCATTGCCCATGCAGAGATAAGTCTGGAAACTAGTGAATGATTATCTTCCACCTATAGCTTTAACAGAATTGTGCTTCCTTTCTCTCCCTCTCAGTTCTGTTGGCTAGCACCCAATGGGCATAAATAAATCTATTTCTGTCAGCAGTGACAGCAGATATGACTCAAAATTCACACAGTGCAGATATGCTGAGTAAGAAGGTGGGGGTTTTTTTGCACATAATTGCTTTTTAGACTAAAGCTGTACTTTAGTACAGTCAGATCTCCAGAGTGTTAGCGATGAATAGCTGATCAGGGCCGAAGTGCTCTGTTCTTATGGAATAAGTTCTCTGAGCACAGTATGCAGGTACCAGGCTATAGTTTAAAGTTAGAGAAGTCCCTGTGGATATGATGCAGTAACCTTCTGGACCTGAGCTGCTTGTTGGCTCTGCTGGAAATTTGCTCTGTTTATGAACCATATGTACCTTTCCTGGTTCTTACCCTTGATAAAAACTCACCTAGGGATCAGTTTAATTTTCATCATTCTGCCTAAAATTAGACCTGCGGTGCCATAGGGGGTCAGGATGGGCAGTGCATCTTGCTGTGTTGATTCTGCTGGGCTCACAAGAACAGAATTAGTTTTCTTTTGGTAAGTCAGTCACAAATAAGACACAGGACCCAGCAATCTTTGTGTGAAGGCTCTCCATCTTTCTGTCTATTTGAAGAAAATAATCAGTATAAATTTAGGTACTTTAAATGTATTCTAAACACTGTTTGCTCTGTAAAGCAAATCCTGTTTAAGGGATGATATATCTCCTGGGGAAGTAATATCTCTGGGACTGGAAATATCACCAGACAACACAGTATTTGGGATGGGGGATGTATCTAGATCAGACTGTGCATTAATTTCTATTTTCACATACCCAGGAACAGTCTTTAGACCATATATTACATAGTGTATTTCAGCTGCATAATGCTGCAAACACGGTCAAGTGTCTCAACATCCATATATGGTTATTTACTGATCCCCATCCTTCACATAGACAAGTAAGCAGCTCTGTAATCCTCATGGCCTCAGTGAGTCAGATTTAGAAACTTACTTCTCAACACCGTCTTCTGTATTAGCCACAAAACCACCCCTCCTTTCACAGTTGCAGCAGCAACACATCAGACGGTGCGGCAGGGTAACTTGTACTACAGCTCTGGCATCAGTAAGCGTGTCTTTGGAGAAACTTGCTGATTTCTATGTCTGTTTCTTTCCCCCCGCTCTTTAATTTTCCAGCTGACTTCGGCTTCTGTGCCCAGATCACTCCTGAGCAGAGCAAACGCAGCACCATGGTGGGGACCCCGTACTGGATGGCACCTGAAGTGGTGACACGGAAAGCATATGGGCCCAAAGTGGATATCTGGTCACTGGGGATAATGGCCATCGAGATGATTGAAGGAGAGCCCCCCTACCTCAATGAGAACCCCCTGAGAGTAAGCGAGTATCTTTTGCCCTCAGGTCTTCGCTAAGCCTGTTGGTGAAACTAGGTTCTAAAGGAGGCAGGTGAATCCTCCAGTGTGGTTTCACCACCTGCAGCCCCGTATCTCCTTAGATGTCGCTGTGAGAAGATTGAGATAGTTTTAATTAAAAGCCACAGTTTGCTCTGGGTAGCAGAGGTGTGGGTTCTTCCTGTTGCAGACCCTCTGGTCAGCTCTGATGAGTTAGATCATGCACACTCATAATTTCCCACTTTCTGGAGATGCTGATAGAGGCAGAAAGAGTACCTGATGGCACCAAAGCAGCTGACTTCTTGAATCCTTGTGCCCTGTGTGTGGGGAAGAGTTCTCCTTAAGTTCAAAAAAATATGACATGTTACTATTCTATAAATGGAGCTTTTTCCTACTGGCTGACTGTTCTTCCTTGCATGCCCCAAATAAAGCTACAAGCTTAATAAGTCTTCAGGCAGGGCTTAAGCCTCCTGATGTCTTTCCCTTGTTTAGTTTTTAACGGAAGGGGAGATGCTGTCAGTTTGTAGGGATGTAACTGCTCTTAATATAAGCCAGGTTTATGGCTTCTCCCTCAGCTACCCAGGATGAGGGGATCTAGAAAAATTCTGTTTAACTTTTGTCTCCATCTCTTGCACTGGAAGTGATTTTTGGGAGAGAAGAGCAGCAGCAAAGAAGAGTAAAAGGAAAGAAGCTGGGTGTTGAGTTAAACGAGGGTGGTTAAGTAACAGTACTTTGACCTCATTTAACTCAACTTGTGCCAATTCCCAGGCTATCAGACTGCTCCCATGGGATGTGCTGAGTGATGTGCTCAAAGGGCCTGCATATTAACAAGTCTTTGACAGATTTCAGTTTCCTTTGAAAATCCATCCAGGAAGTTTCTTGCATGAAATCCTGAAATGGATGAATTCTGAGTCCCTTGATTCTCAGAGGGGGGTGCGTGTGAATGCTTCATCCCCAAGTAGTAGCGAAACTGCTTGTTTCTGCAGGATGTTAAAAGCTGCTTCGGGGTCTGCTGGACATCTTTTGTAAGGAGCCAACTGCATCTTTATAGTATTGACTTTTCAGGCCTTGTGCGCTCGGGCAAAGTACCGACAGAACAAAATTACCTATTTATTCAGGGGTACCTTCCCATGAGGATATAGTTATTGCAGGAGTCTAGCACTGGCAGAGTCATGCCAGTTAACTTCCCTATGTAAACACAGTCTGGAATGTTGTTTTTGTCCTCCTAATCCCTTGAGAGGGCTGCAGGATCCAAACCCAGATTACGAGGGTAAAACAATAAAGGATTGGATCCCATCCACATAAAAATAGGGCTGGCAGCTATTCTGTTTGTAGAAACTTAAGCATTGATTAGTCACCCTGATAAGGTGGGGTTTTTTTTTCCTTCCCCATTGAACTGGGGGGAGGGACAGGCGAAATAAGTGTATCTGTAATCCAGAGATGGAATCTAACCTTCATAACCTCCTGTTTCTTTGGTGCTTGTTTTTGCTTCAGGCCCTGTATCTCATTGCTACTAATGGGACTCCAGAACTGCAGAATCCGGAAAAGCTTTCACCCATATTCCGAGACTTCCTAAATCGCTGTCTTGAAATGGACGTGGAAAAGAGAGGTTCTGCGAAAGAGCTGCTACAGGTAGGTGATGGGGAACGGGGCTGAATCAATGTAATCACGCAATCCCGAGTGAGGCCAGGCTTATGGAGAGGTCTTGTTTGGAGTCTTAAGTACTGCATCAGCTGAAGGCACAAGCACAGCTAAAGTAACCTGCCAGGAAAAAAAAAACAAAACAACAAAACAGTCCCAAAACCTAAATCTATAATACTAATAATAGTAGCGTTAACAGACTACTTCCTTTTTATGCTGTACTTGCTACTAGCAGCAGCTGTGCAGCGTGTTCTGTAACTAACCTCAAATAATAGCTGTGCCCCAGGCCTGCCAAATGCTGAGCCCCTTAATTCCCATGGCTTCTTCACACAGCTGGCCCTGACATCTGTATGTGTTGTCGTGGTCTGGCCATGCTTGTTCCGATGTGGACAGCAGGAGGGCTTCTAGCTATCGGATGTTCTGGTTGCCTCCCTTCTGGTGGAGGGATCACAAAGCTCTTTGGAAGGATCGCAAAGCTCTTTGGAATATGCATGGCTTGCATTAACTGGAGCAGTTTGGCTTTACCACATTTTGCCGGATACTACTCCTTACAGAGGTGATGGAACAAAACTTGTGAGATATCTTAATCACAGAATGGTTTGGGGTGGAAGTGACCTTTAAAGATCCTGTAGTCCAGCCCCCTTGCCATGGGCAGGGACATCTTGCACTAGACCAGGTTGCTCAAAGCCCTGGCCAGCCTGACCTTGAACACTTCCAATGATGAGGCATCCGCAACTACTGTGGGCAACCTGTTCCAGTGCCTCATCACCCTATCATCAGTTATTTCACTGAAAACCTGGTGTCTTAGTCTGAACTCCTGGTAAAAGGGGAGGGCCAAGCTGCCAGGCTTTTTACCGACGTGGATGAGAGGAGTAGTTAGTGTGTTCCTTCTGTCAAGTTTGCCATGGGGGCAGAAATGTAGCTCTTTGTAAAATAAACCGGTGATCAGGGGCACTCAGACCTCAACTGTGAGACAGTTCCCTTTTATGTTTTCCTTTCTTTCCCCTAGTTTGTCTAGTGGATTCAGTTTTAGATGTGTTGCAGCCTTCCGAGACTGTCATGAAGCGTTAATCTCTGGCAGAATGGCAGTAGTTGAAAGATCACTTTTTCTCCTGGACTTTCTGGCCCCAAAATATCAGAGAGCAGTAATGTTCTGTTCCTTGGAGCAGGAGAACATTTTGACTGTAACATTTCTGCCTAGTTTTAACTACCTTTTAGCCTCTGATTTCCACCCCACCCACCCCAGCCCCTGTCTCTGAAGCATGTTGCCTTGGGTGATTGATCCCTGCTGATGCTCAGAAGTCCTGTGTGATATAGTTGCTTTTTGTTTTCAGAACAGCTTGTGAACTTGCCCTACATGCCTTCACTCTCATCTGAGAGCTGTTCTGACAATCAATACTGTTTTACTTAACAGAGCACCTTGTACAGGAGACTGACTGAATGGTTCTGTGTTGCAAGCTCTGTGCTGCTCTCCTGAATTCCAGCTGCTTTGCAAATTTCTAATATCCGTAGAAGGCCAAGGCAATGCTTTCACCAGACCTGTGATAACAGGGAAGAGAGAAATGAGAGGTGATTCCTGCAGGAAGCCCTGTGCCTTGTGTTTGAACCGCACAGGTTGTTTTTAGTACACTTTCCTTCCACACAGAATTTCACTATAGATTTTGCAAGACTTTATAATTCCTATGGGGAATTCACTGAGTTTTGCTTGGTCTTGAACATGTACAAACATTGGAGACTTTAGCATGTGTTGGGTGTGAATCTGTTCATCACTTCAGGCGAGCCCCAAAAGTTTGTGGTGGTAGCAGAGCTTTTGGTTTCACCTGTTCCGAGATTAGAGTAGGTTGTTAGACTTCATATGGGTCTAGGTGCCAATATTTTGAGTAGCCACCAGAATTCTGGGGCATGTTCTGAAAAATTTAACCCTTTTTCTTTTTTCTTCTTCCTAGCACCAGTTCCTGAAAATTGCAAAGCCTCTATCTAGTCTCACTCCTCTGATTATTGCAGCTAAAGAGGCAGCCAAGAACAACCATTAAAGTGGGGGAGTCAACACAGTCATCGTGTCAAGACTTTTAGATGTTCATTTCAGAGACTGAATTACCTGCCCCTCTCCCCTTCTGCTCCTTCTTCACAGGGGAGTTCTTAAAACTTTGATCTGCCCTGAAGGGTGGCAGAGGTATTGTTCGCTGAATGTGGAAGGGCACGTAACGGGGACATCGCTGATCTTACATAGTGAACTATCTTTCCATCCTCGTGATGGGGGTGAGAGGGGAAGAGTATTTTGTATGGTTGAGAAGATCTTTCTGAGAACGTCTGAACCTGACCTACACGTAGCGAAGCCAGTTTGTTTCCATATTTCTTACTGTGTTTAGTTTTAAAAATAATGTGGAGCCTTAGACCATGTTTATCTTAATAAATGAAATCTTTTGCTGGCTGGACTTTTCCTGCTTCTGGCAAGCTGCTATTACACCACTGAGGCTGCTCTGTGCTTTGGATGACTTGAGGGAAGGAAGCAGGCAGCAGAAACGTGAACAGCTGTAACAACTGAAAGGGGAACGAGGGCGTGAATACGCATCCCTCCTACAGCACTGCTGGATGCTTCGAGGGAGCATGGAGAAAGCCTCTGTGTGCTTCCTGCAGCCATTGGAAAACTTAATTAATGGATGATCTTTTTGCCAGATCATGTGAATTGGGGGCCCCCCCTCCCTCTTTAGTTTCAACTCGACTAGTTAAACAAATCTCAAATATTTCTGATTTCTAGAAGGTAAATCACAGGAAAAATTGACAGAGAGCTCTTTTAGAGTTATTTTATCAGCGCTGCGAGGCTTCTTAGAGACCCTTGCCCTGTATGATAAAGCAAACAGAGTAATTACTATTATAAAGATAAGATTTGCCTGCAAAATGATGTTGAAAACTCTTGTTTCTTAGAGCAAGTCCAACGGAAAACAAACTGATCATGGATGCTGCTTTCTTGGAGACGTGGGGACTTAATTTTTTGAAATGCTAGTGGTTTCTTTATGCTACTGATTCCTTTGGTTGCTAATAGTCTGTAAAACAACAGGAAACCTGGAACTACTAGAGGGATGGGTTGTAAACACTGGGCTTATGTTTAACTGTATACTGATTTTTTTTAATAAAATGACTGCTGCGTTTCTTAACTTGGGGCTGAGGGAGGATTGGAGAATTCACTGTACCCAGACACATCTGTCGGATGGGATTATTGTTCCTATCGTCACCAGGTGCTCAAATGTGTTGGATAAAGTGATATAACCTTGTCTCTTACCCCTTCTTCTGTAGTCCTTTGGGATAGCAAGTGGCTCTTGAGGGAGTAACTTTACACACAGAGACAATCGATAAAAGATCTGTATTATAACTGGGGGAGCTGCTTTCTCTGTACTGCTTTGGTCATTTATGGGGCGAGTTTAAACTGATTCTGA
>NW_008824552.1:281742-304003 GCF_000699105.1 Pygoscelis adeliae
GGCTGGCTCAGCCCTTTCTTCCCTGCACCTGGGTTTTAATTCAAATATATTTTTCCTGTTCACTCCACAATACATGACAGTTCTTACACTAGTTTTACCGGGTGTAGATAGAGTTTGTGAGGTCTTTTGCTTCTGTGGTGCCTTCTCCCATCCCATCCCTCCCTGTGGTCCAGGGTGGTCACTGTCTGACACAACGGTGAAGTCCATTGCCAAAATCTGCAGCCTCTCTCCCTTTGTGAATATATATTTCATCTCCCTATAATATTAAGTTTCCCCTCACAAAGCTTGTATCCAAGGATGAATTCTTTAGGCAAAACAGTAAAGCTGCCAGCCTGGAGAGGGATATGATCTATTGATGAGCTCCTCTGCTTGGAGCTTAGGTGGAGATTGTGAAATGGAAGGCCACTACCCTTGAATAATTCCCTTTGATAAGGAGTTTGTTTGTATTTCCTCTGGAAGTCTCAAGATGGCATACATGGGAAGAAAGGAATTGGGGGCTAGATCTCGCTTGATCTGAAATCTCATGTGGCTCTGGCCTTACAGATTTGGCAATTGACTTTTTTGACAGCACAAGATTAAACGTGTTTAATGTCTCTGACTTCTCTTTAATTCCCTTCCCTACTCCATCCTCTGCATCCCATTGAGATGAGAACCTTAATGCAGATATGTCCTACCTGCGAGCGAGCATGCACGTGAGCTTATTTGTCTGCAGCAAGATTTCTGCTAAATTTACCCAAAGAAGGTAGAAAAGGTTGGTTGTGTGTATTTAAGTCGCTCTTCTGGATTCTCTGTTGCATAATGGAAAGGAAATGACGCGAATGACTGTTTATCCCTCCTCTTATGCTAGTAATGTGCTTCCGTCTCATTGACTTCCACTTTGAATCGGTCCTGCCTGGTTTCTGTTAGCTGCTTGAGAGGGCGTTTGCCAAAAGCCTTTTGTTCCCCAATGGGAAGCTGCAAGACTGTGACCATAGGTGTGTGTCATCTTGTCCCAGGCTTTTTTTTCCCCACCCGTGATGGGTGGGAAAAGGAGGTGATTGCTACGGTGTGCCTGGACCTAGTTTCAAGTTACCAGGTACGTCACATTTTTATGTTCTCAGAAAATCTTAACAAAATTTCATAACTACCTGAAGTTTAGGAGAATGGGATTATTTTTTTGTTTTGGTTCTGAAATGCATCCTTTCCTCCACTCTCCCTTCATCTGTGCATCGCCTGGCATCAGCACCAGCGTTAGCTTCCATATAGCCCTTTATGGCACCTTCCTGTCTAAACAGAGCTCTTAAATAGTGACTGACTTAAAAATTAACCTCGGGGGCTTATTTTCCCGAGAACATCTTGGCTCTGCTGTGATTTGAAAGCGATTCCTACTAGAGAACTTCTTTGGTGGCTTTTTTTTTTTTTACGTACTCTATGAACTGATTTGCCCGAGTTGAAACCATTTTTAACCACAGCCCTTAATTAATTATTTATTTGCCTATTAATATTAAAGTCTCTCTTCTATATTAGACCATGAAATATTCAATTGTTTGAGTATCCTTTCTGAAAATTGGCTTCCTTTTTGAGGGATCTCAAGCAATCCTATACCAGAAATCGCATAACATGCTACCGCTTACCAAGGGCTTACTGGAGGGAGAGGCTAAAACTCATCTCTTCTTCTACAAAACACAGAAGATGGTCTTATTTAAGAAGCAGCTAGTAGCTTCGATAAGATGCTTCCTATATTTCAAGAATGGGCATTGATTTGTATTACTTTAGCTCTAGGGTTTTTTTAAACAAACAATTGATTTGGAGTTCACCGGGGCCAAGAGTTTGTGTGCGAGAGGGTTACGCAGACCCCATGTGCCTTGAAGAAGACAGGTTGTGATGCCGAGAGTGAAGAGCCAGGGCAGGGATGGAGGGGGTGGCAGAACTTGCTAGTTCAGTTGCAACAGCGATAGCACACTTTTAGCCATCCCTAAAATGTCTTAATCGAATAGACGTGTTTTTAAAGGACATAAATCTGGTTGATGAGTCGTTGCAGGCTCTTCTCCAGACAGACATTATGCTCCTACCAAACTGCGTTCCCCTTTTAAACAAAAGGGGTGCACGGTTTTCTACAGCAAGGAGGCTCCTTGAGAAAGGAGGTTTCCATGGAGACACTTACTTGACTTAAACAATCTGGTTAGGGCTTGAGAAGAGGCTTGGGGGGTAAACACCGCATCGACACAAAAGCCACTATTTTGCAAAGTAACTGGGGTTGCCGCAGTGTTTTACTTCCAACTTGATGCCCCTTTTCAGGGGCCTGGTTTAGAGAAAGTGCCAAAAATGTTGCCTGGTCAGAAATGTGAGGTGTGGAAAAGGCTGTTGCTTCTTAGCCGAGATCTCTGTTAGTATCGTAATCCATCTGTCTCTCAAAATGCCGCAGGTTGGTGTAAGTAGGGCACACTGGCAGCAAAGTACTGTGCAAGAGCGGACTGCGATGGCCTGTGAGTCGGTACTTGCTTCCTTAAAGCCTACCATCCTTGGCTGACAGTAGAATTGGTCCAGACCAAAGTCCAAGAACAACATTGGTTTGAACCTTGTTCCTAATTAAGAGCTTGCATAATCCATTTGTACAGTGGATGATGACATCTTCAATGTTAAAATTGCTAAAGGTGAAGTCTGATTCTCCATTCATCTTCCCACCATAAAATAACAAGACTTTCTAATGGCTTCTTATTTCAACAGTAATAGAGAGCCTGTAGATGTATTTAGGGGTTGTCAGCCCTACTGGGTCAAGCGTATGGATAATTAATGCTCTAGGATCTCATCGTTTGTTGCTAATGACAGCTCACAATGTCAAAGACGGGATCTCAGAGAAGCAGCTGCAAATTTTGACAGGGAACAGCCAACAGTAACAAAACAGCAATACAGATGGGAGCGGGACAGAAACTTGCTGCCAAAATGGATGCCTGCAGAGAAGTGGTGTGAAGAGCTACAGAAGAAGATGGAGTTGGTCCAAGGAGTGCTGGGGTAGGATTGAAACAAAGGTTAAAACCTCAGCGGCGCAATTGCTGAGGAAATTCAGGGAGTGCCACAGCAGCTTGCTGCATCTCAAGGCAGCAGCGTCTCTGGAGGAGGAGAGCAGAAAGGAGCCTGGGAAAGGAAGAGGTGCTGGAAGTGGAGACTGGAGCGGCAATATGGCTTTGAGGCACAGCCTGTGCTGACAGAGCTGGAGCTAGTCCAGGAGGTTCGCAAAAATGACAAAATTCAGCTGAAAAGGCAAAGCGGGAGCTAGAGCAGAGGAGGTGGCCTTGATGTGCCAGGGAACTGAAGAGGGAGGCCAGGTTTTGTGCGTATGTGAAACGGCAGAAGCAAATTTAACACAGGCTTCTGTGGATGACAAGCAGCTCATTGCCTCTTGCCTTGCAGCATCGGTGTGGCATCTTTTCACCATCAGCACTGCTTTGGGATCGTGTCAGCAGCCACCGGGCTTTGGTCTCGTGTTTGTAAAGAAGACTTTGTCGCTCCGCACCCACAGGTTTCCGACTGCAGCTTTCACCTGCCAGCAGATGTCTTTGTGTCATGTCCCACCTGGAAATACAGGGGCTGTTGCCGTTTTAAAATCAGCTAGATAATGCGTTTCTCTTCATACTGCCTTGTCGTAACTCTCCTGTAGTGCCGGGTTTGTTTAATGTGTGAGGTCAGCTCAGCCATTTTAAAAATAAAAGTGAAACCTTAAATAAAACCTGAATGAATTACTTGGTTCTCCTTCAGTTGCTGTTTCGATGACCCTTGCAGTGACTGTAGAACTGAGTGGGGGTTCTTAAAGGAGGGGTTGTGTTTCTTTGATCTGTCTTAGATTAATCAGCTCTTATTTGAGCAAAGTGACTATGCTAAAAGCTGTTGCAGCAAGCGTGTTTTTTACCACTCGGAGGTAGTTAATGCTCTGATAAACATCAGTCTGGAAGCAGGATCCAGACCACAGCTTGAGGAGGAAGAGGAGGAAGCTGCTGGCGAGGGAAATTCTTGCCTCCTGGATGCTTGTTTTCTCCCCAGGTAGAGCTTGGTGCCTGAGGCCCCTCGTACGGAGGAAGAAATCAGGGAAGGGTTTGGGATAGGCACCTACAACCATCTTCCCCAGCATCACTCTTTCTTGTGGGATCAGTAGGATGAGGCTGATGACAAAAGCAGGAGGTTTTCATCATCCTACGTACTTGTTTGCTCAAGTGCCTCATTTCAGTGGGGAGCAGGAACGTCATGATTTGGGGAGGACGCGTGTGCCGCCACAACCCTCCTTCTGCAGTTCATCCTCTGCTTGTAAAACATCGGACTGGAATGTTTTACTCTGAAGTCGGAGAAAGCCAACCCAGCGCTGAGAGGACTTCCTGAGGTCAGCCTCCAGGGAACGAGGGGGTGAGGAGCAGGGAGAAGCTCTGCCAAGCTCTTGCGAGTCAGCTGGGAGCTGAGCCAGATTTTAGAGAGGGCGCTGGAAGAAAAGGGAACACCTTGCATGGGGACTTAACATAACCAACTAGAATGAGGCAACTGATTTTACTTCATAAAATCCCCTCTGCCCAGAACAGATGCTCTAGCTGAAGACTGCTTTCCAACAGCTCTTTTTCAGGAAAGCCAGAGCAGAGACCCGTTTCTCTGGTTTTTGCGTAGGTGAAGGGCCCCGTCACTTGAGAAGGAGGAACATTGCAGCCCAACTGGCCAGGGTTGTGGGCCATTGTCTTTGCCGTGATGTGGTAGCATCCCATCTTGGATGTCCTTGTCCTGTTAGAGAAAGGAAATCTAACAGGGCTGCCACCACCTCATCCTCCTCTGAAGCTTCACAAAGCAGGGTACCAGGCAAACTTATGATCCTGTTAACATACCCCCAAAAGTGCCCCTAGAAATGCTACTGGTTTGGTGTTTGGTGACTCTACCTCCTGCCCTGTGGGGGATGCGCAGTCTATCTCTAGCTACCATTTTCCATGGTTTCTGGGGGTCTTTCTGTCTTGGAGGCCTCTTCCCTTGAGATGAACTTGGTTGAATTGCCCAGCAGTTGCTGTGGGTGGGAGATGTTGGACAATGAATGATTTCAAGGCTTTAAGAAATGGTTGATGTTGATTTCAGTGAAGTATAACTCATTTGAAGGCTCCTCAGAGCCCTAGTGAGCTTTCCTCAAAGATGAATTCCTAACCAAACTTAAATAATTGGTGCATTGGGTTTTTTTCAATAGCTGAATCAGTTTTGGAGAGTCGGATAAGTAATTCTGAAGATTCAGCCTTTAACCAAACACGTCTACGAAACTGAGGTCTCAACACATCTCCACTGAGGAACCCCTAATGAAGTTGGCCCAGGCATGGGTCACCCTTTCAAACCTTGGTGCCTGTCTGTTGTGGGTCCAAACCAGCAGTATATGATGTTCAGCAGTGCTCTCATCAACTGCTCACGTGTGCTCAGCAGGTTTGTGGTTGCACCTTTTAAACAGAGAAAAGGAAGGACCCACTCAGCTGCGTGTGGGAAGGCAGACACGTGGCAAAGGAGATGAGCTTCTGCAGCGGTCCTGGCCAAGAAGTCCTGGCTGCAAAATACATCCCAGCCCCAGTTCTCTATCCCCAATGCCTCATTTTCTGCCATCTGCGCAGGAGGGAAACCCCCGTGTGATGATCTCACAGGGGTGTCCTGAGGCTACAGGTGCAATTATTGCTATTTCTGTGGCACCTCCCCCAGATCTTTAAAGTTTTACTTCTTCACTCCTAAATTTAGTGCCTTGTCCTCTTAGCTCCTGTGTGACTCTGGGGTAAGGTTTACAGGGAAGGGTGGTGCCTTGTGTTAGACCAGCTGATCTATGGAGGGAGAAGAGGAGAGGAAAGATGGGGAGAAGCTTTGGGGAACACACACCTTCGGGTCCGAGCCAGAGTGAAGTAGCAGCTGAATCCTAGTGGGAACAGCTATTCTGCGTGTAACTGCAGGATATTAGTTTATTTGGAGCGAAATGGGGGAATTAGCGATAGGAGCAGGAATATGCTGGTAGGTACAACAGAGAAGAGATGTTCCTTATCACACGCTGCAGGGAAAACTGCAGCGCCCCATGCAGATGATGCTTTTACCGAGTCCCTCATTTTTAGCAGCACCCAGAGGACTTCCAAGTGTCGGTTCCCAAGCGCATCCTTTAGGAGGACCTGTAGCTGGAACACGGTGAGCAGGGAACTTGCCGGGCTTTCCTGGCAGGTCCTTGCCCATTCCTGGGGCTGTAATGCCCTCTCCCGGCAGCTGCACTGGGGATTCGTTTCCTTTTCAGTTGCTCAGTTTCCATGAGCAACATAAAAAGAAGATTTTATGTTTCTTTTGGAGGATGCACGTTGAAGACAGCCAGCACGCACCAGCAGGGATAAGGAGATGGTCGTGACCTGGGATTTGGTGCCCCGGTATGTCCGTTCCCCTGCGATCACCCCATCTCCAGCTTTGCTCCTGTCTCATTTTTAAGTTATTATTTACATTTATGCTTTGCGGCAGCCTCCTAAGGCAAACATATCCCTCCCATGCAAACGATTGTGTGTGAGCCACCGAGCACAGGTCCTCTGCTCCCATCACAGCACAGGTCCCTGATGCTGGGTCCGCTGTCTGCATCAGCAGAGTGGGCATTTGCAGACACCCCCGTGCTTCCCCCAGGTCTGGTGGGGCTTTCTGGTGGCCCACGTCCATGCTGACGTACCGGTTAAGCCTGATAAGGCAGAAGGGGCATGTCCCCGCTGTGTCGTGACAACTGGTGGGTTTGAGAGAGGCTGCGAGGCACTGCTGAGTGGAGGCTTGTCCCCTCTGAATGCAGCCATGGGTGAAGTGAACCAGGTCCCATCCCTCATCCCACATCTTGTGCCCCAAAACCCACCAACCTGCTTGAATTTGGGTCTAGCAGCTCTGCTCACAGTCAAGGTCAGGGTCCCACTGGCCACGTGTGCAGCTGTAACAGTGTCCGGGAGTCAAGCGCTCCTGGATCATGCCATGAAGGGCAGTGGGCAAGTAATAGCCCTCTGGTTTCTCACCAGTGGTGAGCTGAAATGCTCAAAGGCTGCTCCTGGGGGCTGGACTGGTGCAGGAGGGCAGTGAGCTGGGGGGGCAAACCGCTCCCCCAGCCCCACTCCTCCTTTTTGTTCCCCAAGCTCATGGCTGCATGGATGATGGTCCCCTAGGTGAGAAGCATCCGCCACTTTCTCCTGTTCCCTGTGTTTCCCAAACATGTCAGGCTCTAACCCCACTTCTCACCCAAAGTATTTGTGTTCTGTAGGCACCCTGGAGCACCCCAGGCTTTGGGAATGGCCCAACCTAGGGATGCTATAAGTTGTCCTATCTCCTTTGCCACCATGAAGAAGCCAGCAGGCAGGTCCCAGCCCAGGGAGGACAAGTGCAAGGTCAGTGGCGATGCTAGGGCAGAGAGGGATGGCGGTGTCCCCACACCATCAGCATCCATCCCTGCTTTCCCCTTGCACCAGGGAGGGTGGGCTGGGTGTGCCCAGGCGGGTGCAAGGACTTTAGGCAATGCCACCTCCTGTGTTGGCATCCTGGGGAAGGGACGTCTCATCGCTGACAGCTCCCTCTGACCAGGCTGGCTCTGCTTGCCTGGGCCACCCACCCGTGTGAAGGGTGAGAAGTGGCTTGTGCAGTCTCTGGGCTTATCCTGGTGACGGCAAGTGCCACCTGAGAGCCTCTATGGTGACAAAATAGCATAGCCTGGGCTGGGAGAGATGGGGCGCAGCATGGGTGTAAGAGCCTGAGTGGTGGGAAGCACCTTTGCTGACCCCAAACGGAGGATCAAATCTGAGCCCCCACAAAACTCATTGGGGCTCAGGAGCATCACACACTGCATGGTTCCCCGTAGGGCAGCCTGTGCAGTTTATGGCCCTGGGAAAGGGGGGACCTCGCTGTGACATCCCTGCTGAGAAGCAGCAGGGTGTCCCCACCACCCGGGGGGGAGACCATCAGGGAAGGGGCTAACGTGGTCCTCCAGATTCACCCACCGAAGAGGAGCATGAGGCAGGAGGAGGCAGCACAGAGCACCTGCCCAGGCGCTCACGAAACAAAACCCCGATGTGCTTCACTCCTGACATCCAGCACCGTCCCCCCACCCTTTGCCACATTACATTGCTTGGGTGCAGAAACATTTGGCCAAGGGATGGTTTACTGGACCCTCTTCTTCCTCACCAGTCCTTGCATCTGCTTTTCCCCTCTGAGGTTCCCTTGGCCCTTCAGGGTAACGCAAGTTGCATCCTCCCGGGTATGTTGCAACCCCCTGATTTCTGCCAAGAAAGAACAAAATGACGCCGTTGCACAAAGGACAGCCATAAAATACGTAAGAAGAGCAAGGACCGCCTCTCCCCCTCTTTCCACAACGCTGTATCAGCCGGTCTGCGGCGCCAGCAAGCAGCCAGCCCCGCCGTCGGAGAGCGGGCAGGGGAGTTGCTGCAGCAACAAAAAAAAAAGTTGGTCGCTGCTGCCCGCTTTGAAGGGCAGTGGGAAGCTCCCCCCGCTGCCCTCAATCCACACAACGCGGCTTGTAGTTGTGCTGGGGGGCTGCTTCCCCACGGTCGGGCTACGCGGTGAATCCATCTGGTCCCTCTTTGTTGCCTGCCCGAGGGATGCGGCTCACTCAGAAACGGTGCTCAGAGCCCCTCTCTGAGCCCCGGGACTCAGGAGGAATTGCTTGGCAATTTTGCCTGCCTGAGTTGATTTTTTTGAGTTTAAATTCTGACCCTTGAGGTAAGTTTTGCACCTGGGGGGTTGCACACTCCAGAAGAAACTGCCAGGTCTTTGGCACATCTCGACGGGCTTTACACCGTTATTCACAGCTGCTGCCGCCACTCGGGAAGGGCCAGCACCATTTCTTGGGAGCAAGCGGGCTTAAAAATAACTCCGATCAATCCAAGCAGCCTGAGAAATGACGGTGAAGGAGGACGCAGGAGCAGGGTCAGGCCCTGGCTTCCCTGGAGGCCTGCCAGCATCCTGCAAAAGCTGCTGCTCCCCATTTGCATGGCGCCTCTGCTTTACCCTGAGTTTCCCCACACCAACGCCTCAGGGGGGCTGATGCTCTCCCTGATTTTTGATGTTTCAGAGCTGTGTGTCAAAGGGTTCAGGCTGGGAGGTGGGGAGAGAGACCCCCCCCTGCAGCCTCATCCCCTGGGGCTCAGTGTGAAGTTGGTTGTTAGCATCTTTATTCTTGGACATGCCGCACATTGCGGGTCTGGAGGCATCTCTGCTTTCTTACGATGGGGCTTGGGAGCTGCCCAAGGTCCCCTCCTCCCCCCCAGACCATCCTCTGTACCTCCACCAACTTATCCTTCTGCTTTTTGGTGGGATGCCACTTGCTGCAAGAGGCAGACGCTGCTCGCCCGCGGACACGGGGTCCGTGCCAGCACGCTGCCATCCCCGGGGCGAGCGAGGGCTGAAGTTTGGATCAGTTCGGGTCACCTCCTTCTTCTCCCCCCACCTCTCTTACCGTTTCTGGAAATGCCAATGCCATAAACGGTGCCGTTTCTGTAATCAGTCTCGCGGGGACGTCATTACCTGCATGAGTCACCTGCTCTCAAGGCTCTGCAGCAGCTCGTTGTGCAACCGTGCGGTGGGGGGGAATGACACGCAAGCACAGCCCAGGGAGGGGGACGCACACCGGCCCCTTCATGCTGCCAAGGCAGGGCACTGGAAGAGGACAAACGTCCCAAGCTGGGTAGGACTTAGGGTGGGAGGACATGAATGTACGTATGTCCCAACAAAATACTCCATGTCACAGCTGGCAACTGGGCAGGGAGACCATCCCCGCTCCCTGTTTGTGCCATTTTCCCCCTGGTTTTATCTTCTGACACAAACAGAAGCAAAACTCGCGGAGTTCAAGGCTGACCTGCCCTGCTGATATCCCTGAGGTGGGTTTGTAGGGCGCCGGGTTCTCACAGGTGTTTTCTTTATGGGCTCATAAACTCCCAGGCCAGGCTCGCCGGTGGCAGGGCTCCGGCAGATCCTCGCTTGCCTTCATTGCCAGCTGCCGGCAGGGCTAGGACACCGGCTGGGACACCGGGCGAGGATTTTGCGGTTGAGATAAGCTGGTGAACTCTGAGCTGAAGATACTGGGGCCAGAGCAGCCTCTGCCCGGCCGGTGAGTCCTTTGCCAGTGTTTGCAGAGCAAACTGCGGCGCTGAAGGCTTTGCATCTCTGTACCTGGAAGAAAGCAAAACCACGGCATTATTTTAGGACAAAGAACAGGGATATTTGGGGTTTTCTTCGTGTGTTAGGAGGTGAGGCTATATTTGTGTTTTAAATGACCTTTTCCTATTTCAGGGCTCTTCCCTCCACTGCAGGGAGCTTTTTTGCGCTGATGATGTTGCTCAACCCTGTTCCCTTTTCCCCCACGTACCCCCTGGAGTCCGTCCATACCATGAGGATGCAGCAGCTGGAAGAAAGGCAGCCTGGGCAAGGGTGATGGTGAAGCCCCTTCAGAAGGTATTTTGGGGAGCTGGCTTCAAAGGCAGAACAAAGCTCTCAGGCTCTGTGGGCTCTCCACTGCTCCTTAAACTTGCTGGGCCACCCCCATGCCATGCCTCCCCTGGGCATGGACCTTCAGGACCTTAATGTGGCCCCGTGATGAAGCTGGGCTCAAGGAGAAAAATGCAGTGGATCAACTCGGGAGATTAAAACTGCAAGGTACCGGGAAAAGCTGCTGTTGTTGCTCCCTACATCCCATCAGTGCCATCAGCCGCCTTAATCTTACCCTTCCTGCCTATTTATCAGGTTTCCAGGAATCAGATCATAAAGCAAGTAGTATTTCTAGAGGCTCACACAGGATCCCATGCCTCTCTACTCCAGCTGCCTGAGTGTTAGCTGGAAAATGATCAGCAATAAAACCAGCTGCTTCTACCTTCACACCTTGCGGTTCCCTCATTTATTTCATATTCCAATTCCAAAAGGAGATGATTCTATTTTAGGACCTAGTGCTAAGTAAGGATTAGCAATACTGCTTTTAAAGTGGAACTTTTATATGCCCTCTGCTCGTCATTAGGTTTCAGAGTGAACCAGGCTGTCATCTCTGTAGCTCATCTAATTAAAAGTTTTTCTTTGTAATGTGAACTGCCCAAAAACTGCTGGGCCATCATTTCTGCCCTGTTCTTCCCCTCTCTGTTTGCAAGGGCAGTTTGCCGATTTTGCTTTTGAGGGACCCTCTGATCCGCCTTTTCATCAAACAAGAAAAATCCCAACGTGAGAGACGACAGGGATGAAAAAACTGCGCCAGTGGTGTTTCAGAGAGCCCTCCGGGACTGGAGGGGATGTTTCTTTAGCCCCTCATGCAGTGAAGAGCTTTTTAGGAGCAGGAGGAGCTCCACGAGGTTGCGCAGCTTCCTAGCCTGAGAAACTTTATGGATGCCTCTCTGAAAGTCCAGGGCACACTGGAGGTTACAAAATACAACCGCACAAACTGCTTTTGTTGTGCTGACCTGCCCCCTCTCCTCCTCCAAAGGAAGTTATGTCTCTAATAGGATTTAGATATTAAAGCCCAAAACAGTGCAAAAAAAATAAGTAAAATAAGCAGTTTTTGCATCCAGGGTTGCTCAGAAATCTGGTGCAGCGGATTCCTGTCTGGGGCTTGCAGCCACGGGAAACATTTTCACGGAGAAGGTTCGGGAGTTTTAATTCTGAGGGTCAGCGATGACACGTCTTGCCCAAATCTCCTTTGGGATATTTCCTCGGACCCCATCCTTTGGACAACTAATTCTGCCAAGGCGGGATTTGAATACCAGCCTCTCCCGTTCTGGGTGGGCAAGGGATGAATCAAACCCAGGTTCACCTGCAAGTCCCCAGCGTCTCCCAGAGCCATGCGGCGAGCAGCTGCCCGCGTCCCATGATGAGATTTTAATTTTTCCAGCCTTGGGGACTGAATTTATTAAGCCCCACGTGGCCCCTCCTACCGTGGGAGGGACGGCTCCAGCAGCCTCTCTAATACTGGGTGTCACACAGCGGTGCCACCATTCAGGTCCCGGAGTGTCACAAGAAAAGGACACAGCAACCCAAGTGCAGCAGAAAGCAAAAATAACCCCTCCATGTGCATCCCAGCGAGGTGAGTTACCTCCTCTCTCCTAACTCTTAAAGATCCTCCTGCCCGGTGAAATAAATCCCTGCCTTCTCTTTCCTGCCTGTCCTAAAAGTTAGCACCGTGGGGGGGGGATTTCTTTGACTTTTCTTTTTTTTTTTCTTTGGACTTTTGAGTGTGTTGCTTGGGATGCGACAGCGGGTGATTGACCCGCTCCTGCCCGGATCGCAGCGAGAAACAAAGCCCAAAGAGCCAGAGAATGGGGAGAACCAGTAACAAAAGGGGAGCGAAGGGGGCGGTTTGCAAGCGGGGGGGGTGTGTGTTCTGATGGCTGGTTGGGGAGGAGAAGGTGCTCAGCAATCCGACTTCGCTCTCGGGGTCCATGCCAGATGAATTGGCTGTGACCTGTTGAGGGGACAAACGGGAGCTGGGGTGAGACGTGAGCGGTGGGTGGCTGGTGGGGTTGCTGGAGCTGGGGCAGCAAGTGGGAGGGAAACGGCGGCCAACCATTTGCAATGCTTGGGATAAAGGGCTGTTTCCATAGTAAAAGGGAGAAAGGAGCCTCTCTCTTTCTTCCCCTGAGCTCGCCTAGCTCGCCTAGCGTGTGAATGGGGAGGCTGACTTGGGAACAAATAACCCGTGAAAGGGTAACATCTGGGAACAGCTGTAAATAATCAGGACCTGATTGGAAAGGCTGGAAGCAACCCTCTGGTCCAACGTTTGCCCCGCCGCTGCTCGTCGCCCTGGGAGTTTTGATGGGCAGCTGTTTGGAGAGCAGCTCGGTTCGCAGCTGAAAGCAGGATTTGGCCCTGGCTTTAGTCTGCTGTTGTTGCCCGAATACTTCCACATTATTTCTAGGCATAACCATAATTAGCAGTGAAACGGGAGAATTTTCACTTCTAGGAAATTTAATTCAGGGTCAGGCGCTCAGCTGATGTGAACCTGGGGACCCGCACCAGGCCAACTTTGGGTTGGATAGTGCAAACTTTGATCAGCTGGGGGTGTACATCACCTCCTCTTCACTTTTATGCGTTCTTTGGGAATCCTGGTCTCACAGTATAGCATCTCTCAGGACGTGTCCTCTGGCACGTGATACCAGGTGGAAGGGCAAGAGAGAACGGAAATAATTTCCTACAGCTGCTGAAAGCTTTTAAGCTGCATTTAACAAAACAAAAAAAAAAGCATAGTGTACCATGGGACCAGCTGGATTTTAATTAAAAAATGTTCTGAATGTGAAGGGAGCCAAAGCTGTTGCTTCCTTTCCAACTTTGCTATTGAAATGTTTAAAAGGTGTGCAAGATTTCCAGGGCAATTTGAAAACTTTGCAGAGAAATACAAAGCTGGGTTTCACTATCGGGCCTGTGACTTTCTTATGCCGTGGCATTGGACCGAGGAGGTGACCGAATGGTGTCTTTTGAGCTTTACGTGTCATTTCTGGTGATGAAAATGCAGTTCTTTACATTTGGTGGTGGTAGCTTGTTGTGAGACTACCTGCAGCTTACAAAGTGCCTCTGTGCAAGTTGTTACCGTACAGTCGTGCTTAGTGTGATAAAGTATCAGCCAAAACATAAGAGAAAGCATTTTTTTTTTTAAGTTTGTGGCCCTTTGAAAATGTGCTCTTCATTTCCTTGCTGTGTGAGAGCCCAGAAGCCCTCCTTCAGGCAAACCTTTCTCGTTGTGTGCAAAGGGCTTCAGAAGTTATCACCCATCAGCTGAGACACGTGGCGCTCCTGCCTCCTCGCAGCGTGGAGCAGATCCTGCCCAGTGGCAAAGTCCCAGCTGGGTGGCTTTGCGTGGAGGACAGGCTGGAGGGAGCTCCATGGTGGTTGCTCCCTGCAGACTGCAACGCTGTGCATGCGTGCAGCAATAGCCTGCCTTTGGTCCAAACCTAACGCCACGTCTTGGGATATTTTGAAGGAGGAGGTCTGTACCTCATCTTGGAGTGACCGCCTATGGTTTGGCTTGTAGGACTGCCCCAGAGACCTCAGCGGTGTGTGATAAATGAGGGTCTTGGGCTACTTTTTAGAAGAGCAGATAGGTTAAGAAGTTGGGAAGATCCTTTGGGCTCCTGATCTTACTGGAAGGAAAGAAAGGGAGCTGGCATCGGTAGAGCAGCTTGGAGACATGACCTGTGATGCACCCTGGACCATGCCTTCATGGCAGGATGAGCCCTGACGGCTGCATGGGCTTGGCTCCACGTTGCAACCTCTGCTCCAGCTATGGACACCTTGTGTGAGAGAGCTGAGCAAGCTGCCTGCGGGTGCTCATCTCTTCAGCATCTTGTCCTCATCATGTTCTTCATTTGCTGGACACTGCTCTCCCAGCAGCGTTCAAGGAGGAGCCACGGCTGGCTGCTTTTTGGTGGCTGAGGGGTTGGCATTCTGTAAGATCCTAGTAAATGGAGGGTGGCCTTGGCTCATGTTCCCTGTGACTCTCCCAATCAGCAGGACATTGGTATCTGCTGCTTTTCTTGTCCTCTCCAGGAAAAAGGAGGCAAGAAGAAAGAGTGATACTTTAGAGGGTCGAACAGATTGAACATGCCCGTGTCCTGGTCTCATACTGGTCCTATTCTCCTGTCATTGTTTGCCTTGCAAGTCTTTGTGGTGTCCCCAGGGGAGATGCTGTGTTAAGCATGATGAGACCTGCTCTCAGGGTCAGGATGGACTCTCCATGCTCCTGGCCCAGGTCCTTTCTGGTGGTTGGGCAGTTGTAGTCTATGTGAGTGCACATGATGCTGTAGCAAGAGACGGATGAGGAAACCTGTCCTGGGACTCATCCTCTGCAGGTCTGGTGCCGAGGGAAGGCTCTTGGGGCCACCACAGTATGCCAGCTCTTTTCTTTGGTCAACACTTGCATGGAAAGGTGACAAGGGCAAGAAGTTAACCACGATGGCGGTGCACTATAATAGCAGCAGGCAGGGAGACAGGGCAGGGTTGGGTGGGGGGAATGTGTACATGTGTGAATGAGGTCGTGGCTGCTGCCCATGGGGGCGGTTTTGACGTCAGCTCCACTGTTGGGTGCAAGAAGGAGAACATAACTGCAAGCAGGGCACAGCACGGGAGCAGCACGAAGCATCACCGTATGCCTGCACGCTCGGGCTGGAGTCTCATTGCTTGTGTAGAAACGCTTTGGAGCCAGTGCCTTCCTTACTCTCCCGCTTCATTTCCTCTGTTCTCCAATGCAACCGTGAGCAATTCCTTGTTTCTCCAGCCTCCATCTGCTCTAATTAGGCTGGAACCCCCTGGGAGGTTTTCAATCCCTGAGACATTTGTACAGCACTGAGCCTCTGTGACAGTAGCGGGTCTAGTCCTCTCTGCTCCTGCAGCCCCGGCTGCCACCACTGATTCAGTCCGGTCCTTTCGGCAGCGGCTCTTAATCACTGAACTTATTTTGGAAGGTCTCCAGAGTTGGAGAAATAAAAGACAATTTAGAAAAGGGGCGGGGGTGGAGGGGGGGGCAATTGGCAAGAGCAATTGCTTTTTAAAAGCCTACTTATTTATTAAGATGTACTTGCTACTGATTAACCTTTGTCCCGTGATCGCTTTAAATGATTCATGCCTTAAAGCGGTCAGAAAGGTTCTGTGGGGTCAGGGTGGCTTTCTCCTAAGTGCTCTCTTTTCCTGCAAAGCTTTTAAGAATTTTTGGTTGCACAAAACCCAATTCTTGCAAGAAACGCAGGTGAATGACACCAACTCTTTTACCTTCTCCATCCCCCAGATGTTCCAGCCCCCATCTAAGCGCTTTACGGCTGTGACCTCTTCCTTCCCTCCCTGCTGCCAGTTGGCAACCTACTACCAAGCTGAACCTGTCCCATATTCCGCTGCAATTCATGGTGAATGCTGGTTTTGGGGATGATTTCTTGGCCCTTCTGTGAGAGTGAGGCCCTGTAAGGTTGGGAACTACTGCCCTCAATAAGCCTGTTGGTGTCTTCCATGTGGTCCTACCCATGGGACCATCTGTGGTCCCCATGACTGCTTCGTGTAACCCCGCATGGAGAGTTTCTGTGGCTGCCCTTGGCATGGCAGCAGGGATAGACCCACAGCCAAGGGGGAGACAACCCATTGGCATTGGGGTGTCCTTGGGCTCTCCATGCAGCTGGTTGGGTGACAACAGGTGGCCCCGTCCGCCTTTGTCCCTGCAGAGCTGGGGGTGAGATGCAAGTGGCAGAAACCGCTGTTTGGAAAGAGGTGCTTGGTGGGCTGGAAGGAAGTGAAACACAATTTACAGGTGAGAATGGCTTTAACAAAGGTCCAGAAAATGTCATCTGGAAGTGCCACCAGGGCTGGTGTCAGGAGAGCCTGTATGGGATGTCAGAGGCTCGCCTGCTGCCTCCTGGCACTGAGCCGGTGCATGTTTGTCGCTGCCAGCTGTAACCGCAGAGCCCTTGTGCCTTGACCCAGGCACAGACATCCAGGGCTGGCTCCCAGCACCGGAGGAGCTAAACCAAGCGGGGGAAAACTGGGCAGGGCAAGGTCCATCGTCTGCTTGGCGGTGCCTGGCTCTCCCAGATACTGGTAAACACTTTCCTCATCCCAGTAGGTGATGTCTGCCTGGTCTGAGCTTTTCTGTGGGTGCATCTTCCAGGTAGCCATGGGCTTCGGTGCCCATACCAAATGTTGTAGTTTAACCTCAGTCGGCAACTGAGCACCACGCAGCTGCTCGCTCACTCCTCCCCCCGCCCCCACCGGTGGGATGGGGGAGAGAATTGGAAGGGTAGAAGTGAGAAAAACTCGTGGGTTGAGATAAAAACAGTTTAATAATTGAAATAAAATAATAATAGCAATAATAATAATGTAATAATAATAATAATAATAATAACACACAAAGCAAGTGAGGCACAGTGCAATTGCTCACCACCCGCCGACCGATGCCCAGTGAGTCCCCGAGCAGCGGCCCCCCCCGGCCAGCTTCCCCCAGTTTATGTACTGAGCATGACGTCCCATGGTATGGAATGTCCCTTTGGCCAGTTGGGGTCAGCTGTCCTGGCTGTGCCCCCTCCCGTACAATTGCTCACCACCCGCCGACCGATGCCCAGCGAGTCCCCGAGCAGCGGCCCCCCCGGCCAGCTTTCCCCAGTTTATGTACTGAGCATGACATCCCATGGTATGGAATGTCCCTGTGGCCAGTTTGGGGTCAGTTGTCCTGGCCGTGCCCCCTCCCAGCTTCTTGTGCCCCTCCAGCCTTCTCAGTCGGTAGAGCATGGGAAGCTGAAAGGTCCTTGGCTAGTGTAAGCACTGCTCAGCAACAACTAAAACATCGGTGTGTTATCAACATTGTTCTCATCCTAAATCCAAAACACAGCACTGTACCAGCTACTAAGAAGGAAATTAACTCTATCCCAGCCGAAACCAGGACACCAAGGCAGCTTGTGAAGCCCAGGATGCGGAAGTTCCTTGAAGGTGAGCTGGAAGGGTCACAGGGCTGAACTGGGCTCACTGGGTTTGAGTGACAAATGCCTCTTTGTCTTGGGCTGGGTTCGTGCCCTGGCACCCTGGACATGTGTGGGAGAGTTTATCTGGCCTATTTAGACATCTGCCCTTGGATGAGTTGCGTTGTGCCCATTTCTCTTCACTTGCTGTACCAAGAGCTCAGGGTGACCGTTCAAACACAAAGGAGATGAATCCAACTGCTCTTCCAGGAAGACCAAGGGAGGAATGAAAACACCCACCCCAAGCTCTGCAACTAAATAAATTGTTCCCTTTCTGCAGGCTGCTAGGATGTGAGTGCTGCTGGGTGCTGATCCAGCAGAGCTGACTCTGCTGGGTGGCCTGGGCCCTGAGGAGGTCCATGAAAGTTCTGCCCACGGGTTGTCTGCACAGGGTGATGCCCACAAAATGAAACCCACTGATCTTCCTGCCTTGCTAAGCAGACTCCATGGCTCGTACCAGCAGATGGATGAGAATCAAATGAGCTGTACAGTCCTCATCTGCTGCTCTTGTTGCGCTGTTGGCACAATCCTAAGTTGGGAAACTGAGGCTCGGGGTGATGGCTCTGCTGCGTCCATAGGTTGGTGTTAGGTCAGGGGATTTGAGCATGGATCTGGTGTGTCAGATTATCCTTTTGCTCTGAAGTGGGTTCAAAAGTTTTCTGAGATGGCTTATGCAGAAATGTGGTAGTGTTTAATTAGCTAGAAAGGATTTTCTTCTTGGAACAGTAGAACCACATTCTTATGGTGCAAAAATGGGCCAGCCCTCATGCATTTGGATGCTGTAGATAACTAAACAGAGAAACCTCTGGCCAGCAGAACAGAAAGCATCCTTTCCTCACTTTTCCTCCCCTCCTTGCAGGGGTGTTTTGCTCCAAGGTCTGAACTTTAACATCCACAGCTTGGGGGAGGGCCAGCGCTGGGGGCTTTGGCGCGGTGGCCGTCCAGGGCCCCCGTCCTTTGTCTGGGCTGAATAGCGCTCTGCAGAGCTGCCAGGCAGAGGTATGCGATCTGCAAACCTCTTTTCTTCCCTCCTCTTGGCTGATGGACAAAGTCTTCCCTCGGAGACGAAGCTCGCGGCGGTGCACTGCCCTCGGTTGGGCTGTGGGGCCGGAGAGGGTCCCCCACGCTGCGTCCCAATCTCCTTGTCTCCCCTTAACAGCAGGGCACAAAGAGCTGCTTAGGCATTCACAGGAGCAGAGAGGGACCCAAGCCAGGGCATGCTGAACTGCACAAAGTAGGATTTATCTTCAAAGAAATATTTCCCCCCCTTTCTGAGCTCCCTTTTTTTTTTTTTCCAAGGGATTTATTCCTCCTCCTCCTCCCCCCAGGCAGGCTTTGAGCTGTGGAAGCACTTTTGCCTCCCCATGGTGGCTTTTCAATGGTGGGAGAGTGACTTCTTAGAAAGCCGCGGGCCACCCAGGGGCAAAGCCCGGGGCCGTGCCCCACGTGCCGCACAGGGATGAGCTGAGCACGGCTGCATGCATCACTACTGGTGATGTTGCACGGCCACAAGCGCAGTGAGGACAAAACTCTTCCCTCCTCCTGTTGACCACGCTGCAGTGTGGGGAGCAGCATTTCACCCCAATTTGCCCATGCTGAGTCTCCATTTTTGGGCTTGACCTGGAGGTATGAGCTCACCGATGCTCCTGATTCCCTCTTCGGGTGAGCAAAATGACACCTAGACATCGACATCTGGCTGCTCCCAGCTGGGACCAACACCTGGCTGGGTGGTGGAAGGTCTCCATGTGGTCACAGCTGAAAGGTCACTGTTTCTGACCTCTTTTGAGGCTAATTTCTGATGTACCACTTTTTCAGGCCCTTCCATGGCCAAACGGGGCCCTATCCACATTTTAGTACAGAGGAAAATGTGGAAAACAGACATGAAAGTACAAAATTCTGTTGTGTTTGGGTCAGCGTTTGATGCTGGATTTTGGGGCTTCTTTGCTATCCTCGGCCAGAATCTCCTCTCCCCCATTACCATCCCCTCAATGGCTGCCACCTGGGGCTAGGAGAGCACCTTGGGTTGGACACAGATCACCCTTTCCTTCCTTTGAGACTGGAGCGTCCCTTCCCCGGAGCAGCAAGGGCCGGCACACCTCCTGCCCACTCATCACCCGGACCCACCATGATGGAGCGGCTGCAGCTTTAGTCCTTGGGACCATGGAGACCAAGGTCTGGCATAGCCTGATGGCCACCAAGCACGCTGGGCTGGTGGCTGCATGTGGCCGCTTTTGCTCGAGTGTTGCAGTGGAAGTTTCTAGAAGGACAGCTGGGGCTGTTGGGACTTTCTAGAATGAAGGGGGGAGGTGTAACATTCTACAAGGAGAGTTGGGGTGGGCAAGACCTTCCAGAAGAAAAGCGGAGTGGGCTGGGAGGACCTCTCTAGCAGGTAGGTGAGGTGGACCTCTCTAGAAGGAAGCTCTCAGTCAAAAATAATTTAAACCTAGACCCCACTGAACAGCTGTGCTGGGAATAACCTCCTGTTCCTCCTCAAAGGAAAACTTCCCCAGCCGAAATCATCCCCATCTGTGCCAGACCCACATCTTTGCTCCTTGCGACGGAGGGATGCTGGTGGCACGCAAACCTCTGCAGAACCGAAACCACCCGGCCCTTTCGGGAGGTTTCTGAGTAATAATAACAGACAGAAATATGCTTGAGTCCAGCCAAAGCTGTGGCATTTGTGAAAAGTCTTTCTCCACCCCTTCTTTTTCTTCCCTTTTTTTTTTAAGCTACTATTCATCAGCTTTATTCAAAACACTCGTTTTGCTCCTAGCAGGCGAGAGGGAAAAATCTATTGTAGCGCCGTGAGACCCTTTCACAAAAGCGATGATTTCCCCTTGCCTGTTACCATACGAAGCTGAAAGCATTTCTATAAAATCCATTGTAAATGCTCTGAGGCTTGGCCAATAATTTCCTGGGCACACATTTGTTAACGTAGCCCGCAAAGTGCTTTGAAGATGAAGAAAACCAGCTGTAATTTCTAATGACGATGATTGTGATTAAACGAGATTTCTTCAAGTGGTTGTGGACAATGAGTCATCCCCGGGGACCACACACTGGGGACAAACATGCTCCAAACATGAGAGACTATTGAGAGAGGTACCTTGAAGGAATAGAGAGACACCAAACAGTTTGGAGGAGGGAGGAAAAAGTGATCTGTGCGAAAATGTGGTTCAACTTTGGAGCTTTATTTCCTATGGTGGTCACTCTGGAATAAAGCCAGGGATTAAGGTACCTTTTCTACCCTAAATTCTCATGGCCAACGTCTGGTTTTGCTTTAAGGTGAATAGATCCCACCTTGGAGTGAGGCTTGCATCACCACGCAGGGGTATGTGTACAAGTTTGGGGCTGGCAGCAGCGTTACCAAACCCCAGCAATGGGGGTTCCTCAAGGGCTTGTCAAACTGACCCCACAAAATCGATTGGTTGCCTCAGAAGATCTTGCCTTAAAGCATTTGCACGCGACCACAGATGAGGGGCTGACTGTTGAGCAGGCCACACCACCCATTTCCAGCACAGCTCCTGCTGAGTGTCTGCCCTTTAGACCATAGCGCAGAGAGTCCTCTGCGATGGGGAGAAGTCCCCTGTGCAACCCTAGGGATGCAGGATTTCAGCTCTGTAGGTTCATTTGTTTGAAAAGGGCTTGATTATTTGTGTCTGTTCAAAGTGTGGTGGCATATTACAAAACCCAGGACATTAGCCTTGGTGGAAACCTCCCCATAGCTTTAAAAACCACAGCCATTGCATGTTGGAGGTGTACTACAACAAACGAAATGGAGAAATATCGTCCCTGCAGTCGCAGGAGCAGTTATTCCTTGTTAACCCCTTCTACTTCCACATTCGTTTGTTGTTTCCCATGTTAAGCTCTATTGCTTCTTTGTGCTAATGGCTGCGTTCTTCCACCTCAAAGCCAACAGCTAATCAATTCATGAGACGTACTTTGCATGGGTTTGTCCCAGGCTGCACATACTCCCTGGGATCCCACGCAGAAGTAAGGTATAATTAGGGCTTATAAAGAAACTGTTGAAAGTCTTAGTGATAAATTATAATTATCGTCTGCCAGGGAAAGGAAAGGATATAGAGTATATTCCCTATCATAGAGAGATTATGACTAGCTTTATTTTATTTGATCCTTTTTCTTTTCCTGTGTTAAACCTCATTAATTCCCTGAAAAGCAGCTGATGGTGAAATAAAAGGGATCCTAGACTGCGATCCAGATCCTCAGGCAGACTCCATAGGTTCGAAATGCAGGTTTAAGGGATGCTCTTTGCTGAGCTTTTCTGACTGGTGGCAAGGTCTGTGTGCAGCTCGTGGAGACGGTGACCAACCAGCAGCTTGCCAGGAGGATGATTTTACTCCTTTGCATCTGTTGGTATGATGATGTGGAAGGCTCCCAGGTGGAAGGGCAGGAAACGATGCCCCAGAGAGTGGTGGGATGGCACCAGAAGTCTCCACACAAGGAGCTGCAGGTGCCAGGGAGGCTTAGCTCAGGCTCAGGGCACCTTTTCCACCAAGCATGAGGTTCACTTTCTCTCCAAATCCCTTGGACATGGTGGCATGGGCAAAGTGGGCATCACCCCTATCATCTCCTGCCTGCATCAGGCTTCATACGCCACCAAGATGCTCAGGGCAAGCTCACCACGCCGAGGTGCTGAGAAATAACCATCTCCGTGTCCCTCATCTGGCTGCTGGTACCCATGTATTTTTCTTCCCAAATCTCTTGCCCCTCACTACAAGAAGGACGTTGAGGTGTTGGAGCGTGTCCAGAGAAGGTCAACGAGGATTTAAAAAAAAATGATTCTATGATTCTATGATTCT
>NW_008824552.1:304495-307474 GCF_000699105.1 Pygoscelis adeliae
AAAGAAAAAGCTATAGGGCAATGCCAGATTTGGCTGCTGTACCTGTTTACCCACTGAAAGACGAATGCCCCGGCTTTACAGCACCAAAAAAGACAAGGACACTCTCTCTTGCTTGTGCACTGGCCTCTCAGGCAAGCTCTGCTTGCAGTACTGTCTGCGTTCAGCCTGTACAGCTGAATATATTTCCTGCTTTTTCTCCCCTGCTCCTTCCTCCATCATCCCCCCCGGGGCTATTTCTCATGCTTTTCCTCACTCTCTGCCAAGCAGTGGGAAACGAGCAGCCCTGTTCAACTGCCTGCGATTCCGGAGGCTCTTATCTGCGAGCAAACGAAGTCTCTGTTTGCAAGGGAAAGACCTGAGATCTCTTGGGTTTATGGAGCTGAAAAACATATGTTACTGCTTTCACAGCTCACTTGCTGAGCCCTAAACTTTGCTCTCCTACTGACGCATGTTTTCCTGCTTGCTCTTTGCTCCCATGGCTTTCCCAGTGAATGGATTCAGGTTTGCTGTTTCCCTCCTCTGTCCATTTACCTTTGCCTGGCAGAGGTGGGCAGGGATTGCGGACGACTTTTAAATTTTAGGAGCACTCTGCTTCAAATCTAGATGCAAAGCAAGTTCTAAGGCCTCTTGCTACGTCCTGGCAATGACTGAACTGCTCCAAATCCTAATGCAGACCTCCTGTCTTTTGGCCTCCGCATCTACCGTATGTTGTGGTGTTGTTTGCCCGTTAGGTGGTTGCGGGGTCCAGATGCTGGGATATTTGTTAGGGTCAGATGCTTGTGAATTCAAATGCTTCCAAGTCTGATGTGGTCTGAGGCATGGCAGATTCAGCCAGACCCTGGGAGAGATGTTTTTATGGCTTCTGAATGCCTCACCGTGGCTGTAAGAGCAGGCTGGTTGTGAGCAAGGAGGAAACTGTGGGCTGGAGGGTCATGGAGAACCTGAAGACTTGCTGAGGCATAAGGAGGGCGCTTGCATTAAATTAAACACAATATATGAGCATATAGAGGTGCACCTGAACCTCGGAGATGGTGTGGAGGTAAAAGGGAAGGAGTGATGCTTGTCTGGAAAGACACAGATAAAGAGAAGAAAGGGGTGCCTGGAGATCTGAGTACATTTTGAGCTGAGAAGGACCTTTCTGGCTGCCCTTGTGTTTGCCTTTGCCTTCCTCATCCTCACACGGGACTTGTCACCACTAAGAGGGGTTTCTTCTGGACTTCTCCTGGAGTCGCCACTGGAGTGTTTGCTGATAGCAGCCATGGCACAGTGTAAATCCATCGCAGATACTTGCATCCCACAGAGCTGCAGAGGGAGATGAGCTCTTCTTAAAAGTCACTGCTTTCAGAGTGAAGTAGCACACAAGCACTGCCTTTTGTCTGGTGTCTCAAGCATCTCCTGTGCTTTCTTCCCCACCAGAGACCCAGCAGTGCCCTACAGCTGTGGGGCAGAGTGGCTCCAAGTGTCCCATTTGTTTTTTCCTATGTGAGTCCCGTACGTTCAGAGGGAGCAGGAGCATCCCTGGGTCAAGTCATGCCCTGGGGCTTGGCAGAGTGGTTTCTGCTTTGGACGAGAGCTTGCTCATCCCACTAGATGTGACATAACAAGTATATTGACTTCCCTGCTCTCTAGCCTCTGTCGGTCTCTGGTTCTATTTCTGGATGGGTCTGGCAGGTGCAAGGTCTTTTGTGCATAGCCATTTCTCTTTTGAGCAGAGGAGGATTTCAGCCACAGTAGCTCTCATCCCCTAGTAAGAACAGATGCTGGCAAAGGATGGGAGAGAGTGGTGGGCCCCTTCTTATAAACAGCTCCAAAGAATTTTCCTGGGTGCAGAATTTGCAAACTCAGATGCCTAAACTTAAGCCTCGTAAGCGCTGCTTCCCAAAATTTGGCAAGGGCTGGGTGCCACCATACCCTGAGGACCTTGTTTGAAGTGCCCGGGCTCAGCTCTTTGAATCTCTTGATACTGAAAGGCGTTATTGCTGTAGTGGTACTGCTAAACACCTTGGAAAACAGGATCAATGGGGATTGAGGGGATGTGACACACAAAGGTTTTTGTTCTTCTTTGGCCAGCCTGATGTTTTTGGGAGGGCTGGGGATTGATGGAGGTGGCTGTGGAAAGGAGGCTGTGTTCCTCTCTTCCTCCCTCCCCAGCCTCCCCTGCGATGAAGGGCCCCTTCCCCTTCCAACCCCTGGGCTTGGAGAGGTCACTTATGTGGGAAGACTAAAACAAGAGTTCATTAAATTCTTAATTATAGGGATTTTCTTAAGTGCTCTGGTGCATAAAGCTGAAAACACCTTTCCCTTGCCACTGGGTGTGAGTCCAGGGTGAATTATTTAAGCATTCAGATGACCGAGGCCAGATGATGTGTCTGATACGTGAGAGAAACTGGATGCTGCCAGTGTTGAGTAGCTTGTGCTACGGGCACACAGGTCTGCCCTGGAGGGGGTGTGGGTTGTTCACCACCTCCTGTCATGGCTACCATGTGCCAAAACCCCTGGGAAATGCAAGGAGAATCCATACAAGGATGCTCTGAGGCGGAGAAAACATGAACTGCAAGGAAAGACTAGAAAAGCTGGGGTTACTCAGTCTAGAGGGGGCTTGGGGGAAGACATCCAAACAGTTGTAAAATATATAACAGAGAAAAAGTTTAAACTGTTCTTTATATCCTCCATGAACAGGGCATGAAGTAGTGAGCTTAAACTGTACCACAGGAGACTAGACTTTGGGAAAACAAAACAAAGCAAAACAAAAAACCTTTTAATGTTAAAGCTAGTTCAGACTGGATTAGCCTGTCTTGGGGGCTGGTGGGATCTCCATCACTGGCAATTTTTATGAGGGGTAGACTAACACCTATATTTAACACCTGACATGCTGCTGCAGCCAGCCAGATGGAGCAAACAGTGTTTTGAGGTCTCTGTAATCTCTGTTTTCCTGTCAAATCCTATGTGCTCATAGGTAAATATTGATGTGTGAGCCTC
>NW_008824552.1:307505-332247 GCF_000699105.1 Pygoscelis adeliae
TGGCCTCTGCCAGCAAAACTGCCGATTTTGATCCAGTGTCCTGAACTCCTCTTGCTGAAGGAGAAGGGCTGGGGAAGAACTGATGCTGTGGTTCAGTGATAGGGAAACTCATGGTTTAGGGATCCTCGTAGGAGGTAGCAAATACTGCAACCCCATGGCACAGGACACCCTTCTGGTAAGAGCTCTGAAGGTTCACATATATTCAAAAGATGTGGCTGGGGTAACTCGGTAATTGCTGGGTTTATGCCAGGTGTACCTGAGGACGGCTGATGAGGACAGCAGGATCAGCTCTCGTCCGCACCACTCGCCGGTGGCATAGCGCCCGCACCCCCCCGCCTGTGCTCTGGGTAATTCAAGAGCAGGATCGCCATCTTGCCACATGAGATTGGCATCAATTTTTTACTATGGGGTGACCTACTGGTACCCAGATCCGATACTGCTGAGCTTCTAGGGATGGCTTGACCCCACCGCATCCGAGAGTGTGGGATTCCCTGTGACGGTCCTGGATGGGCAGACAGGCCTGTCTCAGGAAAGCATTCAGGGCACAGCATGCTTGGACACCGCTCAGTTAGTAGCAGTCCAAACTGAAACCCCTTTCGTTTCATTTCCATCCTCTCTCCTTGCACCCCAGCTGCCAACAGACTGGGACGTTTGGAAAGGGTACCAGGGATGCGTCATTTCAGTTTTAACTTGCGTCTTGTGTGTCCGTTTTATTTGTGCCTTCTGCAAACTGATCAGTTTTTTGGAAGTGTCGATTTGCAAGGATTTATCCACTGATGTCTGCAAAGACACGCTGGGCTCAGAGTTATTTGCGAACAATTTACATGTGCATTTCATCCACGTGTATAGTGCAGCAAATTGTTCACTCTTGTTCTTAAATGACTGTTATTGCATGAGATGAATCGGAGAAATTGGAGTTCTAGGCTGGGAATCTGCAGCAGACATGCCTGGATTTGGACATGGCACTTTTTAATGCGACAGAAAAACATCTCTGGCTATCTCTGCGCTCTAAAGAAGTGCTGGATAATGGTGCTTCTTTGTATGCCAACGCAAGACTTTTTTTTCCAAATCTTTCCTTGCGGTCTTGACAGTGCCCCGCCGGGTGAACTGCTCTTTGCTGGCACAAACCCCTGTGCTATTTGTTTCGCTGTTAACTACATCGGTTGCAATTTACCACCAAGTTCTTTGTTTAAAATCTTGATTACGGACAGATCTCCCATGTGTGCATCTTTACAGCTACCCTTCCTGCCCTTGAAAAACTGTGCCGAGTAAAGCTATTTCAGTCAGGAAATAATATTTTTTTCTAAGGGATCAGCCTCCGTAGTGCTGCAGTTTGGCCAGGACAAGAGACCTGTGTACCTGGAGAGTTTTAGTCCCTTTCCGACGAGAGCTAGTTAAATTGGTAGCAGGTTGCAGACAGGTCACAGTGATGTTGAATTAATTCCCATGGATAAGCCAAGGCTCAGGTTCATCTGACATAATTTGAGAATCTGCACAGAGTGCTTACGTTAGTGGTTTCGTTCCCCAGAGTTCCCTGTGTAGTCAAAAAGAGGCAGAGGTTCCCTCAGAGGTGATTCAGAGCACCTCAGTTACAACCAGGAGCACCGCTGACTGCTGAGGGGACTTGCAATGACCATGCTTTTCTGTTAGACGTCTCAGGTATATAAAATTAGGTGGTGTGTCCTCAGCACCCTTCCCTGCTGGTTCCAGCATCCTCTTGAGAAAACTTCCTCTCTTTTTTCGGATATGAAAAGCTTAGCCAAAAGGAAAGGAGGGTTACAGTATCCCCATAAAACTTGTGGTCTCGTTTCAGGAGGAAGATGAGATAAAGCCTCTCAGATGGAGGCCAGCTCCACCAGCCTCAAGAGAATCAAGTTTGGGAAGCTGAAGGTGGTACGTCGGCACTTGCTACAGAGGTATGAGCATCAGCCCTTCATCTCCTGCCTGGCTGGTTTCTACAGCTGCCGGTGGAAGCGGTACCAGCGCAGAAGGACCGAGCCTGGGAAATGCTGCTGCAAGACGGTAAATCAGCTCAAAATCGGCACAGACATTGATTTCTGTGTAGGGACAGGTCGGTCCAAGCTGACAAGTGGTTGATGCTGTGGGCCAAAGGCACTCCTGCCCAACATCATTTGGAGCCCACCGAGATCTGTTGGGTTGTTAGATTTTGGCTCTAAGCGGTTGGTGTATTGCTGTGTTTCCAGGGCAGGCTCAGTTTCTCCGTGCCACCACGCAGCTAACAAATGTGTGGTGGCAGGAAAGGACCTTGCACCAAACTCTCCAGGCCAGTGAAACATCTCAAAGCCATAGGATCAAATTAAAGAAGGAAAATTTGGGCTGGGTGTGCAGTAAAAATTGTAAAGAGGGCTGCTGCATAGTGCAATTCCCTCTCACACGAGGTGGTTAAAATCCTGTTCGTTTGTGAAGTCATGAGATCTGTTTTCCCTGAAAATAAATACTGCAGAGTACGCTTTTGAGGCCATCCCCTGGTCACAGAGGACAAGGGGGGAAGTCATCTCCGTCTCTGCTTCTGGATGTCCAGCACCAAGCCACGTGTTTTATGGACAGCCTAAAAATATCTGCCATTTGCTCTGATTGCTTTGGGGTAGATAAGGCTCTGACCACTTGTCCTTCCTCTCCCTCCCCAGCGGGAATGCGTGTTTTTCCCATTGCTTGTTGGAGCTTTCTGCTTTTCTCTGCTCTTTCTGTACATGTGGGGTGAAGCGAAAAATGACTACAATAATTTTGACTGGTAAGTACCATCTTTTTCTCCTCTCCCGCTCCTCGGGCAGGTCCCCAGGGTGGCTGGGAAGAGAAGAGCACCCTCCCCAGCAGCTGTGCTGCAGCAGGGCACTTTAGCCATGAGCCAAAGATTTGGCTCCTTAAAACCCTTGGTTACAGCATCCAAATCGAATGCCCAGTGACTTCAGAGTTGCTGAGGCTCTGCACTCTTCTTGGCTACAGTTTTCAGGTGTAAGTGTGAATTTGGGAGAAAGGGGAGAATGATCATCACAAGAACTGTGAGTGAAGGGGACTAACTAGCTCTTTCCTTTCCTTCTCTGACTCTTTTTTCCCCCCTGTTCCCTCTGAAGAATGTAGTGGCTGGCATTAGAGGCGTTGCACCAGCTATCTCACTGCAAAGAGAATTGCATGTTCCCAGGCTCGAAAGTAAGAAATAATTGGCAGGGATTTATGCAAATCCTTTCCTTCTGCAGTACGTAGGTAACAGTGATGCAAATCTGGGCCCTAAAATTAAATTAAAACAGCTCAGATATTATGGGGATGAATAGTATTATTCATCCTTATTGAGCATTTGGGTAAAAAGTAAAGCTCCCCTCTCTCTCTCCCTGGGCAATCCCTCTGCAGCTCCTCTAGCTTTCTGGTGTTTTCTCCTTTGAAACCTGACTCAAATCCCCTTTTGGCTGCAGTGCCTTACACAACCGCAGGCAGCCAAGGTGGGCTGTTGGCCTGAGTCATGTCGTCCTACCCTTTCCCCAGGCTGCCTCGTCTGCAGCAAGGAGCTGTGTCTTACAGTCAGCCTAGGAGCAAGGCTCCTCTGGAGCAAGGCCATCCATTTGGTCCTGTATTTTACCACCCCAGCACATTGGGGTATGAGTCTGGTGGCTAATGCAATCATGGATTTGGGGAAGGAGGCTCTTAACCACTTTTGCATGTTACAGGGTAGGTTATTCCTCCCTCCCTCTTTGATTTATTGCTTTGAAAATTTCAAAATTTCAGGGAACAGGGCTGTTGTTTCCCTCCAGTCCATGTACTAAACACAAACACGTAACATTCTATTGCTTTTTAGGTATAATTATGGGAACCTGGGCTTCTGGTTTCTCTGGTCTCTTGTTCTCCTGATTGTGGCTGCAATCTTGTTCACGTACATCACGCTGTTACTGGTAAGTAATGCTCCTTGTCAGCTGTCCATGATTTATAGTCCTAAAAAGTGAACATGGGGATGGCTTTAATGTGTCAGACCAAAGCTCTGCGTAGCCCTGCGGATGATCCCTAGAGAGTGGGTACCTGGGGAAGGCTGGGAACACAAGTGTTTATGGTACTTTCTCCCCATGTCCACCTGCGGATGACCAGTTTTAGCTTGGGGGTCTCTGAGCCAGATGTAGTTTCTGTGATTTCTCTCAATGATTTCCCTTTGATGAATTTGTCCAGTGTCTCCTTGAACCCAAATGAAGACGTGCCAGCAGTGGCTGGATCTTGATTTAGGGGAAGCTAAAGACTGTTGTTCTGACAGCAGGGAAGTATGGGGCTCTGAGTCACGTAGTGGTGGTGATATGATGTCAAAGCTGAGTTATTCCTCTAATCCTGAAGAAAAATGCTCATTAGAAGAAGGGGAACATTATCACTGAAGCTGCCTTGGCTCTCTTTGCTTTGCTGGAGGGTTTCTCTCCAGTTTCTCTCCAGGTAGAGACTGCAGACGTGGTCACAAAATGCTCCTGAAGTTTATGCCCAAAGAGGCAATGTTCCTGAAATCTTCACTTTTCCAAATCCTGTGGAATTCTCTCTAGACTTCTGATCTGCTGTCTGCTTTGGTTACTGGAAACATACCAAAAGCAAGCATTTCCTAAAATTTCTACCTAGCCATCCTTTTCCCCTGTCCTTTCTCTCACAGGGACCACCCCAAATGAAGACAGATCTGCATCTGTGTTTCCACCCTCTGCATCCAGAGCTATAGGCTAAGAAATCACTTTAACTCCAGGGACTGGAGTTCAGTCTCATGCCTGCTCCAGCTTTCATTTTGAAATGCCAGGTGCTGAGGATGAGGTTATGGCTTTGACTCACCTCTGTGATCGAGACAACCAGCTTTTATCATCAATTTCTGCTGTTCTTACCCAGTCCCTGATGTGTCATCATAGAGTCAGTCTGTAAATTGCTCATGGCAGGGAATCTGGTTTTGCTTTGTCCATGCAGTGCCTAACACAACAGGTTTCTGGGGTCCTTTGTCCCTGCTCAAGTACAAACAAATAGCGATTTTATTCTAGTGCTAGCAATAAAATACCGAAGTGATAAATAGGACAGCTGCTTGGCCATGTCCACAGTGATCAATAGCATCATAAATGCTGTGGACTAACTGAGCTCTGAGTAGGACAAATAATATTTAATTACAAGGATTTTGTGACAGCCTGGTGGCTCTAGGGCTCAACACCTATTATTCAGCAAAGCCTACCTGGCCTTCCCAGTGGCCATGGGACAGTGTGGGTGGTTTGGCAGTTACAATGCTACTTTGGGCAACTCAGAGCTTTGCCAGAGATGCTCGTGTGACATGGATACCTCTGAGATCATACCTCAGCAGGCTGCGGATCTGGAGTCAACCTCAGGATCAGACTAACCCATCATAGCACATGCTAGAAATGGACTTTACATGATTTCCTGGGCTTGAGGACCCTGAAGACCCCTGGGGCTGGTGTGTCAGGTCGGTCATGCTCTGTCTGGATCCAAACACCAGCCAGTGTCCAAGCAGTGGACTTTCTTAGAGGAGTTTTGTGTCTTTGGCAGCATGGATGTGATGGCTGCAAGCTATCAGGGCTGGTGGTAGGCAAGATGAAGCCAGAAAGGTAGACGGAAAATATGAGGCAAAATTAGTGTCCTACATGGTTCAGTTCAGTCTTGGTCCCACTCTTCGTTGTGTAGACACATCCTCCTCCTCTCAGCATCTCAGTTCTGTCTAATGAGGCTAACAGCACTTGCCTTCCTCAGGAAGGTGAAACACAGATAAACCTGAAAGAATATGAGGAGTTTGGATGCTATCAAGCAAGTCCTACAAGAGAAACACGTCGGGGTACCTCTGCTCAGGGGACAGCCCCTGCAGTGAAGGTCCATTTGCTTCTTGCTTTCATGAAGCTGTTAAGCGACCCACCCAAAGCTCTTGGGTGTTTCTAAGGGCACTCACCCTGCTTGATTGCATCACCATGACATCGTGTCTCATTTGGCAAGACTGCTGCATGCATCTATGTTGAGCAGCGGGTGTTGGGAGGTATGAGGCTCCACACCGTCAGAACTGTTACCTAAATAGGATTAGGTCTTGAACGAGGAAAGTAATCACTGCCACCATTCATGCTCCCACTATCTCAAAGCATACAGGGTCATACGACAGTCACACGCCTGCATGCAGGGTCTTGTGATGACAACTGCGGCTTGGCCATGCTCATCCCAGCAGGGCGCCTTTCAGAGAATGACTCTGCCAGGAATCACTCCTCCATCGCTGTTTGCAGAGCTTCCCTGTCACAGCGTCTGACCTCTCACTGTAGCCTTTGATGAACCGCCCAGCAAAACACTAACAGCCTCAGAGGTTAATAAGTGCAACTCAGCCCTTCCACATCTAAATAAATCTATCATTGTGGGTACTATACGATAGCTGGATCACTCTAATACATTGCAGACAACTGATGGCCAAATAGGTTGCCCCCACAATGAATTACATCCCATGTTCTGGTTGAACAGTGTTGATGAAGACTGTCCCCGCATGTGTTGCAGGAAGGACTGGAGACCTTCACCCAGGCAATGTTTCCTTGTGATGTTTTGCATCAGCAGCCCATCACATCAGAAAACTGAGCACACTGATGCCCTTGCTGGAGCAGAGAGATTTTATAGCAACCAGTGGCAGGTCTGGTTTTGTTTGTGAGCACCATCTCCTCTTCCTTAATTATGGCACCCAGCTGGAGCCTGCAAGCCTGCTTCCACGACCTTATTGTGAATCACTGAAGCAAACACTTTTCTGCCCACCGGCCACCAGCGGCTGAACAAAACGCTGCACAACAAAGCACTTGCTGTCTACGCAAAGATGCTCTCTGTCCACATGCATCACTGTAATTTTTTCAGACAATCAGTTTCAATTAATTCAATTATCAGCACTCTGCAAGACAATATTCTCATCCCCATTAGAGCTAAAAGGTTAAGCTGAGGGGTCTAATCACAGAACAGTTCATGCTCAGTGGAGAAGAAAAAAACTTTTCTTGTTCAGTCTTTCAAACACCAACATAATATTTTCCTCTCTGCAGTTCAACCATGTTTGTTCCAATGGTTTTGGGGAGATGGCTCGTGACTGTACAATATAAAGAGGTTCAGGTGTGTTGTGGCCTCTGCATTTGTAGGCTAAGAAAGAACTCAAAATAGTACATTGGCACTGAAGTCCAAAAAGTGATCTCAAACCTCCATCCCTAAGAGACCAGAGCAGTTCTGGCTTGCTGCATTTTTGCCAGAAAGTGAATGTAGGGACCTGAATTCTGCTGTTGTGAACATCTAAGTGAGCAGATGTTTTAGGTGAGTGCCTAAGTGCCTGCCTTCACCTCCTTGTGGGCGGTGGGTTCAGAGCCTGCCTGAGCCTCACCAGCAGTATTTAAATAAGCACAAGGTTATTCCCGTGCTGAAGTAGAGAGGGATTAAGGGTCTATTGTCCATCCTTTTGCAGCATAACCTTGTGGTCAGTGCACCCACTCAAAAAGAGGGAGACAGAGCTGCAATCCCCCTTGCCGCGAATCCATCTTTCTTACTACTGGAAAGCATCTCCTAATTACCACTGTCGTGGTTTAAGCCCAGCCAGAAACTGAGCACCACCCAGCTGCTCACTCACACCCACCCCCCACCCCTGGGTGGGATGGGGGAGAGAACCAGAAGAGTGAAAGTGAGAAAACTCGTGGGTTGAGATAAAGACAGTTTAATAGGTAAAACAAAAGCTGCACACGCAAGCAAAGCAAAACAAGGGATTCATTCGCTCCTTCCCATGGGCAGGCAGGTGTGCAGCCATCTCCAGGAAAGCAGGGCTCCATCACGTGTAATGGTGACTTGGGAAGACAAACGCCATCACTCCGAACATCCCCCCCTTCCTTCTTCTTCTTCTAGTTTAAAAGGCTGAGCATGACGTCATATGGTGTGGGATATCCCTTGGGTCAGTTGGGGTCAGCTGTCCTGGCTGTGTCCCCTCCCAACTTCTTGTGCACCCCCAGCCTGCTCCTGGTGGGGTGGGGTGAGGAGCAGAAAAGGCCTTGACTGTGTGTAAGCACTGCTCAGCAATAATAAAAACACCTCTGTATTATCAACGCTGTTTTCAGCATAAATCCAAACACAGCCCCATACTAGCTACTACGAAGAAAATTAACTCTACCCCAGCCAAACCCAGCACAACCACTTTGCAGGTAGATGATGGAGAGGGGACACTTCCACACCTCATACTAAAGAAGAGAAGAATGCAAGTGTTGGAGGCTGTAAGATTCAGGGAGATGATGGGACTGGCAAGAGGGACCTTGGTTTTAGCCTCAGCAGTACTAGTCAGAAATATATTGGTCACCTAAACCAATTAGCCAATTCCAGGATATGTGTGGAAGCAGTTTGGAAGAGCCAGACCTGCTGGTGCTGGTTGTCCCTTTGCCTGAGGAAGTCCTGCTCTAGGTGCAAGCCTGTGGGACATTGCTAGAGGCAACTGCTCTCCATGGAAGAGCATATTGGACAGGTCCTGAAGCAGCTTTCGAGGAGCAGGATGAAGCTAGGTTGTTGTGGCTTGAGATGTTAAGCTTCAGGGCTACACGGAAAGCAAAGAAAACTCAAGCTGACTGTGCCAGAGGATAAACCCTGTCCACATCACATCAGCTCACTGGTCCATCAAGATGTGTTCTCCTACAGTGACCAGTGGTGCAACTGCAAGAATTCCTTCTTCACTCTCTGAGGATGAAACCTGGCGATTATTCTTCTTCTAAGCTGATAATGAGGTGTTGTTTCCATCGATAAAAACGAGCTCACCCTCCGATGGCATTCCCAGATGTGGTGCATCGTTCATACTAAAGTTATACTGCAGTAGCAGGGGAGACTCCTGTTGAACATAGCCTGTGAAATAAGTGTTTGGCTGTACCTCAGGCAAGGACCAGGTCTTTGTAACATTACTTGCAGAAAAGGGGCAAATTTGAAAGTGTCTTTTTTTCTTCCTTTTTCTGAAATGGCTTGTTTAAATGGGGCTGGCTTAAGATCTTCAGCAATAATTCAATTCTCTCTGAACTGCTCCCATGGTTACCCATCATGTACTGGGTGCAGGATTCAATTAAAGGAGACTAACGTATCAAGAAGCACTTAAAAGCTGATCTGTATTCTCTGCTGAGCTTGTACGTCACTTCAAATCAGCATGGTCCTGGAAAGAGAGTGTGTTTGTAGCTGGATGGGAAACAGCTTACATTCCTTTGTAGTTGTGTTTTGGGAGAGCAGAGCCCCTTCCCCTAAATCTGTATGTCCTGCTTTCGCACAATCCTGCTGTGTTACAGTCTGAAGGGACCTGGATCATAAAGGATCCTTCTCAGTGGAGCACTGATGTCTGCTAACAAATACTTTTCTCTAAACCCTGATATCTGGTGATACCGGTCCCCAAACTGTCCCTTACGGTGGTCGGGAAGCTTGCCCCAGGCACTCAGATTCCTGAGCATAGACCTGTGCGTTTTCACGGCAGCAAAGTACTTCTCCTGGTGAAATTCATGACCAGGTTTATCAGTTGCTTAGGTCTGGGACAACCTGCAGAAATGCCCCATCAGAGCCATGGACTGGCTTTCCTCATCCTTTGCTTCTTGGTGTTCAGGGCTTCTCGGGTTGTCCCCTGCCCTGGCTGGGGTTTGCTCTGTGCTTCACAGGAATGCTCCCCAAGGGCTCCTACTTGCCGTCGGGGGGAAGGAAAGTGCCAGCCACTGAAAACTAGAGTTTTTTAATCTTCAAGGCAGTTTTCCCTGTTCCGAGATATGCCTGTCTCTTGCGTTTCCTGTGATTACTGTGGAAGCATTGTCTCTTTTGCTGTCTGCTCTGTATTTTTGTGGTGCTTTGGAGGCATTTTTTTAGTCCCTGACCTCTCTCCCATAGTTGATATGCCTCTAATCACAACAAACGCACAGAAAATAGGCAAGGTTAGTGCTGTATTGGTTCATACCATAGCAGTTGGTCCTGGCCATCACTTCTCTTTCAGAGTTTGTACTCATAAAGAAAAGTAATTAAAAGTGTGAACCCCAAAGTGCCCAATTATCTGTTACCCATGAAAGGGCTTTGTTCCTGCAGGGCAGCCTTGATATGTGCTCGGCCATTTCAGAAGCATTTTTACTGTAGCAATAAACACTTCTCTCCATACACCTGTCACGCTAACAGCCTTGACATTGTGCAGGAAGACCTAGTGTAAAGTGACTTCCCGATGCAAAAATAATTCCAGAAGTACCTCACTGAACACACTTCACCATCTTCTACCAGGATGCAAACAATCTTTTCTTGGTTTCCCAGGTCCTAGCGATGTGTTTGCTTGCAGAAGGTCAGCAGCTGTACCTACACTGGAGTCACAAGGTGGGGAGAGTCAGGGCTTTCTGGTAACTCTAATCCACGCTTTAAATCAATTGAGTCTGTGGTGTTTCTCTGCATGAAAAACATCTTAGATTATGGGAGAGAAGAAAGAGAGGGAAGAGGTTAATCTTAGGAGACTTTAGATACCCATGAGAATGATATCTCCACCTGAGCTGATCACCTAAACTCCCTTTCAGTCAGTGGAGGGAAATGAATCCTCTGAGGATGCAATTCATCCAGCTGGTCATGGACACCTAAATTAAGATGAGATGAATCACACCTAAAGTACCTTTTCCCCCCACTGACTCCGAAGGAGCTTGTGGTGACTCATTCAGGTGAAGATGTCTGTATTTGACATGTCTACATACGGTAACATGAAGACAAAAGCAAAGTTTCCATGAGAAGCACAGTGTAATTTTCCATAGCAGTGCAGCGGGCTCCAGCAGCAGTGAAAAAGGTGGCTGCTATCTCTGCAGAAGAAAAATCTGGCTTTTCCAAGGTGTCTTGGTGCCCTATGCCTTTTGGTCTTTGGGTCGTTTGGGAAATGCCACCTGGAGTTTTGAAGGTGCAGAAACAAATCCTCAGAGAGCTGTTGCTTCAAAATGATGCATTAGAATCACCCTCCTTAAGAAATTCTTCAGGTTATGTAAGGCATTTAAAAAATGAGCCTCTAGCCATGCAGTTTAGAGGAGAATATAATGTGATTGCAAATCTTGCAGTGGAAGGGAATAGCTGAATGTGCAGATACTTGATCCTGTGTTTTGTCATTTAAGTAATGGAAACACAGTCACCTTCGCTATTGAAAACTGGCTTCCAGAAGGACCAGAAAGATGTAGAACAATTTGTAAAAAAAATTGAGACTGCATCCTTGGGTGGAAGAGATTAGGGATGGATTATTAAGGTGTTGATCTGTAGGATCCCCCTGAATTCAGGGGGCCTTGGTCCACGTTCTACTTGCACTTCGTTCTCAGCAGACAGATGATGTACCAAGAAGAGTACATCATCTGCCATCACAGCTGTGCTGGTACCAAACTGTGCAAGAAGCCAAAGAACAGACTGAGCTGCCTCCTCACTTTTTTGGTTGAAAAGTGAACTCTCATCTCTTAATTATGGGAACATTTGCTGTTGCTGAAGCATGTTGCAAAGCAGCTCATAGCATAAGAAAGCTGAGTTGCTGTCTCTTTTGGGTGGAATTAATCACTTCTGAATGTAGCCATCTGCAGGTTAGGGTTTTCATGTAAGCTGATCATCTAGGCTCCATCTACATCAACAGAGAGAGAGAGAGAGGCATCTCCCATCATAAAACAAGTAAGAATGGATCACCTCTGGAAATTCCTCTCTTTCTCCAATGATTGTAGAGGGAGCCTTGAGGGCTGACTTGGGTACCCAACTCTTACGATCAGTCTTGCCGTACAGAAAAGCCAATCGATAGCACTGTTGGTCTGGTTTTAGTCCCAATGCATCTCTCTCTCTCTGAACTGGCATAGTCAAGCTTATGCATCCCAAACATATCAAGTCCAAGCTGCTTACATAAGCCTGTGAGTCAAATGGATGACACACCCTGTGCAGAAATGCTGAAGCTGATTTATGTCTTCTTTGTCTCCCCAGATTGGGACTTTTCTTGTCCTGGGCTTCTCTATCACAGCCCTCTTCGTATTATCAGTACTCTGGGGAGATCAATGGAAAACTGTCCGCCTGTCGTTCCAGGTAAGAGGGGCTGGGAGGTCTGTTTGAAAGAACAGCTTGTTTATAGAAGTATTTTGTGGTAATTCGTAGAAAATATTCCATATGGTGAATGTTTTTCACATGGGTTTTTCTGGCATGGTACGTGGTTTTGAGTAAACTTTTATTAGGAGTTAACAGTTCCTGTCGGGAGAAAGGAAGCCAAGACATGAGGTTGAGTTTCAAGCTGTCTGATGTAACATGTCTCAGTTTGGGAAGTCACATCCTTTCTTTTATTTTTTTTTGGCAAAAATGTTGTAGGTGTACTGTTAATTTCCAGGTGCCCAGGGCAGGTAAATCAGACCCCTTTGGCTGGCAGGGTTGCTGGAGCAAGAACTTTCTCCCTAATCAGCTGCTGCCAGTTCAGCAGCTTTAGCATTAGCACAATTTCAGTCTTCTGTGACTCAGAAGAGCTTCATCTCCTGAGGGCAGGACAGCACTGAGATTTCGGGGAGCAGGTGGGGAACGCTGGTGTCAGGTGGGACAACCTACAAGAACAACATTGAGGTGCTGGACTTTGTCCAAAGAAGGGCAATGAAGCTGGTGAAGGGTCTAGAGCACAAGTCTGATGAGGAGCAGCTGAGGGAACTGGGGTTGTTTAGCCTGGAGAAAAGGAGGCTGAGGGGAGACCTCATGGCTCTCTACAACTCCCTGAAAGGAGGTTGTAGCGAGGTGGGGTCGGTCTCTTCTCCCAAGTAACAAGTGACAGGAAAAGAGGAAATGGCTCAAGTTGCGCCAGGGGAGGTTTAGATTGGATAATAGGAAAAAATTCTTCCCCGAAAGGGTTATCGAGCATTAGAACACGCTGCCACGGGAAGTGGTTGAGTCACCATCCCTGGAGTTATTTAAAAAATGTAGATGTGGCACTTAGGAGCGTGGTTTAGTGGTGGACTTGGCAGTGCTAGGTTAATGGTTGGACTCGATGATCTTAAGGGTCTCTTCCAGCCTAAATGATTCTATGATTCTATGCAGGAGGGCAAAGTGCGTGGTCTGCTGGCCTCCTCAACTCTCAGCAGATCTGAAGATGGAGGCTAGAGCTGCCCAGTGCTGTTTAGTGTCTGAGCATCCAGGTCCTCACATGTATTGGGAAGGAAGAAGTATGTAAGCCTTTGGCTACCTAGCTGCCTTGTAGATGTTATTTGGGCATATCACCTCTCCCCCATGTGGCTAACTGCTTGTGAACATTGGGAGAGCAATGCATATGGATGGGAAGAGGAATCAATTAGTAGCTCCAGAGTTATGGAAGTCTCTTTGAGATGTAGTGTTTGTAGGGTGTGGTTAATTGCACGTTCCTGCTCTACAGAGTTTGGTAACCGCTGGGCTATGCACTGGCAAAGGTAATGAGAAACCATCAGCTTCTCCTCCCCCTTACAGACCCCAGGGGAGGTGGATGAGAAGAAGGAGACACAAGAGCCTTTGGGTTCCTCACAGGTGCTGTTTATTTTAGGTGTTCATGTCCTTTGAGATGCTTCACGTCCCGCTGCTGTTCCCAAAAGACATGAATCTCTTGTTGATCCTGTGTCATGTCCATTAGCCCTGCAAAGCTACTCAAATATCCTGGACATCTCAGGTGGCACCTGTGTTTACGCAACTGAATCCTGCTTCTAATCGAAAGATGTTGGTGTCAAGTGTCCTGGGCAGACAGTATCACAGGCAATAACATCTCTCAGCGACTGCTGCTTTCTTCAACCCTTCCAGCTTAGAGACTCAGGCATGGACTAAGCAATAGGAAAGGCTTGCACCTGAATAGATTTTTTTTCCTAGCACGTACCTTAATAACTCTCAGTTCTAGCTGGAACAGAAACCACGGGGCTCTGACGAGCATGAGAAAACGATGGATTGGTTACTTTGACAGATTTCCCTAGTTTTATGAAAGATGTGTCATATCAACATTACTTGAGTGAAGAGCATCCATTCAGTGTCAAACGATTTCTGCTTTGTTTTCAGCTCTACTCATGCATTCATGATAAGCACAGAAATGATTCTTAGCTTCTGATCTTCTTGTTTAATCTGTAGGACCAAAGAAATCAAGTCAAATTACTTTATCTGTCCAGCAATAGGTATTACCTAATATAGCATAAGCATTAAATGAATATATTATTTTGTGTTAGTAAATCAAGAAAAATATCTACACTTTGAGTTAAAAGTAAAAAAAAAAAGAGGAAAAAATGCAATTAGCCCTAATGCAAGTGAATTAAATGCTTTGAAATAAATGAAAATTAATTATTTTTCTGGAATGTATTGATAACGTGAAACTAGGTGCTGCAGGGTGTGTATGAGTCTAATAATGTCCATGATCAGACATGTACCAGATTAACTACTTCTCTTGTACCACAATATTCCATACAAGTAAATACCACATTTTATCACTCAGATTTGTTGACATTAGTTTAATGATTTAGCTGCAGTGTGGTATGGAGATGACTGTTATGACTGTTACCTGGATGGTATTGGATTGGGTTAGATTGGATTAAACTGGCTGCTGTCTGGAAGATGCTCACGGATTATGCATAGCAGTAATGGTGATTGCATCCTCATGGACGAGGACAGCCTTGTCCCCTTCGGCTGGCTTAGGAGAAAGGAGAGCTGTGTAGTGCAGTGAGGAGCACTCCTCGGCCTGGGTAGCTGGCCTGGCTGGGGGCACATCTCTCCCCTCTGACTCCAGAGGTGTTTGGTGGATCCAAGACAGGTGAGGGAGAGAAGTTGAACTGCTGGTATCTGCAGCAGGAGCCCATCCAGGTGGAAGGCTGTAGCCGGGTTGGGGTTTGTTTCCATCTATCTCCGCACTTTATCCTTCGACTAAAGTCCTCTTCTTTCCTTGCCAGATCACAGCTCCCTATCTCCACATAGGGGCAATAACCATCATGGTCCTCCTGTCTTGGCCCGTGGCTCTTCATGCCATCAGAGCAGATAAGAAAGGTACAGTAGCTCTGCTTCCTGCTCACTATATGAAGAAAGGCGTATATCAGTGTGGGGAAACAGGCCTGCGGGAGCCCTCTCCTCCCACACCTGCACTCCAGCTGGAGGTGACTTTTAGCCTCTGTGTATCCCAGGGAAATTAGGTGGGCTGGGGCTTGGGCTGTGCACTGTCCTGTGGCTGTCCAGATGCGTTACTAGTTTGCATGCTCCCTTTCACAGTTTTGGCCTATACCAAGGCAGTTACCCACCTTGAGATGGAGGAGATTAGCAGAAGTACCCACGTTCTGAGTCATGCATGGAAATTTGGTCAGCCCTCTGCGGGAGAAAGCAGCCAGTAGCAACTCTCTTGGCTGACCTTTGCTTGCTATATGCAGCTCTGCTGTCTCAGAAGGGATCTCCAGTCCAGTCAATCCACTTCAGACTAGTGCATCTCAGGAGAAGACAGCTGAGATAGGGGAAAGCTTTTTGATCAGTTCCATGGCAAGTTCTGTCTACCTCCAGGAAGTGTAACCGAGTAGTGTAAAGGACAAGGGCAGATGCCAGGAACGACTGCAGAATAGCCTGGCTCTGGGACTGGCTGTTTTTCTCTGACCTAGTCTCTCCATATAGCCAAAATTATCTACACGACACCCATCTGCAGATGTTGATTTGTAATAAAAATCAAAGACAGAATGGGATGGTGAAAGCATTTTTTTTCCCTGCCCAGGATTTTTCTTAGTGAACTACAGCTGAGGAGGTTGGGGGGGAACATGCTGGGACCCTAGACATCTCAGTCCGGCATGCCTAATGGACTCTCAGCTCAATACATCAGCTTGGTGTAAGCCCAAGTTCCTTCAGAGCCACTGGCACAACGCACAGAGGGGTGGTGGTACCCATTCAAGAAAGACATGTTGGTGCATAGGTGCTCATTTCTCAGAGGAACTGTTTTGTTCCCTGAGGTGAAGGCTCACTGGGGCTCTCGGGCAATGTGTCAACAGACTCCAGAGAAGACCATAGGTAATGAGTTGGCAAGTTTCTGAGATGCAATAGCCATGCAGTCAGAGTCTGTAGGGTTCTGTAGGTCGCACGCAGAAGGTCACTGACAGCAATCTGAATGAACCAGGGAAGTATTCACCTTAAGGGGATGTAACATAGGTGTAGGAGAAAGGTTCCTCCTCTTCTTCACTGTGAATGAAACGCCAAAATGTTGCTTGTTCTTATCTGAGTAAGAAAAAAACTAGCATCCTTCTGTTGAGGATTGTTTTTCTACAGATGGGGGATATTTCATTGCACCACCTCTAAAGAAAAAGAAATTAAGGCCATGTCTTGCTATAAGGCATAGTGAGATGTAATTAAAGCACAAAACCTGCAGTCCTGACTTAGACAGCCCACGTCCTCGCTTTGACCAGTTTGTTTTCCTGGGTTGCATTGTTTGGAGAGAAAGTGAAAATTAGGGGAAGAAGGGATGAAAAAAGGGATGGGACAAAGCCCAGCAGCTACTTAGATGGAGGGCTGTATTAAAAGTCAAGCCGCAAGGCAAACCTGTACGTTACCACATGGATTAACTCTAGCCTTCCTCCTTCAAATTCTTTCAGTTGTTCAGGTGATAATTGTTGGTCCATACCTGGCTATCCTTCTCTTTCTTTTCTTGATACCTCTGGGGATGTACTCTCCTTGCATCAGAGAGATGGGGACACTTGGACCAAAGCCAGCCCTCATTGGACACCGTGGAGCACCAATGGTAGGTCTGGAGAAGTTATTTTACGTCATTTCTTCATCCTGTGTCTTGCTACCTTCATCATCGTCGCCTGTTTTTTTCCATGAAATCTATGGTGGAAGGGGAGACATTTCCACTTGGAAATGCATGCCAAAGGCATCGCTGTGTGGCTTTGCTAACAAGGATAACACTGTTCCTGAGGGACAAGATGGGTTTGATGGCTAATGTGGAAGAAAACAAACAGTAGACTTTAACAAGATAATGATGCTCCCTTAATAAAAACCAGAGGTATTACAAAAAGACAGAACGTACTTATAGAGTCCTCCAGAGTGTGTTTGAAAATGATCTGCTCATGCGCTTTTTTTTTTTCAGCTGGCACCAGAAAACACTGAGATGTCATTTCAGAAGACAATTGAACATCATGGGGATGGTCTTGAAACAGATGTCACCATTAGGTAAGGGGAAAACATTGCATCTCACAGAATATAAGTTTTTTCTTCTAAGAGTTGCTTTTGGAGATGTGCAACTCCAGGCAATAAGGTTTGGGTCCCTCAGCTGGCGCGTGATGATAGGGGCTGCAGGGCATGGTTGTTCTCAGGCAAGTCAATAAGCTGTAGCTATTGATTTAACAATCATTATTTCTACAGTATATTTTAAATGCTTTGCAGAGTATAAAGACAAGTACCTACCCTAGTCTGACTTCCAGGAGACAATGAAGGTTGTATCAGTCCTACAAACCAACAGAAATTGTATTCAGACTTGTGACAGCGTTGTCCTAATTATTAGATCTTTAATTGCCTTTGTTTGGGGGACCCATTGCTGTGAATTGCTAACATGCTGTGCAGGATGAGCAGTTTCCAGGCGCTGAATGAGAAAAATACTAATGCTTAGATGTTCTGCTAATGTAGACCTTTCTATAAGAGGAAATTTTGCCTTCCCATCGCTGTCCATTTAGACTTCAGTCCTCTGAAACCCATAGAAACACTTTGGTGTCAGCAAAAAAATAATTCAACCATAAGTTACTATCCATTTTGGAGGGGGCTGGCAGGCATAAATGCCACCATCTCCACTTTGCCCCTGAGGAAACTGAGGCACAGACAGGCATGACTTCTCCAAAGTCACCCAGCAGTATTTAAGCTGGAAATAACTTGGTGTCTTGAGCCTCAGCCTTCCTCCCTATCCCACCCTCTGCACTGATGGAGGCTGTACTGCTGCATTCACAGTGGCCCACATATTCTTCTGACCGGGCATGAGTCTGCTCATGCCATGAATGAACTCGCACCCCAGGTGACCTGAATTCTTGCTCTCCAACAGCTATGATGGGGTTCCTTTCCTCATGCATGACAGCACCTTGAGGAGGACAACCAACATCAAGGAGGTCTACCCCAATGACACTGCTCAAAATGCTGCATTATTCTCCTGGGATACCCTGAAGGAGTTGAATGCTGGAACGTGGTTCCTTAAGGTAAGCACCATAAAGGACTATCATCAACTGGATGTAGAAGAGACACCAGCTGGCCACTACTTAATAGCATGAATGTTAGGAGAGGAACTACTGGCTGAGCTAAAACTGAAAGAAGTCAGTAGACATCCTTCAGTTGGGGTCTCCTTGCTTTGTCCAGTTGGCCTTTAGGCTTAGGAGACCTGTAACAATCGGCTGGTGGGTGTTCTTGTGGCTCCTTATCATGGCAGCAGCAGAACACATGGTCTAGAGGAAGAAGACAACGGCTACTTGTGCAAGGCGCTGTGTATAATAGTCACAGCTAACATGGTGGGACAGAGAAGCACAGCAGAGCTAGCTGTGAACTGCACAGTTTAGGTCCCAGAAGCAGTGTCGTCACAGCCTGGGTTAATTTCCCTTGTTTCTCAGGTAGTAGAGCTAAGCAAAATAGAAGATCCTCACCTACTGAGGGCTGATGTCAAACTTTTTCCCTCTTAGAGATATGAGGATTTGCATGCAGCTGACTCCCAGACGTGACTGCCTGATTGATTTCCTTTTTCATATCTGTTTATTTCTAGGACAAACCATTTTCATGCATGGGCTCACTGTCAAGGGCAGATCAAAACCAGGCAATGAATCAGTCAATTTACAAGCTAAGTAATTTCTTGCGCCTCGCAGACAGTCAGAATAAACTTGTGATATTTGATCTCTACCGCCCTCCAGAGAAACATCCTTACAGGAACTCGTGGATCAACAGAACCCTGGAAGTCATCCTTAATGAGTCGGGGATTAGACCCCATCTGGTAGGGTGGCCTCACTCCTCTGTATCCTTTTTTTCTTGCTCTCTGAATTGGGACTTTTGGGTCATACCCTGCATGCTTTCACCTGCATAAGGTCCGGCCCCTTTCATTTCACTTGTTTTAAGAGGCATCATTCGGAGTATATTCCTACTATCAGTTCCTCAGCAGGTACAAAATGGTGTAACCCTACAGCAGGACAGGGAAATAAATAAGCCAGTGTATATACCAGCTGATGTCTTAGCCCCCAGATGACATCCTTTCATCATTGTAATAATTGGCAGCCTACTCCCTGCCACCCCTGCTTATTTTATATATTGCGTAGAAACTCCTGGCTTAAATTAAAACACATGAAGCTGGGAGCCTCCATTGCCTTCCTCCTTCCCCAGGCAATTCCCTGCTTGGGATGGATGCTAAATCCATGTGGATCAGGTTATGTATCCATTGACGTCTGGGGAGTTACGCTGATTTGTATCTGCTGAAGTTCTCTTCTCCCATGCTGGGAAAATGGGAGAATAGAATATTTTCTGTTGCCTTTCCCATAAACCAAAGCTGACTTTTCATCCATTTCAAACACCGCATCTTTTGTTGGGCTGTGTGAAACGTACTCACTGATTTCAAGCTGATAAGCAAGGAACAGTGAATACTTATTTCTTGATGAAATTGAGTTGCAAATTTTAACCCTGCATCCAAACGTTCTTTGATCATTGAAAGAAATACATCATTTGACAGGCTGAGTTAAGCTCCTCAAGATCTTATCTTTACTGGGTTTGTGTGAAGGGCAGGGCATATTAGTAAGTCCGTTGGGAATTCACTGGGTCCTCTTGTTGCCTGCAGGTCCTATGGCTGGAGAACGACATGAGGTCCTTTGTTCAGTCTGTTGCTCCTGGGTTTCAGCAGACAATGGGCAGTAAGGCCCCAGTTGAAGACCTAGTGATGGACAATATTGTCAAACTCAATCTGGCCTACACTGAAATGTCCAGTGAAGATATCCGGTAGGTTGCAGTTTCAGCCCCAAGTACAGTCGGTGGACTGCAGCTGGTGTACGCTTGCCTCATGCGTGTGGCAATGTCTCCCTCCAGTGACCAACTCCAGGATCTAGAGCATTTTGGGAAGAGCTCCTTTAGATCAAGTGGCCACCCTTGTTGCATTTTGGGAGTGAAGGACTGCAGTTCACTCCTACTGTTGACCCTGTGCGTGGCCAAGAGGTGGCCTCCCTGTCCCCAAGTCCATATTTACTTGACCAGGATCTGAAGATCTTCTGGGTAGAATAACACAGCTGTCTCCTGATTTCTTGTCTTTCTATTCATGCCATCCCCAATCCCACCAATACTGAATCATGGAGAGTGAACAACTATTTAACCTCCCATGGCTCTTCCACAATCATCAGTGTGAGTGCATAATGCTGTGGTGAGAGACCATCACCTTCTTGTAGCTGATGTTTTGGAGACTTCCTTTCTTGTCTCTGTTGCTACCAGTACTTTGTTGCTTGTGACACACTGAAAATGTCATGTCTCCAATGAAAGGCTCCACGTTCATTTCAGGAATTTCCAAAATGGTTCTTTTATATGAAAAAAAATCAAAACAGTCTTACTTGTCCAGCTTTTCTTTTGTAAATAGGATTTTTTGCTCTTTACTGTGCACAAAAATATTAAAATCTAATTTTAAAAAAAGAAGAAAAGGAAAAGTTTAATCCTTTGGATGAGAGTAATGTTCATGGTTTCTCAATGATAATTTTCACAGGATGTAAAATCCTAGGTAGATCCATTTGGGTAAACCCTGAGTAGATCCTAGGTAGATTTACAAATGCTGATATTTTTACCATTATACAGAATATGGTCTTACTTCATATTAAATTTCAGTAGTTTATAAGAACTTGAAAAATGATGAGTTGATGCAGCAAACATAACAAATGAGTAGCCAGCTTCGAGGTGGTTTTGAACACACTATTGGGAGATTACAAACGCATCATTACATTGATTCATATGGCAGAAGGGTGAACAAAGTTTTGACCTTTTGGACATTTTAACTGCATTTGCTTCCAGCAGATCAGCTGTTCTGTTTTGACCAGTTGTGAATGACTAATTATTGGCTGGTTGGCTTTCCTTTCTATTCCTTATCTAGGTCCTAAATCAAGTCTTTCCTACAGAAAATTGCTGTCTCTCCTTGATTCAGCCCAAAGGAAGTACTAACCTCCTTGCTTAATGAAGGCTATTGCCTTTTGATCTTTTAAAGGAAATATGCTGAGGCAAACATCACCACCAACCTCTATGTGGTCAATGAGCCATGGCTTTTCTCCCTGGCGTGGTGCTCTGGGGCACACTCTGTGACCACCAATGCCGTCCACACACTGAAGAACCTCAGCCAGCCACTCTTCCTCATGGTAAGTGAAAATCCTCCCCCTCCCAGGGGTAGGAAGTAGGGTTGGGATGTTCATGGTTACCTTTGGAGACCATGGGACAGTTCATGCATGGATAAAGGATATGACCCTTTGCATGAAAAGGACCTGATTTGAAACCTGGCTTACCTGACACTCATGAGCCACTCCAGATATCACCATACCCTTCTCCTCTTTTCTCTTGGCTCAGGTAGAAGCACCCTGCTCATCAGGATTTGCAACTTAGGCCTTGAGATGAGGGAAAGAAGTCATATTGAGACTTGTGTGGGGAGAAAGGAAGGGCCTTTGAGGGCACAAGCTGATGCATGAGGATTTCCATTTCTAAGCTTTTGAAGCACCTTACTGATGTCAGAAGTTCCTCATTTCCCAGGGTTTCCCACTGCCTTTCTCAAACTTGGTATTGTTCCACAAGCCCGAGGGAAATAACCATAGAAATAATCCTTCCTTGCTGGGAGGAATTTTTCACATAATTTGTCTACTCCCGGCTCTGCCTTGGACAACCTGTAGGGCTAAGGAGCACCTGGGGCACTGGTCCCAGCCTAAAGGCTACTTTGAATAACTGGTTCCACACCCTTGAAGCAGGTTTTACAGCCAGATGCTTCAGAAAACTGCAGTGTTTCAGTCCACTCTGAGGGTGGGTGGAGTGCCAGTCTAAGGATGAATCTTCAGAGGCTCTTAGACTTAAAGCAGGAGCCACTCCAGGCCCTCTGTGGTGTTCACTAAAGGACAATTTTGCCAGGGAAAATGAGGTGCCACCAGTTGACATTAAAGTTGGAGGGAAGCAGAGTGAACTGAAGGGCCTGCCTGTACAAACACGAGTTCCCTGTTATATTCACTGTGATGTGGGACAATCTTCTTGGCCACACAACAGACCTGTTTTTATGAAGGGTGATGATTTGGCACCAACACCCACTGGTGAGTGACCACTTTGAAATGCCACCAAATGCTTTAAACACCTGAGGGATGTTACTGCACATGCAAACCAGGCAGCTGAATGGCCATATTTGAGCAGCAAGAAAGAGCTTGAGCAACTTTTTTGCATATCTTGGGGTCCTTGGTGGTGGACACATCCTCTGTTGTTCTCTTCCAGACTCCGCAGCAGTACAACGTCATGTGGATCCTGACAGATCTGACATCCGCGCTCCTCATCTCACTCATCTTTGCTCTGCACTGGTAACTACCGAGTTGCTAATGGCCATGCTAACCTGATCTTTTGCGCCAGGCAGAGGGAAGGAGGGATGCTTCCAGATGATCTGAAGGGTTAAAACTACTCTTGAGAACATTTTATTTCCCTTCAGGAACTAGAAGAAAGCCCTGAAAGTCTCCAAATACCTCTCTGCTTCTCCTGCTTGCTCTCATTTTCCCTTTCCATTTTGGTAGCTCAGGCATCATCTACCCTCAGGATTCAGTGGAGACCTGGTGGATTTACTGTAGCAACATAAACCAGTTATCAAAGCTGATGGGCTGAGAAAGGAACTGATTTTTCTATTCTTACTATTTATATATACACTGTTGCATTGGACTGACTTAGGAGGAAAGCTCTCAACGTTAATATTTGAGCACCCTGTGTGGTGTCTGCATGTGCCAGAGCCCCACAGGAAATCCATCCTCCCAGATGAAAATGCCTGAGTGTGTCACAGACACCGCAGTTTGTTTCCTCCCGCGCCATCAAAGACATTGCCTCTGTTTAATAATTGGGGAAACTGGGATTCATGGGACAGGCACAAAGTGGCTCCTTCCCTTCCTTCCCCTCTCGCCCTGCCCTGCTCTCGGCAGTCCTTCCCCAGGTCCTGCTTTAGAAGCTTTCACCCTGCTTTCAAGGCTGCAAGTTGCAGGGGGGGTTCGCAATCACCCCTGCGATGCATCTCCACCGCTGTCAGACCTTCCCATGCCCGTCTCCTCCAGGCTTCTGTTCATGTCGTGTGTGCATTTCCCAGGGCCCTGCAGATGCTTCTGATCCAGCCAAATGACAGCTTCTTCTGGGCTGGCATTGCAGCAAGGGCATTCCCAGCCCTGCCATCAGCAGTGCCTGAGAGCCCTGCGTGGTCTTGTTTGTCAGGTTTATGAATGCACCAAAATTACAATTTTTAAATTTCCCTGGCTGCTTAGGAACCAGTGGCTGCAAACATTTCCGGGGTTTCTGAGCTCTTAAATGTTTCTTAGAAAACAGGGCTTAGTCACAAAGTTGCCTTCAAAATGCTGTTGCACACGTGAAGTGTGGATGCTTAGACATCAGTCATGCACTGGAGTCCCTTCTCAGTAAGGACCTGAGCAAATCCCAAAATACCAAGGCAGCTCCTGCCCTGACAAAGTAGAAAAAAGGTGTCCAGGGCACCAGGGAGCTGCAAGGGGAACCACAGCAAGTGGTGGCCTGACCCAGGTGCTTTGCCCCATGCAGGTGGAGAGAGAGGAGTTTCTCCTGCTGTGCCCATGACGGTGGCCCGATGCTGGAGAGCGGCACCTACAACAAGTTCAGGACAGGTGAGTAGGGCAAGGAGAGCTGGGAGACGCATCCTGCTTGGGCCATCTCCGTGGGGGCACCAGGGTCCTGATGGATGGCTTGGTGATGGGTGCCCATGCCATGGCGAAGGATGGAGGCATCCAGGGTTGTCTCAGTAAGGGTGCAGGTGGCAGTGACTCCTCCCCTCTGTTCAGCATTGATGAGGCCACATCTAGGCACGGGGTCCCGTTCAGGCTCCCCAGTACCAAACAGAGGTGACAGATGGGAGCGAGCTCAGTGGGGCCACTAAGCTGGAGGACGGGGCATTTGAGATCTGGGTTTGCACAGTGGGAGAGAAGGTCAGGGGGCATCTTATCACCGTCTGCAACCATCTAATGGGAGAGTGTAGAGAAGATGGAGCCAGATGCTTCTTGGATGCGCAGTGACAACAGCAGAAGCTGCAACCTTGGAAATTTTGACTAGATATAAAAAGAAAGAAAAAATCTTCCCCATGAGGGTGGTCAGATACTGGAAGGGGGGTCCAGACAGGTGGGGAATATCCACCCTCAGAAATGTTCAAAGCCCTGAGCAGCCCGATCTAATTGGCCCTGCTTCAAGCAGAGGTTGGGGCAGAGACCTCCAGATGTCCCCTCCAACATGCATTCTTCTGTGATGCTGTGAAAAGAGAGCCCAGAGGCGCTCAGCACTCTTGGGTCTGCAAGGCAGGGTGGGATAGGCTGGGGACCCTCCCATGCACCAGATTTCTGCACCCGTGGAGCTCTATCATCCAGGCAAGATGACTCAACCTGGGCTGCACGCATTTTCAGCCAGGTTCTATTTGCTTGCGACGGGTGGCAAAACAACTGCAGATGTTTCGGTAGCTCACTGCGCGTCCCCTTTTCCAGAGCTCAGCGACATGCCTGCCGTCATGGCCTGACACGGGCAGGGAGGGGACGCAGACCTGCCGTCTCGATGAGGACTGGAGAGCAGAGTCTCCCCTGCTGCCCTTTCCTGCAAT
>NW_008824552.1:332372-332928 GCF_000699105.1 Pygoscelis adeliae
TGCTGCCGATGAGCACCGAGCTTCCTCTCCTACAGTTTTTCTCACAATCCTGTGCCTGGCAGGGATCCCTGGGGTGTAGGGGAGCACAGATGGAGTTGCAGCCATGAAGAAGCTGTGCACCATGATGAGATACAGCAACCACATGGGAGCCACCATTTACCTCTGAGACCGTTGGCATCCCACAGGGCAATCGTCCTGTAATCCCTCCTGCTGTGCGTAAGCCCTGTGGTTCCACAGCTGTGTTTTACACATGCTGCAAACCTCTGGGCATCCTCCAGTCCTCCTTATTCTCAGCTGCCCACATTTATCCTGTCAGACCAGCCTCTTCTGCACACACTCCCTCCCTCCCTCCTCACAGGTCTCCTCCACGGAGAGGTCACCACGATGGTCAAGTGCTGCTGGCTGGGTCACTAGGGTCCATACCTTTCTATAACGCAGGCAGGCGCAGCTTAGGTTTTCCTTTTCCCCACTCTTGCCCTCCCACAGACCCTAACAGGACAGTCTCTTCCCCTTGGCTGTGGGCGAGGGCATATCTTCCCATGGGTGCTGAAGGTGC
>NW_008824552.1:332999-338769 GCF_000699105.1 Pygoscelis adeliae
CTTCTTCAGGAGGATTGAGCTGCATGTGAATTGGTCCCACCAAGTGTCCTTTTGCTTTTCCCTTGGGAAGGTCTGTATACCTGCTCTGCACCCTGGGATTTATTCCGATTTTCATTTCTCCCAGTGGCTGCTGGCACACGGAGGGGAGGGGGTCTATGCCCTGCTCTGCAAGGGAGATGCAAGCATCTCCCAGGTTTAAGCCATAAATTCCTACTTGAACAGATAATAAGAACACATTTTTTGTAAATTGCAAATGCTGTTTTAAATACATTTTAGCTCTCCTATCTTGTTTTGTTCTTATTTCGGCAAACTGGGAAAGGGGAAGAAAATAGTAGTCTTTACCTGAATCAGGGTATAGACATTTTCTCATACATGAGCCTCATGCAGCTCGGTGTTTTTGCTAAATAAAGCGATCACAGATGAATTGTGACAGGGAGCATTAGGTTTCAGAGTTAGCTGTGCTGAGAAGCACTCAAACCTTACCAAGTTGCGATTTTGGAGTATTTTGGAGGCTAGAAATGCAAAAAGGTGGCATCCTCCTTTGGAAAAGGGCTAAAAGGCTGGTGGATTGGTGTAGAGCAGCTCCAGATCTATGAAGCACGGGGAGAGGATGCTACTGATGGTGTTAAACCCCCTCCCCATGCCCTGCACCCATAGCTGGTTCATAATTTTTTGTGGGTACCACTCATGTGGAGGTATGTGAGCAGCAAAAATAGGAGGTGGAGAGTGTGTGGGTTGAGCAGTGGTATGCACCATGGGTTCCTCAGTCTGTCCCCCTGGTGTCTAGGTGAGGGACTTGGTTGCGACAAGCTGTGGTCTCCCAATCATGACTTTTAATATGTATTAGGAAAAGCCACCTCAATAAGCCTTCATCCATGTATCTAGCTGCTGCTTGGTCATTACTCAGTGATGTTTGCCCGTACTTACCTTCCTCGTCCTCAGTAGCCTTGTCCAGTAGAACCTGGCCAATTAGACCTCTGGTCTCCTGCAATGCCTTACGCCCCGTCATGTCTCATCTACTATTTTTGCTGCTTCACAGCTAGCAGGGTCTGGCAACACCATTAAGCACGTGGCTGCTAGTCTGACTCCCACACACAAACTTTTCACCCAGTACTTCCTACATCCAGTCATTCAGCTCAGAACTGGCCTTTCTGGAGGAACCAGCCCTTATCTTAGAGGACAAGCAATGGAGACTCCCCGGGCTCCAGTGTTTTTTACCCAAAAAGAAAAGATTTCACTTAATTTCCAGTCCAGGCACGCTGATGATTTGCTCCCCATTGCTGGATACTCTCACCGGGAGTCCCAGTCTGCAAGGAGAAGTCTTGTCCCCAATGAGGACCTGGGAGCCCTGAGCCCACCCTTCCCCATGGAGACACCACCACAACTGCACAGTGCAGAACATCCTCCCACAAACCACTTGATGCTTTTTAATTAGAGTATTTTGCTTGGACACATGTTTTTCATGTTACATTGCTTGGTGTGAATACAAAGAAGCCAGCAGACGCCAATACATATGACACACAGGCACACGCACACAAAGTCCTGGCACCCCCCAAAACGGTGGGGTGCATGAGAGGCTGACAGAGCTGTGAGTGGAGGGACAAGGGTGGTGGTGGGGGAAAGCTGGCCCAGGACAGCGCTGGAAAACATTGCTATGCTGCATCTTCTACTGAGTGTGCTGTGGGAGGCAGGGATGGCTGGAGACTCACGAAAGCGGTGGTGGTGGTGGGGATGATGGGCATGTGTCTAAGGACGGGTGGGATCCCTGGGACAGCTGGATCACGGCAGCTAGGGAGGAGAGAGAAGCATCAGAGATGGATGGTGAGAAGGCAGCTCAGCTCCCAGTGTAGCCTTGGCTGGTGTAACCACGCTCCCATCACCAGAGTGCCTTGGGTGGGCACAGTGGAGGAAGGGGATCTCCTAGCAGCCCTGTCCGGCTGGTGGATGTCTCCATGCAGCATCTCATTCACTTTGGTGGAGCAACAGAGGTCCAAAGTCACTGCTGCATCGCAGTCGGATGTCACGGTCCTTGAGGTCCGGTAGGCAGTGCTGCCGACTCTGCCTGGCATGCCATGATGTTGGGCGACCAAGCCCAGCTGAGCTTAACAAAGCAACACACAACACCCTACAATATGGACTTTTATGAAAGCAGCCAAACTCAGCCCAATGCACAGGACCAAGAGAGGTCTCCCACATCTACTGAGATCCACTCAGTGTTAGTCACACCAGCACCAGGTCTTGGTGGACAATTCTGACCCCTCCTGTTGCCACACACCCAGGCACGTGCTCCTTTGAAGCCTGGATTTTGGAAAGGCACCCCAGGCTCCTTCCCCTGTATCCCCCCCAGATACAGCATGGCTTCAGCCTCCTCTCTGCCGGCAGGTCCCATCTCTGCTCCAAAGCAGGCTGGTCCACACTGCATGGCGTCGGGTGGAAGACAGGACAACCAGCCAGCAGATTAGTACAGCCAAAGAAAGATGGAGAAAAGCCCACTGAAATCAAGGGCCTGCCCTTGCTGTGAGTGGTTCAGGTCCAGCTGGGACTCGTAAAGAGCCTTTTTATACAGCAACACACACACAAAAGCACAATAAAATCATTAGCTGTTTCCAACGCTGATGGCCAAGTCCGTGTTGGAATCACAGCTCAACACAGGCTTGGCCTCAGTCTTCCAAGCATGGGGACTTCAAAACCCCTACATCCGTATTGAAGCTTGCAGTAAAGATCCTCCCAGGGTTAATTTGCCTGGACACAGGGGGCAAAAGGAGATAATTCGTCTTCCAAGCTTCACTTCAGCTGAGCCCATAAGTTGGGAAAGATGTGCCTTACTCAGCCTCCGGCAATCACGGCTCTGGGGGAATCCCTGGGCGAGGGATTGTCCTGCAGGTCACCCTCAGCCCCGAGTCGGCGTCCAGATACCGGCACGAAATGCAGGATTTTTTTTTTTCCTTTTTAATATTTTAAAAAATAAATAGAAGAAGAAACAAAACTTTAAAATTTGTTCTTTAAATATTTCCAGCATTGCACAGACAGCACTTTAGTACTCTAGTCTGTTCGATCAGTAGTTTGTTTATTCTGATTCCTAGTTAAAATGTGCTCCTCCCAGCCTGCTTTTTCCTTCTGTCCTTCTTAAGAACACAACTGTATTCTTTTGTAATGTCAAACAACAAGAAGCCCTGCAGTGTTCATTGGATATCTTTCCAGCATAGGTTGGAGCTCTGTTATTCCTCTTCAAACCTGAAATGCCCATAGCCTCACCAAAAGCCGTTAGCATCCCGATAGCTCTCCCTTACTTAAGAAAAAACAAAACAAACCAAAACAAGCCACACGCACACACACACACAAATCCTCTTCCAAGAGCCTTTGCGATGCCAACTGTTGGGTTCAGGCAAACATCCTGCCGGAGTGTCTTTGCTCAGTCACTGTCTGAGAGCAGTGGTGTCCCCTGGAAATCTTTGAGGTGTAAGATGGAGTCGGGGTGCAGGGTAGGGAAGGAGAACGGGAGGTCAGAGATAGTCGTCTTCGCTGGAAGGGGAGGTGGGATTTGACCCCTCAAGGTCAGAGTCCAGCGAACTCCCTGATGGTGTTCGGCTCATCTTCCACATCTGGGAGGCAAAGGTTCTCCCCCAGCTGCACGGGTATCCCACAGGCCTCAGCTGGTGAATTAGCCCCATGGCCACCTGCCAGTGGCTTCTTGCAGTTCACTTGCTACCCTTTGCACTCCTCTGTTTGCTCATGGCTGTTAGCATCTGGCTGATGTACGAGGTCAAAAGATCATCCATCTTGTACCCCTGAGGAGGAGAGAGATGTTACCTGCCTTTAGAACACAGTCTCTGGCTCGTGCCTCCTGAACACACTGGCTACCAGTTGTTGACTTTCAAGTTTTCAGGTGCATTTTGACCTGTTCCACCATTCTCCTTGGGTGAAATGACACCACGACAAGGAACACAGTCCAAACATAATTTACAGTGTTGAGATGGAGGAACTTACCGTCCCAGGATGCTGTTGAGGCTAAGGATGTAGGGAGCTTTGGATGGGACCTGGATTTTCAAATGGCCAACAAAATCCTGAATGCCTCAAATTAATAACAAAAAAAAAAATTTTTATCCTTCATGCTTTGAGTTTAAGATAGTCTAGGAGGAGGTTTGTTGCTGTGACTGTTACTAGGGACAATCTGGGCAAAGCACCTTGGTAAAAGGGCTCAAGAGTTCCCCCTGAGCCCACATCTGCTTTAATATGCTTTTCAGTCCAGTGACAGGGAGCAGTGCCTCATGCTCCTGAGATGGCAATGTCCCAAGCACCTCAGGCTTGCTCGTAAATTGGATGATGGACCAAGTGAGAGCCCTGACCCATTGAGCAGAGCCATAGGAAATCCAGAAGGAAAAAACACATCGGGGGCTCTTCTAAGAGACCACCTTCAGCCCAGAGCATCCCTGAGACAAATTGCTGGAAGCATTTAATTTTGCCTGCCAAAGTCAGGATTTGGTTTAACTGTGCCCAATAATCTTTAACACTCCTTACCAGCGAGGTCTCACAGAGCAGCTTGCTTCCTCTCACCAGGTTGCCAATGGTTATATGGAAGTACGTGTTGCCACTGCTCCAGTTGGAGATCTTGGTGAAGGGATGAGTGATGAGAATATCCTGGTGGGAACACAACACTGACACTCAACATGCGACAGCCTCAACTTTCACGAAGGGCTGTGGGGACTTCTCATGTCCTTGTTCACTTTCCATCAAAGCAGACCAAGGACGTCTGCTGAGATGAGACTGTACCATGGCCTCATGGGAATGGCAGTGAGATGCAAGACTCCGGATCCTCCAGTGCTTGTGGCAGACTGCTGTACTAGAATGTGGCTGGTGGAAGTAACTAGTAGGAGCTCATTTACTCCAGCCCCTGTCCTAATGTCTGTGAAAGGATTAAGGAAAGAGCGGGTGTACCCCCCCTTTGCAGGGCCTGATGCTCCCAATCCACCTCCTGTTGAAAAAGGCTGGGCTGTCTCTGTGCAACAGTGAATTTCTGCCTCCAGAAACTTTTCTGGCTATCCAGCCTTTCTAACTAGGTTTAATGAGAACTCCTGAGGTTCTGAACAACACGGTCTTTGGGGTGACCTCTGTGAGGGGTTGGGGAGTGGGCTCAGGAGCATCTGGTGAGTACCTCAGTTTTGCTTACCTTGGTTTTGGGATCGATGAGGCTGACTCCATGCTTATTGATGGCAATTAGAAGGATTTCTGGATAATTTGGCTCTGTAGTATGCTGTTGGAGATGACTGGTTAGGGGGATGTGTCATGCAAAATCAGACCCCTTCCTATTTCCTCTCTCCCTGTCTTCTCCTGCCGGCATTTGGTGGCCCATTAACTACTATCCAGTTTATCCTTTAAAGATAAACATAGAGCTCATTAAGGTATCAGCAATAGTCAGGGCTGTCTAGTTAAGTACAGATCTCCTAAATGCATGATAACCAGTGGGTGAGTTGCTGACAGCATTAAGTTCCTTGCCATTGGCAAGGAAGAGCTGTGCCAGGCTGGCAAACCCCAGACATCTCCTTTCCCCCTCAGTCCCTCTGCTCCTCCTCATGCCTGCTGCTGTGGACCCAGGCCAAGACTACACTGCTTTGTCCCCTTCAGATCTTTACATTCAGTTTTGTTCCTGCTGGTAAACCCTTCTCCCAGCCCTGTGCCATGAGGACATTCGATTTTTTCCATTGATGAGGTAGGGCACAGGGGATGGGGGCTCAGCTCCTGGCCCTGCCACAGATTTCTTGGCTGCCCAGTC
>NW_008824552.1:346670-348787 GCF_000699105.1 Pygoscelis adeliae
AATTTTTATCCTTCATGCTTTGAGTTTAAGATAGTCTAGGAGGAGGTTTGTTGCTGTGACTGTTACTAGGGACAATCTGGGCAAAGCACCTTGGTAAAAGGGCTCAAGAGTTCCCCCTGAGCCCACATCTGCTTTAATATGCTTTTCAGTCCAGTGACAGGGAGCAGTGCCTCATGCTCCTGAGATGGCAATGTCCCAAGCACCTCAGGCTTGCTCGTAAATTGGATGATGGACCAAGTGAGAGCCCTGACCCATTGAGCAGAGCCATAGGAAATCCAGAAGGAAAAAACACATCGGGGGCTCTTCTAAGAGACCACCTTCAGCCCAGAGCATCCCTGAGACAAATTGCTGGAAGCATTTAATTTTGCCTGCCAAAGTCAGGATTTGGTTTAACTGTGCCCAATAATCTTTAACACTCCTTACCAGCGAGGTCTCACAGAGCAGCTTGCTTCCTCTCACCAGGTTGCCAATGGTTATATGGAAGTACGTGTTGCCACTGCTCCAGTTGGAGATCTTGGTGAAGGGATGAGTGATGAGAATATCCTGGTGGGAACACAACACTGACACTCAACATGCGACAGCCTCAACTTTCACGAAGGGCTGTGGGGACTTCTCATGTCCTTGTTCACTTTCCATCAAAGCAGACCAAGGATGTCTGCTGAGAAGAGACTGTACCATGGCCTCATGGGAATGGCAGTGAGATGCAAGACTCCGGATCCTCCAGTGCTTGTGGCAGACTGCTGTACTAGAATGTGGCTGGTGGAAGTAACTAGTAGGAGCTCATTTACTCCAGCCCCTGTCCTAATGTCTGTGAAAGGATTAAGGAAAGAGCGGGTGCCCTAACAGTTGATGCTCCCAATCCACCTCCTGTTGAAAAAGGCTGGGCTGTCTCTGTGCAACAGTGAATTTCTGCCTCCAGAAACTTTTCTGGCTATCCAGCCTTTCTAACTAGGTTTAATGAGAACTCCTGAGGTTCTGAACAACACGGTCTTTGGGGTGACCTCTGTGAGGGGTTGGGGAGTGGGCTCAGGAGCGTCTGGTGAGTACCTCAGTTTTGCTTACCTTGGTTTTGGGATCGATGAGGCTGACTCCATGCTTATTGATGGCAATTAGAAGGATTTCTGGATAATTTGGCTCTGTAGTTTGCTGTTGGAGATGAGATGACACTGGTTAGTGTCATGCAAAATCAGACCCCTTCCTATTTCCTCTCTCCCTGTCTTCTCCTGCCGGCATTTGGTGGCCCATTAACTACTATCCAGTTTATCCTTTAAAGATAAACATAGAGCTCATTAAGGTATCAGCAATAGTCAGGGCTGTCTAGTTAAGTACAGATCTCCTAAATGCATGATAACCAGTGGGTGAGTTGCTGACAGCATTAAGTTCCTTGCCATTGGCAAGGAAGAGCTGTGCCAGGCTGGCAAACCCCAGACATCTCCTTTCCCCCTCAGTCCCTCTGCTCCTCCTCATGCCTGCTGCTGTGGACCCAGGCCAAGACTACACTGCTTTGTCCCCTTCAGATCTTTACATTCAGTTTTGTTCCTGCTGGTAAACCCTTCTCCCAGCCCTGTGCCATGAGGACATTCGATTTTTTCCATTGATGAGGTAGGGCACAGGGGATGGGGGCTCAGCTCCTGGCCCTGCCACAGATTTCTTGGCTGCCAAGTCACTTTTGGTGGGAAAATCACAGGATTTAATCAGATCCCTTATGCTATCTAAGATGGACATGACAGAAAATGGGGTGCCCAAGTTCAAGGAACTGATGAGTAATTTCAGAAACTTGTTTCCAGCCCAGGCTCACTGTGTGGTCATTGAGAAGAAGGAGTTGCGATAAGGTGTCCAGAATACTTAAACAGACTTCATGACTACTGGCCTCTACTGTCTTTGACGGGAGCCTGGTGCCGTGGTGGGTGGTCTGGATTCGGTTCGTGGTGTGTGCAGACACGTCCCTTGTAAGACTGCACGTTCCCCTTTGCCTTGGCAAAAGAGAGAACGGCTCTTGGCTCTTCAGCAGCACAGCTACGAATATAGACCCCATGACTGAGATGTGCTGATGCTGAAGCTCTACAATTCCTCTGCCTGTGTAAAGACGCAGGGCAGCAATAAATGAGTGTATCAGC
>NW_008824552.1:348898-351216 GCF_000699105.1 Pygoscelis adeliae
GACCTTGGCTCAAAGCTGCCAGAGAACCCCCAAGCAGGGCAGGTACCTTCACTTCAAAGAATGCTGATCCAAATGTAGGCCACTTGAAGATAATCTTTAGGAAGGCAAGCTTGGCTTCTTCTCTTGTTTTGCCCGCGTGCTTATTGTAGTATGCCACGATGGACTGCAACAGAGAACACAACAGAGCTGGAGGGTTTGCACTGCATGGCACTAGGGATGTTTGCAGGGAAGGAGCATCAGTCCCACAAAGATGGTCGGTTCTAGTCTCTGCTCCAATGAACACTTCACAAAAATGCTGGCTGGTCACTGGAGCAGGGCCTAGAACCAAGGCAGGTCCTTCTTTCTTTAGATGAGCTGTGCTGGTGACTCCATTAAAAGGATTATAAGTTTTGATCCTTCAATTTATGCAGCAGAGGAGACTGAGAGACCTTCAATCCAGAGAAGCTGATAGCTCACTGGTTAGGCATATGGCTGAGTTCAGGTCCCAGGAAACAGAAAGGACTTATAAGACTATTTCTTGGCAGTGAGACACCGATGTTACTTCATGGCTGTAGATTTGTCTGTACCTGTGCCACAGCTCTCCCCGTGTAAAGCAGGGAGCATTACTCCTCTACTCAATAGTCTGCCTTAAACAACAGACCTTTACATGAGACTGTCTACCAGCATGTGTCTGTATGGTGCTGCATCCAACACTACAGCCACAGCCACATGCAGCACAAAAAAACCCCACTGCAAGGCGTGCATGTATGAACACACATGTACAATTCTTCCTCCTGGCGATGCTGGGGAGGCTGCAGCTCCGCTAAGGCTCAAGAGGAACGCGGGCCACTCATTCTGGCAGCCCCACTTCAACGTTGAACATTAGGCAAGTCACCTGAGAGGCTGGGCTTCCCCCAGCCAGGCCTGGTGTGTGACTCAAGCTGCTGTTTTACCCTTTTCCAGTCATCTGGAGAGAGCTGCCGGATGAGGTCCTGAGGCACCATTTCCTTCAGGAGCTTGGGGATGCTGGGGAAATAGGACTTGTCATCCTCAAACTTCACCCGGTAGATGAGAGCTGCCAGCTGCAGGACCTCTTCCCGTGTGCACTTGTGGTAGCCGCGCAGGTACTTTGGTAACTCCTGCATGGGGGAAAGAACAATTCAGAGATAGAGGGGATGACCACAGACCTTCATCCTCAGATGTTTAACGGAGTTTGTGGAGGTCTCCAGCCCCTGGCTAAGATGCTCTGCCCTGGGAACACTCGTAGCAATTGTGCTAAATGTGGTGGAGAGGCAGCTGCTCAGCTGAGACCACACTAGATGTTTAAAGATCCTCTCTGGTCTAAAACAGTCTCCTGTTATGTGGAACAGGGTGGTCCCTGTGTTAGCTATCACGTGTGTGAACCTACAGTCTTGTTCACCCTCCCTCATCGCAGAAAATCCACCCCTAAGTAATGGCCACTTGGAATTGAATGGGTTTTCTGCTTTTTTTGCAATTTTAAAAATCTATTCCCTCGTTACCAAAAGTGTCTGAAAATGTGTCAAGTGACTAACTCAAGCATTAAGGGATACAGTCATATTAGGACAACCACTTTATCCAGGCAAGAACACAGTGAGTGTATGTGTGCATGAGAGCAAGCTTTGGGACATTAAGGTGTCTCTTCCACCCCAGAAGAAACAAGAGCAGAAGCACTGCAACTTCTCACCTAATTGCTGGGACCGTCACAGCTCATCCCCACAAATGGAGGTGGCTGAAAACCCTCAGGATGCTTCTGAATTCAGCATCCCTGCTGAGGCTGCCAGCAGGACACACTCTCTCATGTTTCTTGCTGCCCACCCAAGAGCAGCTGGCCCAAATCCCAGCTGAGCTGGTTACCCTGAGGTGCATGAAGGCTGCTCCTTGCCATGCAACTCAACAGCGCTCTTTGTAGTGCTCTATTTAAGGCAAGAGTTCTTCCCATTTAATGCAAGACTTCGTCCATCTGCAGATAGACAAAGTCTTTCTAACCCATTCTTAATTCCTCCCAAGTCTCCACTCTTATTGCAGGGTCCCGGCGTACCTGGTAATAGTGGAATATCGAGTCTGCCATCGAGTCCTTTCCAGGCGTTGTGTTGGTCCATAGCTTTTTCATGAAGAACACTTGGTAGGTGAGGGAAGGCACTATACCTGTGCAAAGGAAGCAGGGAGCAGATACGTAAGAGCAATGCTGTGAGCATCAGCTGGCAATCGGTGTCCCTGCAAGCCAGTGGTGCCCGTGTGCCGTCACAACTTGCAGGGACAGGGGCACTCGAAAGGCCAGATGGGCTCTGACCTTGCAGGGAAAACCACATCCTTTTCTT
>NW_008824552.1:351295-374545 GCF_000699105.1 Pygoscelis adeliae
ATGGATTCATTTGCATGGCTGTACTTCAATGATAGTGCTCGTGCCTAATGCAGGACTTGCACCCTGGAGGCACCTGTGTCTTGCAGCCACTGATACATTCAGCAGAGCTGCAGCCAGCTCCGCTGCGGATACGGGCAGCGAGGTGAGATGAATCCCACCACTGCAACTTTCCCATGGGCTGGCCCTGGAGAACTGCCCATCAGCAGGTGTTCCTCATAGGGGCCAGGTCTAGCTCTGGAGCAGAGGTCTTGCTGCTCCTGGACAGATCATCTCCCAGGTGCCGTCCCCAGGGCTGGTGCAGACAGCACAACCACAGCAGTGTGGCCCAACAGACGGGGCAGACTGTGTGGTCAATCTTGTTTGAAAGGGCTGGAGAGCTCTAGGAGGGCTCTGTGTGAGTCACAATGGAGAAAAGTCACTGTTACCATCTTTTGCCGGTCTTGCTTTCTTTATCCAGTCTGTCAGGTGTCTCACAAAGTCGAAGAAGAAATCTCCCTCGGGCACACTGATGACCTGGGGGGGACAGCACATGGTTACAAAGGTTGAGCAAGTGGCAAGAGGCCACAGGCAGTGTTGGCCATTGCCCCCTCTGCTGTAGCTGTTCACTGCTTTGTCCCGGTTACACTGATGTATTACAAACTGCTGATGTGAGAAAGTCACTGCCAGCACCTTGCTGCAGGCCCTGTCTCTAATTTCACCCATTATTCCTTATTGCAGCTTCCCGTTTCACCGGAACGATTCATTTCCCTTCATGATGACTATCTCCATAGATTTCTCCCAGTTGCCTGAGGCAGCTCTAAGCTGCGTGTTTTTCTTGCTTAGTCCTTTCTTATAAACCCGACTCAGCAACAGGCTAGGAGAGCTTTGCCTGTCTGTATTTTAAGCCCTTTGGGATGATTGCTGTAAGTCAGGGCTGTGGGACTGCAAATCTCACCTGTAGCAGGTTGGATCTGACTTAGAAACCCCACACTGCTTGCAGAGAAATGCATCTCACCTGTGAGGGTGCAGATAGCTCTGGCTCCACCAGCATTGGAGTTGTGTACACATGTACCCGCTGGCAGGTGGGTCACCCCGAGCGCCTGGGGACTACCCCAGCCTCTGGGTGGGTCACTCACCTTGTCAGAGATTTTGACGAAGAGGCTGAAGCCCTCAGAGGACTTTAGGAGCAGCCTGTTGGAGATGTTCTGGCAGAAGTCCTTGGCTTTCGTGCTGGACTCCACCTCAAATGCCTACAAAGAAAGGAAGATCCTCACCACTGCTACCTCAAGCTTAATTTCCACTTTAGGCTCTCTTTGAGGAACTCTAGGCTCAGACACATGAAGGGATTTAGGTGCCCACCACCAATGAAATCAGTGACATTGTGGATTACGGCTCTGGGCATGGGAAGGGACGTTTGCAGAAGCTCAGCCACGTTACTGCTGTACCGTTGTGCTTTGCGATGCTCTATCTATATCCTGTGCTGGCTTATCCAGGGCTCCCCAGGCAGCACAAGATTTTTTCTGATCTAACAGTTAGGTCTTGGAGCTATTTGTCTAGGGGCGTTGGAGAGAGAGAGCTCCAGGCTGATTTGTCCCAACTGTCTCTCCACTGATGATGATGAGGTCAGATGCCTGGCTTAAACCAAATGCCTGACTTCTGGATAGCTGAAGAGAGGGGAGATGACTCCTGCTTTATGTGTGGCTGAGATATCTAAAGGGCTGTCCCACCTGCATGCAGGTCCCAGCCCCTGTTTTGCCTTTTGAGCTGTGCTCAGCATTTACATCGCCTCAGTTTCGCTCTGCCCGCTGAAAGAGATTCAGTTCATAGCAGTTTAAAGAATTTACGCTTCTGACCACCGCATGCATGACTGCGTTAACCTGAACCGCCAAACCACCAGGACCCATATTCCATACCCCGTGAAAGACCGGCCTGGAGCTCAGTGCCGCTGGTGTTCAGCAGCCCTTTGGTGCAGGCGCATGTTGTACCAGGTCCTGCCATGGCCAAAAGGATCACAGCAAAACCATCCAAGTGCAGAAGTCCCCACTGCCTCCTTCTACTGGCTTTCACGCAGATGCATGTGTATAAAGCAGTGTCATGCTTACTGCTGGTCATGTAGGAAAAATACTCAAAGTGATGAGGAATCCCAGCAGTTCTCTCAACTCTCCATTACAGATAAACAAGGACACGCGCAGCGGCTGGAGAGGAATCATCCTTTTCCCTCCATGTGTGTGCACTGCTTTACATAGAAACCCACTTGGAAATACAGGAATTTAGTTGTGTCCAAGGGCATGAGGGGAGAGAGAGATGTGAGCCTCACAGGAAGACTAATCAGTAGCATGAGACAGCAGTATCTGCAAGGACATGCATATCTGCTCTGGCATCAGTGTAACTAGCTGCCTTACTAGCGTGTAAGATGCTTAATGAGAGGCTCCTGAGTGCAGCTGTGATTTCTGTGTCATCTCAGGTCAGAAGGTATAATTTCAGTTACCTACTTGTCAGTGCTGCCATAGTCTGCCCAGTCCCCAGGGAGCCCCATCATGGTACCCCACTGGGTATAGTTGGGTGGACAATATCTGTCGGTCTAGGCTGCAAATAACTGATATCCAAGGCTTATGAACCACTGAGAGTGAATGGAGATGAACCCACCTGGCTTCATTCTTTCTGGGGTCATACTATAAAGCCGCCAGTGAACACCAGCACGGCACCCACGTCTTGAGAAAGGTGAACTGCAGTAAATCAAGCCCCTGAGCTGGTCAGGGTAGATAATGATGGGTTTTCCTTACACTGCTCTTGCCCAGAGTCTTCTGGGAAGGCTGAGTTTTTCTGAATCAAAACCAATATTAGCCTCTTCTGAGATTTTCATAAGAAAATTGACATTCATCCTGACAGAAAAGAAGGATTTCCTTCTCCCCCGTTTACCTCATCAGTGTCATCAGGGAAGTAAACCTTGTGGAAAATTTGGGTGGTTTTGTGTTGAATGGCTTCCACTTCTACCAGATGAGGTGGGTACTTCCTGGATCCATTCCTGCAAAACAGGAGATGGTAAGTGCCACAGCGTAAAAGCAAGAATCCTTTGTTTAAATCTTCCATTTTTATACATATTCTTTTATGAGTAACTTTGGCTACTTTCTTAATATTAGGTTTTCCCCTCAAAAAAAAAAAAGAAGAAAGAAGAATTGAATGGGTAATGTCTGTTTGCTTAGGGTTTAGGTGACTTAAATGGAGATGGCAGGACAAAGTCGACTTAATTAATCTCTGTTTTTCCCTAAACAGTTTACCAGTGACGTTTTCCACCTGATGCCCCTTTTGTTCAGCTTGGTTGAATGCAGAGAGAAGCTGTGAACTTTCACTGTCCCCCCAGCCACCCCAATCTCTCCTACTCGTATTTTCTCATGCATATTTGGATGCTGTGGCACGGTCAGGACTAGGAGGTCTTTTGGTGCCGTACCTCAGGGCTTTCTGGAGTCTCTGGATGCAGTCTGCCGCCAAGGGGTGATGTTTCCGGGACTGCAGGAACCTCTGGACATGGGGCAGGAGGATGTTACTTGGAGGGAAAAGGCCTGTACACAACCACAACAGCTCCCAGCCTTTCTCTTCACTGTACCTACACGAGGAGAGACCCAGGAGGAAAAAAAATCACTCACGGCATGGACACTTCAGATCTGCTTTGCCTAACACAGGCTAGTGCATTTGGGCCAAGGAGAATGAATGACGCTTACTTGATGTGGTTGTCCGTGAGCTGCTTGAGGGTCTGGCAGTAGACTTCATCCTTCAGGGGTTCGGCTTTCAAGGCACCTTCAAATATTTGGTCTGTCAGCTCATTGACTGAGCGGGTCCTTTTTGAGGGGTAGTCACCCATGTATTTCAGCACTGGTGGGAGGCAGGAGTCAAGGATTGGCTAACCGGGATGTTTGGGGAAGCCCTTCTGTTGACGATGTGATTAAAGACATCCTACATATGACTACAGAAGTGGCTGCAATTTGATGCAGGGGGCACAGTGTATGGTAAAGGTTTTAAATTGCTTCAGGAGATATCCAGAGAGCTCTCTACTTTTATCATGCACCATCTCAGGTTGAAAGAATTGTTTTGCGCTCAGGATGGGTAGACCTAAGATAGCTGCGTGTGATTATGTGTTACCTGATCACACATACAGGTACCACTGTAAAAGACCAGATTTTCAGCTGGTGTCAGACACCAGTGGAGCTGCAGTAACATAAAGCAAATGGCAACCTTCACCATCACGCCATATTGCAACTATTCTGCATGAGAACAGGCCACAGTTTTCTGAATTATCATGTATGATACAGCAAGAGGAAAAGGATAAAATTGCAAATGTCCTCTTATTGTTTTGCCAGGTCTTTTAATTCCTCCTCCTGTTACTATTTGCTAGTAAGAGGAAACCAGTAGTAGCAGTAATAGTGTAGTATCAATCAGTAACAGGCTTATACCAACAGAACTGTTCAAACCATAAAGTCTGGATCCTAGAGCAAAGCTCCACCAAAAAATAAAGGCTACTTCAACAGATTGGATCTATGTCTGCACTCAGCTCATCTCTCTCATGCTGTGTATATTCCTCCAAGTAAGGGTTATTCAGGCATCAAACCCTGTCCCCGAGGCCGTGTGGACTGGTTTGCATTCACACTGGATTAGGGCTACACCCTTGCACAGCAGATGCATTTTGGAGAGGCACAGCTGAAGCAAGCCAGAACAGAGCTGGTGAGTTAACCACTAAGCAGTGTGGACCAGCAGGACTCAATATCTTGCTCCCTGGCCCTCATTTATTAAGATATACTGACACCCCTCAGATCTCAAGGATGCTTGAATACAGATTTCAGGATCAGGCCCAAGCCTGTGACATGGTCCCAAAGCCCTTAAGAGGGACCACAAACCTTTCCATGGGCTTTGCTTGGGATCCTGAAGAACCTGCTCAGCACTTTGCCTGTCAGACCTGTTGCCCAAGGGCTCCCCCAGGCAGTGGAAGGATATCAATGAAGGCCATGCAGGCTTCTTGGGAGAGCTCTTCGCTGCCCAGGATCTTCTTCAGCAATGGCTGTTTGATGGGCTCACGGGTGTAACACCACAGCTTGTCCTTCCCGCGGCTCTTGGTGATCATGACCCGGCTCAGGGTGTGCTTGGGAGGTGGTCTGGTGGCAAAGGCAAAGCAAGAAGAAAGGTGGAAAGGTTACAGAGATAAAAGGGACAGCTTGTGGCCAATGTTTCACCTGGGAAGGTTGTTCACAGCACCTGGCTAATGAACTCTTATACTAAATGGAAATTCACAGTTTAGCAAGTATCCAGCTCCAGCTGTGCCCAAAGATAACCATTTGTACTTTCCTAGGGCTCAGAAAAGTCCCTTATGGACCCTACCCAAGTACTGACACCAAAACAACCTTCTCTACCCCCCAAAAAAGACAAAAGGAAGGATGATGGCAATGGATGATCAGAGCAGCAGCACTGAAAGAATATTGCCTAGCAGAACAAGCCTACAAGGGTGAAGGCATCCCAGAGGATCTGGTCCGCCTGTTTGGATTGCCAGCCCATCAGAACAGGAGTGGGAGTTTTGGGATCAGTCTGGTCAGCTGCATTCAGCAGTGGTGCACATTTAAATCTTTGGAGCTGAGATGAAAATGCCCTCACCTAATTCAGCTGCTGCCTGTATGGTCTGAGGCTGCGTATGGGATCATAGGAAAGGAATATCAGACAGCGAAGCACAGCCTCTGATATAATACTAAATTTCACTCGTTACACCTGTGCTGAGCCAATCTGAAGAAATTCTTCATAAAACCTTATCTCAAATGCCATGTCTCAAACCATGGCTCAAATGCCATGACCTAAACTGGAGGATGCAGTTGTACAAAGTCACACAAGGGGAGTCTTTTCCAGTAGCAAAAAATTCCCTGATTCCCAAGCTACCTGGGGATGGATTCCTATTCCTATAATTTTTGAAGATGGTTTAAAAAATCACCTAAAATAATCATAGGAAAATTCCTCCAAGGTGTATGGCTTCACCCTCTCTTCACTGTCTGAAATTGCCAGCTGAGATGTTCTGATAACATCTTGTCGTTGATCAGGGGTCATCGTGACCAGTGCCTGTGGGATGAAAAAGTCTCTGTCACCTAGTATATTGGATATAATATATATTTGATGTATCCAGAAAGAGGAAGCAGATACAAAGTGAAAAGATGAGCAGTGAGTGAGTAAGAATAATCCATTAATTCCAGTTAATAGTCAGTAAGAACTGTGCAATTGTCATTTCTGCGTGCCATTCTCAGTCACTAATGCAAGGAATAACGAATGTTTCCATAGTGTGGATCATTTCCTAATGAAGATAATGTGCTTTCAGTCCTACAGCTCCGCGTGTGAATGTGCCCACCAACCCCAAACACACCTACAAGTGATCAGGCCAGCTGGAGGAGTGTAGCAGGATTCATGGATATTCCAAGTCACAAACTTGTGGTGTTCAAAAACCAGGGAAAAGGCTGAGATCACTTTGGCCTCGGACAACTCGTCACCTCTCAGCCACTCTGGTATCCACTTTATTGTCAGGGAGATTCTGGCCAGATCTAAGCTCTTCAGGAAGGCTTTGACCTCCTTGGGCTTTGTATGAAGTTGTGCCATTCTGTAAGACAGCTTACCACGATCTCCAGTGGAGGCATGGTGACTGTAGGCAAGACGTAGACGGAATCAGTTGGGAAATCCCCTCTCTGCTTGGTCCGTTCATTGAACCCATTAGCCCACCCTGAGCTCATCACATGTTCTCCTGTGTCCTGGTCCAGAACTATGAGGTCTCCTTTGAGGAAACTGAGGAACCCAGATTCTTCTCCCACTGCAAGAAGAACAACCATTAGTTTGATTTTTTTTTTCCAAATCCCCTTGGAGTAATTAATCTACCTATATGTTTGCCACTGGGCTGGGCCATTTACTTACCAGGGTTTGGGTTATCTTGGAGAGTGACCACATACTTGGATCTTTTCCTTAGTCCTTCAAGGAAGGTCACCACCAGGTCCCGGATATCCTCTGCATTGTTGGAGGTGAAAGTGTATTCATCGCCTTTAATGGTGGCCAAGGTGAAACTCTGCCCTTGCAGCTTTCCCCCTCTGGGATATATTTTTATAGAAGACATAAACAGGAAAGATAATGGCATCAAAAGGCAAAGCCTGGAAAAAGACTGGTTTAGGGTGAGATCACCAGCTAAGTCTATTCCCCCTTACCTGCTGCTTGACACAGCTGTGATCTCTGGGAAAGAGAGCTCTAAGAGAACCTGCTCCTGTTCATCCACAAAGTACACCCCTGTCCAGTTGACTGCTACAATCACATCATTTTTAGGCAGGCTTGGCCCTGGGTTGAAGACAAGACACACAATCAGTTCATGAAGGGTCTTAGGATATAGAAAACATGTGCATTTCAAAGGAGGATGCAATGATCAAAAAACAGTGTTATTTTTAGTAAGAGAAATAGTGGCAGACTCATAGCTTGAGCCATTGATAATCAGGATGCACCAATAAATAACGTATCTAAAAAAGACCAGCTAGATGGTCCATTAAGTCTTCTTGTCTGTGGAGTCCCTGTCTCTCCTTCCTTTTGCTTTGGAGCATCCTATGCTCCGGGGATGTGCTCTACTGACTCACCTGAGAATTTGAAGGCTTCGTAAAACCGAGAAAACAGCAAAGGCCACTTGAAACGTGCAAAATCCACTACCTCTTCCTTGACTTTTTTTGGGTCTGCCCTCTTCTGAGTATAAATTCCCTATAGACAAAGCAAATTACAACCAACATGAAGCACAAACCCAGTTACAGCCAGGAAGAGAGCAAAGAAAACCAATTCATGTCATCTGAAGATCTTGGAACTAATATTAATTTAGTTCTCAATGAGGCTAAGGGCCGAAGTCCTACAGGAACAAGCAATAGGTTGGACAAAGCCCTGGCCAAATTTTGATTCCCACTTCAGGGATGTCGTGGTTTAACCTCGGTTGGCAACTAAGCACCACGCAGCCGCTGGCTCACTCCCCCTCCTCCCGATGGGATGGGGGAGAGAATTGGAAAAGCACGTGAGAAAACTTGTGGGTTGAGATAAAAACAGTTTAATAATTGAAATAAAATGATAATGATAATAATATGATAATAGTAATAATACACAAAGCAAGTGATGCACAGTACAATTGCTCACCACCCGCCGACCAATGCCCAGCCAGTCCCCAAGCAGCGGCCCCCCCGGCCAGCTTCCCCCAGTTTATGTACTGAGCATGACGTCACATGGTATGGAATGTCCCTTTGGTCAGTTTGGCTGTGCCCCCTCCCAGCTTCCTGTGCATCTGCAGCCTTCTCAGTCGGTAGAGCATGGAAAACTAGAAAGTCCTTGGCCACTGTAAGCACTACCTAGCAACAACTAAAACATCGGTGCCTTATCAATTTTGTTCCCATCCTAAATCCAAAACACAGCACTGTACCAGCTACTAGGAAGGAAATTAACTCTATCCCTGCTGAAACCAGGACAAGGGAATAATTCAACTCTGAGAAGGCTGAGCAAGCATCTGGAGTTACCAGTCTGGGTGGGATTCATCTCAGCTAACTTTGGGTTTCTCTAAGGTAGGTGTCTACCTTTCAGCTTGACAGTCCTTTAGCTGGAAACGGACACTCAGTAGCCCTTAAGCACAGGCATCTAGCTTTATTTAGGACATCCTCAGATACCTGAGACTTCTGTGTGTAGCTAACAGGCTGATGGAGGATCTGCAAGACCCAACTGAATTGCATCTCTGGGTCTCTATTGACAGTAATGGGAGGTGAGACTCCTAACACACATGGAGATGCTTACCTTTTAGGGGTCTTAATCTGAAGCTGACTCCTGCTGTTAAATGAATGACAATTCTCATGCCTGGATGAGTTATGGGTAATGAGTTATGGAAGGTGTTGCTATGGGAGGGTGTCACAAATGTTCTTACGAATGTCGGGGAGGTTTTATACAACGCCTGGTACAATAAGGTCCTGACATTGCCTGGAGACATGAACCACCACTGTAATACAACCAATAACACCACAATCCTGTATACCAGGAATGAGACCACAGACGTGGCATTTTGCTTTTCATAGTGAATCTCTGCAGGTTGTCTTCTTCTGTCAGATCTTACCTCAAAACCTGAATATGGCTAGTACAAAACCTGCCCTTTCTCTTTGATTTAGCTTCAAACCAGGCTAAGAGCTGAGCTATGATGTCTGGTGTATGTTTAAAAGGAACACAAAGCTACTGAAGCACACCTTGGTCCTTGCCAGGTGACCTATTGTCCCCACCTTTTTATGTGCAGCTATAATGAGCTGAGCCCATTTTTCCACTGTTTTCGAAGTTGTGATCTCTCTGTCCGGGATGTAGGATGGAATTAGATTCAGCAGCCTTTCCAGTACCATCTCTGACCCGTAGTCCACATAGTACTGCTGGGAAGCCAGTTCTGCCAGATCTTCTTCCTGTGGGAGCCAAACAAGCCAAGTTAATGCTGTTACCAGGCCATCACCTCAGCATCCATCCTCCATCACCCAAGGAGCTCTTTCTGCAGGCTGGATGTATTGCTGCTTCAGATTGGTGTGGGGGTGCTTCCTTTCTTCACCGGTGCTTTTTGCACATCTAAAGTTCAGGAGATTGACCACTAAAAGCTATGATTAAGCCTTAACACGTTCAGTGACCAGCACCATGCAACCCTGTACTGTGTGTGAACATAGAATCATAGAATTATTTAGGTTGGAAAAGGCCTTTAAGATCATCAAGTCCAACCGTAAAAATATGTTTGTCCCAGTCTTTCCTTGCAGTTCAGTCTGCTTCTGATGCCCGCAGTCAGCAGTGGGTGGTTTTGCTATGGTAGACGGAGTTTAATGATTGAAAACGGCCTGTATCCACCATTTCTCATACTTGAGAAGCCCAGCAACTGAAGCACCTGTGCATAATGCAGAACTGTAAAATGCCCTTCGGTGCAGCTACATTCCAAGCACTTTGGAGTGAAATAATAGAGCTACTGAGATGATAATAGCACGAGACCAGGAGAAAGAGAAGTGGAGGAAGAAAGGGCAGGACTTCAGATAGGATAAAAGAGCTACAGTTAATGCAATATAGATGGGAAAAGATGATTTAGTTCCCAAGGTGACCAGACTCTACTAGACCACAGGATAATGATTAGGTGCTGGGGAAGAGAGGTATCTTCAATTTGACACTTGGATGATTTTAAACACAAGCAGAACAAAATGTGATGGACATTGTCAGAGATTTTGATGTCTTGAGATGCTCATTTCAGTGACACTGGAATAATTCTGTAAGCTCCCAGAGACTCTAGAGGCATAGGTTTCTGCTGCCAATGTCCCTTCAGCAGATGGCAGCATTATTGGGTTTGTATTGCGTGGCAGAGGTCTGGGTATCCTGAAAAGCATCTCTCGTGTAAGGCTTAGCGGGATTGACCGACCAGGATCCTGCTGTGTACTCCTGATCTGGTGATCTAGTTACAGCGTGCTTGTGGTCCTCCAAACTGAGGCTGATGGATGAAGTGGCTGCTCACTCTCACATCCAAAATTCACCGGGAAAGAGGGCTCATGCAAAACATGGGAGGGTTTTGTGTTTGGTCTCTCCCCAGCCAAGAGGATCTGATTCCTGTAGCTCCCGTTTCCCAAGTGCATACCATAATCCCCAAGCTAGCAGGTGTTCAGGGAGGAAGATTTCTCATCCCTTTTGATGAAACCTGGTGAGACCGGTAGTTGCTGAGGACACTTACCTTGTCACACCGGTACTCCCCAAACTTGACTCCTCGTACGATCTGTTGGTAAATGAGATTGGTGGCCACATTGTCCTCACTCGGGTTGTGCCAAGGAGTGAAGATCTCCTTCCTGAAGAAAAGCCGCCACGGCGCGTTGCGCTCCTGCGCTCCCTGCTCTTTGGCGTACTGCTCGCACTGAGACACAGCATCCATCACATGGTCATTGCCGCTCCCCAGCGAGGAGACCTAGTCAGGGCAGAGGCAAATGCGGATTCACCCGACTAAATGCTGACCTCTCTAGGCAGAGATATCTATCTCTGAGTCACTCATCCAGACTTCCTTTCTAATCAAAATAAATCAAAGTATCTACCTCTACTAGCCAGCCAAGACTGAATAGGTCTACAGCATAGCTGGGTGAGCTATTTTGTTTTGAGCCCCAGTTTCCCATCCAGAATGAAAAGAGGGCATCAACGTGAATTAGCAAAGCCACCGGTCCCATTATAAAGTATTGTTTATTCATACTGTGCTTAGAAACATCCTGTTTCAAAGTCACGGACTTGAATCCAACCATGCTAAGCATCAGACAAACCCAGAATAAACAGCCTGTCCTGTTACAGAAGATCTATCACCTCTGTCTTCTCACTGTGGTCTGGCACAAGGCTCTAAAGCACTACGTCTCCTCAGAGTGAACATCCCTGGATGAATGTCTCCTCAAAAAAAGACCAAGAAGACAGAGTATAAACCATTTTCTTCTCCACCCACAGGGAGAGGTGGCCACATGCGGAGGTCAGAATATACTTCGTCCTCTTATACAGCAGCTGTAGGAATGATTCTGTTTCATTGGCTTGCAGCTGTTGTCTCACCTGATGAAGTTTTACCCTAGGTCTGTTTTCCCTTCTTATTTATGCTCACCTTTATTTTTACGGAATTTCTGAAAAAAAGTATGTTTTTAGGTTAAATAAATTGGGTTAAATGCCAATGCAGGTATGGCAGTTTGGATTTGAGCTCATTTTGGAAGCTTAATTTCAACCATCAGCTTTCCAATTAAGTGTAGTTGCTCCCTTGTGTAAAAATCCAGGCTTTTTTTAAATTGGAAATTCAACTCAAAGTAGCTTGACTGAGAGTAAGAGCATAGCATCACAGAATAATGTAGGTGGAAAGGCACTTCTGGAGGTTTCTGGTCCAACCCACTTGGTCAGAGCAGGTCCATCTTTGATCAGGTTGCTCTGTGCCTTCTGCTGTTAAATTCTGAATATCTCCAAGGAGGGACATTTCATACTGTCTCTGCAACCCTGCTCCAGTGTTTGACTACTCTTATTGTGAAAATCATGCTGGCACCTGCACTGTAGAAAAGTTCCTTCCTGACCTTGAAAGCTGGTTGTTTGCTCAGAGCACAGGGTCCTTCTGGCCTCTGGAAGATACGTGTCAGCAAGGAGAACCTCCCTCTTCTTTTATAGGGCTAGTCAGGAACATAATTTAAGACATACCTTGTCAAAAAGTGCAATGTAAAGTGAAAAGCCAAATCGGTCCTTCAGGCTGATTTTGTCGGCCAAAGAATTACAGAGCTCTTTAGCGGTTGTTGCAGAGTCGGTCAATAGGGTTTTTGTTGTCCCATCCATAAATGTGACAGGCAGCATGATCGGTTTCTTGGATTTGGTTGCCTAATGGATTAAAGTCAAACTTTATAAAGGCACGTGTATTTCAATCCCATCGAGACTATTTACCTACATACTCTTCCACCCAACTGTGGTAACTATTTTCTAATTCCCGATTCCACTGACTGGTTGCTTTTCAGTACTACCATAACATACTTCTCAACAGCATAATGTACGGTCAGCCACTGGAAGCACTTGGAAGTCCCAGATTTTTTATTTAACACATTCAGTCATCGAAGTGTCTAATCCAGTAAATCCAAGCATGCCCGGGAATGCTCAGAGCACAGCTGTCTATGCTAGTAAACCAGCATAGAAAATGAGCAAGTACTGCACAAACTGTGCCTGTTCCAGCTACGGCTATCCCCGAACAAGTCCCAGGGACCATTCTCAGTAGGCAGTTTGCCTGCAGCCACCTTTGTCTGGAAGAGAGTTTCCCAGCATACATGGGGGCTTGCTCCATGCCAGCTGGCCCCAATGCCCGAGGGCACTCTCGAGCACGTTTAATTTACGAGTATTGACGTAGCCAAAGGGATTGATCTTCAACATACTCTGGAGCAAAGCCAGGATGCACAGGGAATGCAATATCTTGGAAATACCTGAAAATTCTTGAGAGAAATAGGCATTTTGTCGCCCTACTTTCTGTCCTGCCAGAGATATGGTTCCCGTGATAGTGAAAGGCTTAAACCCTGAGCCCCAGCTGCCTGGGGAGGGGATGGTGGGGCTCATACCTGCAGCTCCAGCCAGCTGGGTGGCTGCGTCCTTGTCCCATTGGCAAACGTCCGCCTCAGCCTCTCTTCGCAATAGGGAGCATAACCCGGGGGGCCTCCGTTGATAAAGTTCCTTAAATACTGTTGGCAGCAGGGAACACATTGGTTAGACCATCGGCTCTAGAGGCCAAGCATTTGCAAAGGTTAAAAAGCAATGTTTTATTAGAGAAAAGCCCTCTGGGACTAACGGCAGTGATACCGCTCAGGCTCAGGATGTTCCTGCATCCCATTGCTGGAAGCTGAGAGAGAGTAGGACAGCCTGCACCCTTGCCTTGTTCTTATACTGTTCATTTCTGGCCTCGGTGGAGATAAGATACCAGCCTAGACAGACCTTTGATTGAAGCCAGTGCAGCAGCTTTTCTGTTCCTGCTATTGCTGCCACTGATTTCTATCTCTGTATTTTAAAGATGTATTATAAAATGTTATTGAGTGTTGGCCAAAAAGATGGGAGTGAATGAAAAAGGCGTATAAGTAATGATCCAGGGGAATTGTAAGCAAATGACACTCAGAACACTTAGCTGCCAGTACAAAAGACCTTTCACGATTACATTGAACAGATGTTTCTTTAGTCAGACTTTAAATTGCATTTTAGAAGATCCTAAACCAGAATTTGAAGCACTTCACCATATGTTAAAAATACAACTACATTATTGTGGAGAAAATTAAATCCAGTGACTTCCACAATATGAAAGATAATACACTTAAAAATAATACATAAATAGCTTAGCCAAAAAGGTAGCTAAGACTAATAGTTCTGTAAATAATTTTTTTCAGGGAGCCTTTATAGATAGATAAAGAGTTCTCTGAATGATAACACACAGCTGTTCCCTCAGTAACACAAACTGCTCTATAACACTGTCAGTCCATAAATAACATGGCTAGAGAGACAGATGTCTCTCTCAATCGTAGCTTATAGAGATACTCTGAAATAACCAGGTAATACAGCTGGGTTATATGGATGGGAGCTGTTGCAAATGATTGCAAGCAGCTGATGCTGTGTAAAAGTGTAGTTTTAATTATGCTGTTAATAATGAACAATGTAATTACATATTTTTTGTATTTCTCCTTCCTTGTGACTGAACCTTCCCACCAAAGTCCATTATCAGTCGAAAGAAAAGTACAAAGAACAGGAGTGCTAATGTGTCTTGACCCATGCTTAGCATATGATGCGATAAAGGTGTCTAATAGGATCCAAAGCGTGACCTTCATCTTTGGGAGCAGGAAAACATATCAAAGACTGCCTCATTATCAGCTAAATCCTTCTCAAAATGTTCAGTTCTAATTGACACCTTTGAAGGTTGTGGAACAACTTCCAGGCACAACAGTTTCCTGAAATTCCTCATCTTTTTTTCCATAATATTGCTGCTATTAAAATTAGAGCCGAGAGGTTTCAAGAGAAAAGTAACCAGGAGTCTGATACAACATTCACTGAATGGAAGCGTATAGGGAAGAAATGCTAAGAGATATTTACCCTTATATGCTTTTCCTTCTATTAAAATGGTGGATAATTACCACTAAATGAGAAGTTAGGGCATCAATTGAAAAAGACGTGAGGTTAACAAAATGTCACCTAGCTAACTGGCTGAGAGTTCAATTGAACTGGCTACGTTCAATGGTAGCTATTGCATGGTTCAAGCAGCAACCAAGCAGCAATCAAGTTCAATCAAGGACTCATAGTAAATCAGATTTCGGCCAACTACTAGCTCCTGAACACATGGTAGTAATAGATTAAGAGTCTGAGAGTAAGTCTGGCACTGATGTGGAGTTTGTCTCCCAACCCAGAACAGGCTGGACTAGGTGGCCTGTGTTAATGTAGCTTCAAAACAGAAGAGTTTTGAGAGAGAACTGAACTTCAACAAACTATGAATGTTCCTCTGCTTTTCACAAAACAAAAAAGTGAGTCTGGATGGGAACATATATGGTTCAGGGGCAGAGTTAACATTTCATCATGAGAATGCTTTATCTCAAAACATAACATTTTAAGCTGGAAGGTGTCAATGATGTCCCCATGGATAACTACAGCGGCTTCAGAGGAGCTCCGAGACATTGCACAAGTCACTGCCTGTGTGCTGCTGTCTGCAAGACTGGGGCCTTGAAAGGTAACCACAGTGTGGGCTGCTGCAAGTGTTGTTTGCGCTCATACTCGAGGAGCTTCAGTCACCACAGGCTGCCTATCATCTCCTACAGCCCAAGGTGCAAAAGGGTGATGAATAAGGGCAGAATTAGTATAAACCCTCTCCAAAGCTGTTGGGAGTATTGCCACATATTTCAGCATGGACCGTGCTTTGGGCAGAGGTACATGTGAAACACTGGCCCAGGTTGCCCAGAGAGGTGGTGGATGCCCCATCCCTGGAAACATTCCAGGTCAGGTTGGACGGGACTCTGAGCAACCTGATCTAGTTGAAGATGTCCCTGCCCACGGCAGGGGGGTTGGACTAGATGACCTTTAGAGGTCCCTTCCAAACCAAACTATTCTATGATTCTATGTCTGAGTCTCCAGAGCTACCCATAAATTATTTCTGAGAAGTGCTTCACGTACCTAAAATAATCTTCCGCTATTAAAGATTTAAACCCACACAACCTCCTGTGGCATACTTTCTCAGATCTCATTTCCAGACATAATTTAATTTTCTGCCACTTTGCCAGTGATTTATCTGCTTTATTAGATTTCATACTGGCAAGGCCTTAGGATGAAGGAGGGATTTCTATTCTTGGCTTCAGCTCTTTCAGTGCTGAGGACCCAGTACCTGATCTGATAGCTATGGAAATTAATGGAACATCTTTATCTCCAGCAGGCTTTGGAGCAGGTCCAGGCTCCAACATTCAAAGATCTGAGAGGGACAAAGGAGGACTTATATCACAGCAAAGGAAACACAGTGCTGAGCCCTTTGCTCTGAGCCAGCCAAACTCTTAGGCATGGGATTAACTTGAGCAGTCCAGTGGGTGTTAGTCAGACTCTAGGTGTGTAACTCATTAGGAAGGCAGACTTCAAAACTAGGCAACAAAACTTTGCCCAGAAAAAAAAGAAAATCCTTAAGAATAACCTGATTTTCAAAAGTGGTGGCCACTTAGCATCTCCCACTGACTTCAGTCCTGCTGCTACCCAGTGCTTCTAAAGATACGTTACATGTCATTTCTCATGTGGCTGTTTAGAGTTGGATGTTTTCAGTATGACACATGGTGGGGCAAGTTGTAGCATGCAGAGAGCAACTATGCAAACATACTTCCAGGTAAATTAAACCCTTCCCGTTGTATGTGCAATTTTCTATATTAAGTTATATTTATAATTAGCTGTAGTACTATTCCTTGCCAATTTTGTTAGAGTACGTGCCTGAGGTCATAATGTCGAAGCCAATAGATGCTTGAATGAATGCATAGACCTTTGCATGTGAGAAATAGAAGGGAAATGTGGGCTATTCTGGGCGTGCAAATTCCACTTGCAGCCTCCCGCAATTAACTTTCCTGCCAGAAATCACTTAATCACATCTTCACACATCTACAATGCAGAAGGCATCATCTGAACTGGTTGACTACACTCCCTTTAAAGTCACAGGAAAGAGAGAGTCACTACTCAGGAGTGACTCATCTGATCCACTTTAGATATCGAACTTGGGATCACGCACACTTTTCCTAGGAACTTTATGTCATTTTCATTCCTGGCAAAGATAAAGACCAGGATTCCCTCTCCTCTGAAACCCAAGAGAAAAGCTGGTCCCGTGGCTGGAAAAGAAAATGTATCGGCAGATAATGAGACAAATATCATCTACAATTTACCTTCACAAACTTCTCAGAAGGAGCAAAACATCCCACGCAGAGGGACATCAGGATCCAACCCCTGGCATGGCTGCTTTTGGATGGGTTCTGGGTCAGCTGCTTGCAGATTTGACAATAGATTTCATCCCTGCAATAGGAATGAAAAAAGCATTAGAGTGAAGGTGGTGGTTTTCAACACAAACAGAGAGAGAGACAGACCCTGTCTGCACATGATTGATAGTTAAAAGTTCATTTTAGCATCGCAAGGATATTGATTTAACTGCCCTAATGATGGTCACCCTGATCGTTGCAGTGTCTCTAAAATGCCACCCATCACCAGTCCTGTAACGCCCACTGAGTCTTCCCTGTGCTTCAGCTGAGATTTCCCACAGCTGACTGACACTGCTTAGAGAAGGAGGGAAATAAAAGGGAGTCTCAAGGTTCAGGGAAGCTCAATGTCACCTCTGGATGATGGAGTCTATTCTGGCTTCTTACAAAGATTTTCCAGTAAGAGAGTCTCCTAAACTAACTTTCATAGAAGGCCATCAGCTGTGAGTCTTCATTTGCTGGCTGTTCCTCTTGAGACACCTGAATTTGCTTTGTGGAAGTGTTGGGAACGATCAGCTCCAGCGGAGGTCAAGGTTTGTCCAGCTCTTACGTCCAAACACGCACGTACATTGCCTGGTATCTCAATTTGGGATTTAATGTCCAGTTTTGACTGTAACCTTAGTTCTCTACATGCAAAATGAGGGATAACAGCACTTCCTCATCTACGTGGGAGGCAACAAAAATATTAGCCAACCTGTTACACTGACAAACCCCATGGGAAAGCCCATGGGACACTACCAGGTCTGCCTTCAGAGCAGACTGTGCAGAAAAGTAAGGTTAAGGGTTTCATGGTAAACCGGGAGGACAAAATGAAAACTAGAGAAGCTGGTCATCAGGTGAGGATGCCCACCCTGTTCCTGGAGTGAGCAGATAGGTGTGAGTGAAAAGATTGTGAGACTACATAAGCAAGGACTGTATTATAACACACGCACACGTAAATGGGCTAAACCAAAGATGTGCAGTTGGCCTTAATTTGGCACTTTCCAATTTTTGAATGCTTAATTTAGTATCTGAAATGAGTTAGAGTTTTTCATTAGTATATCATTAAAAATATTCACACAAACAAAGACATCTAAATGGTCAAATAGAAAACAAAGGGTAGTGAACAACCGGAGTGAGCGTTAAAAAAACAATCCAGTAGCCACTAGCACTTTCAGAAGCGTTTGAGTGCCTCTGTGTGGTCTTTCCATCAGGCCTGATATGGACAGTAAGGGACATGATCCAGCCCATATTATACAACACAACCAGAAAAATGATATAATGAGAGCTTTGTAAAGCTGCACACAATAGCAAAATCATTTGGACAAGAATAGCTCAAGGAAGGAGGAGTGAAAAGAATGGCATGTTTATGCCTTTGTCTGGATTTCTAACCTTAAGGCTGGCCTGAGGATGCCGTTACCAATAATGAAATGGAGCTTCTCCAGGTTGGAGGTGGGTCGATCTTCGAGCATGCTATTACCCTGGAGCGTCGACTCACCATCATGAAGTCTCTTTGTCACCTGCCAACCAGACACATTGCTCTCTTTCAGTACAGCCAGTTACTATGTCCCCCCCCACCCCATCCCAAATGTGTGGTGCTTGCCCAGGAGGACTCCTCCACCAGCCAGGAGGGGTCTCAGAAGTTCTTCGATCTAGCACTTCATCAGCAATGGGAGGGTGTGACTTTATTGGCTTTAATCACATATGAGTGAACCTGAAAATGGTCCTGGCTGGTCACACTCCCACCTGCCTGCTCTTTGCCCAGGGTTTCTACAATGGCACCCTTGCATCCCAGCTCTGAGCTGGTCCTGCAGCCGGGAAAGAGCCACCAAGGATCTTTGGAACAACCCCAGCTTATTGCCAAGGAAGGCCTGTCCCTTTAACTCAGTTATATTAAAAAAACTATTAAAACACTGACAGAATGGACCTGCTCCCCATGCTAATGATGCAGCCAAAAGCACATAAGCATGGTGCTGTTTGTGAGAACAGGGATGGCATTCATCCACCTACCAGCTCTCTGTCTCAGCTAGTCAACCCTGTCTCCATTCAGAGCCACTGGAGAAAGACAGGCATTTCTAGAGTGTGTTCAGAGCCACATTAGGGTAAGCTGGATTGGGTCCTATTTCTCCCCACTAACCCTAAAGGGAAGGAGGGTGACTATCTTAGAGAGCAATCTTCATGCTCTCAAGCAGCTACAGCCAGGTGAGACGGTGCCTGCTCTGGAAGTGGACAAGGCAGCGTGTAAAAGCAGACTGAATCCATGTCTTTGCATTGCTTTCACCCCCGCCCCCGCGAAAGATTTATTGCTCCTCGCTATTTTGGGATGGGATTTTCAAAAGCTCTCAGCTTGGGCTAACTGCTCCCATGGGGAGTTTTGCCCCCTGGCACTGGAGAGGAGCAGAGGATGGGTGAGTGCTTTTGGAGACCCCACCTCTGCTACCTACACCACGGTGGAGGGCAGGAAGCTAAAAGCAGGGGTAACAGTCAGACCATCACAGAGTGGTGGGAGGTATCGGCAGCTGGATGGAGGGCTGTGAAAGAGGGGAGGGAAGATGCTGGATGGATGGAGAACGGGAGCCGAGGGGAGGCCGGCGCGAGGTGCAGAATGACTCAAGGAGACACGGGAAGCCAACCTTTCCCCTTAAACACTCCTTAAATCTTTCAGGCAGAGAGACAGGTAGCGCCAAACCCAGAGGAGGGCTGGTTCTATGTTGTCTAGGGAAAAGCAGAAGAGAGTCAGAGAGGGCTGCAGACAATCCAACGGCACTTGTGCTGCCAGGTGGCCAAGCGTCTCCTCTCACCTCCTCCGTCAGTTTGGATTTCTTCTTGAGTGTTAAGGAGACCAGTTTGTGCCGCACACTGTTCTTCTTGTGCCCATCAATGTGAGTACTCTGCAAAGCAAGAGGTGTGGAGGCAATGCAGTGAGACAGAGAGCCCTGCCGGGTGCATGCTCTCCCTGCCTCCCCCAGGCTCCTGCAAAAGACCGTTAATCCTGGGCAGAGAGTGAGATATTTCAGAGGCTGGTGGGAACCAGAAGCGTGGACCCATATTCCATGCCCCCTGATAATCCAAGCCTGGCTCTGAATTTTGCAGATACTCTCTAATAAATGAGCCTCCCCCAGATCAAAATTACATATTGGGGACACCTGAAAAATTTACGTTGAATACATGGCTGACTCCTAGTCAACCTAGGTCCACCCAGTTCTGCTGTATGCCATTCAGGCTTGTTCCTACATTGCAAATGAGATGAGCAAGACCACTCTCTGAGACGAGTCATTCGCACGGCAGGTTTGTGAGCTGGAAGTCATCTAGCCAGGGATTCATGGGCAGGTAGTTACCCATTGTGGTTTCACCACCGTTAACCAGCTCTGTGTTCTAGCAGATCTCCCAGAAGAACAAATTTGATGTGGGACAGACCCAGGCACTGACCACATTTCATCAAGTTACTGTTGGCTTTCTACTTTTATACCAACTTTATGCCAGCTGTGGGATTAAGACGGCATGGATAATCACGTCACTTTTTGACCCAGTTAACCTCTCCCCATATAAACAGCTTTGAAAAGACTTGTCATTTTATACCAGATCAACACTTCGGGTCCTGCAGCTGTGATGGTTTATATCCATTATAAAGCCAAGTTGGTACTGTAAACCTGGATTTGCATATCATCACGCTCAGGATCAGCTCAGACATCTCTCTGCACTGTTGTGCACTCTGCAGAGCAGATGTAACCACAGACAAAAGTGACAGCTTAAATTTTCCTTCTCTTCTGTACTACCTGATGTCTCAATTGGCCAAAATATACCTTGTTGTAATAAACAAGCAAGAAATGATAGGTAGAAGGAATGAAAGGTTATTCCTGGTGTATATTTTTACAGAATTACAATCCAGATGAGGCTACTCTCCTTCTCAGGTAATTCACTGAAAGTTACCTCTCCTTCTCCCTGCAGAGCCTGCAGTTCTTTCTTATAGGTCTTTTTCCCAAGAGTCTCATAGATTTTTGTCATCACTGGTATCTTCTCGCCACCATCACTCATGGCTGTGTGATATTTCGGCTCAGGGAGGTCTCCCATGAAACGGAGGATAGTGATCCATACAGCAAGTGCTGCCTGTTTGAAAGGAAAGATTAACTCCGTTGTGGTCAAGCCATGCTGAATCCATCAGGATTGCCACTGTGCTCTCTCTGTACATCTGCAGGAGATAAAACACTTTCCTGCGTCACACATAACAGTTTTGCCTGCAGCATACATCCCATTCAAGCAAGCCGGGCAGGCTGGTGGCTGGGACCACAAATTCAGGCTCTGTGTTCATCACACATCATGAGTGTGTTTGTGCACCCTACAAGGGTTTTGCTTCTTGGCTAGGAGATGCCAACCTTATAGAGAGGCAGTGACTGGCAGCTCGTAACCCACTGTACAGGGGAAGGAGAACCACAGTGAAGGCAAGTTCATGGCCAATGTAACGTTCATTACAGCCGTGCAGGTTCAATACAGTTCTGCTCTTGTATTGCTGGCTATAGGACAAGTGTTTCTTCTCTGCTGGCTCTGCACTGGTGCATAAGACAAGGTAAGAGGCAACTTTTCCAGCTGCCGAGTAGCAGCTTTACAAGCGGTACTCACTCAAAAATTTTCATTGTCCAGGCCCTGAGCCCAGAGCATTTCATTAATTGTCTTAACACAAATATCAAGGTACAGAGATGGACTCACCCCTCTAACGCTACATCGCTCTAATGCTCATTGTCTTGTCAGTGCTCAAAGCGTGCTGGTGGGACAGTGTCTACTGACACATGGGCAGCAGATGGGGGCTGTGTTCTCCTCCCAACCATGAGCACACCAGTGTATCCCAAAGGGAAACTGCTGGTGCCCTTTGGCTGAAGGGTTCCCCAGGCTTGCTCCAACCCACCCTGCCCTGCTCGAGGCTTTTCATCCCCTGCCTCACCAACTGGTCTCCTTCATCTTCATGGTACAAGAGAGGCTGCTTGAGAGGCCGGCGGATGTAGGTGTGTGTCGTCGTACCCTGGAAATACGTGGCGGCAAACTTGGCAAATTTGTACTCTGAGAGATCTTCCTCCTCTTCCTCAGGGAGAGGCAATGCTGCATCCAGGTCCTCTTCCTCCAGCTCCTTCTGGGCTCGCTCAAGATCCTGGTGGGGAAGGACATGTCAGGCACTCAGCATGGCTTTGGATACTGAATTACCCTTTCCCTTTGGGCCTGACATTTCTGTCTGTCTGGTTTCCATCCCAAAAGGAAAAGCCAGCTGGAGGAAAAACCATGAAATATAACTCTGGAGCCCATGCAAAGCCCAAGTCCTGAAGGACATGCCTGTACCCAGGAATGTCCCCAGAGCAGTAGGAGAAGCAACAAGCATGGCCCCACTCCTAGCATGGGGAAAGGGTGTCCAAGAGCTAAATGCTGTGAGCCGTGATGAACCACGTGATGAAAACATCTCAAAGGTCCTCGATGATCTTTTAGTGATACTGCTCTTCTCCATTTGGTAACCCCAGAGAAAGCCTACAGACTGCCTGTCTGTCCTCAGCCACAGCACGGTAACCCTCTGAGGCCACACAGAAGAGCCTGGTCTCGAAGGAAGCCTTCAGAGACCCACTTTTTTTGTATTGCCATACTCTCCCCTGAATCATTAATGTGTTGCTAAAGCCTTTCATGTGATAGCCAGGCTCGTGTATGTCTCCAGTACCTCAAAGCCATTGGGTGCCTGTCCTTCCTGGCCAGGCAGGGAGGAGGTTGTTCCCAGGAATCCAAACATTTTGTCCACCATTTCTGAGTCATTCACTGGCTCGTTGCGAGCCTTCTCCATTTTTTCTAAGAGCTCTTTCTTCCGACGTGCTTCCTCCTTCTCCTTTACTTCTCTCTCTGCGTCTTCCCGCGCCAGCTGGGCCAGGCGTACCTGGAAGAGGACAAGTACAATGGCTGAACTGCTCCCTCCAAAGAGCTAAATTCTGCAGGGCCTGGCTTTAGAAAAGCAGACTGCCCGGTGCTTGGGGCACTATACCAGCATTGTGACTTGGAGCAAATCTGTGACATGTCCATGCCTCAGTTTCCTAAGTGCAGAAGGACAAAGCAATAGCATTTTCTCCCTCCTTAGTGCCTGTTTAGGGGGTTTGGTCCATGCACAGAGACTCTCACTGACCTTATTTTTTTCTTTTATACAACAACCATGTAATGTGCACACACACACACACACACACACACACACACACACACACACACAGTGTCCCAGTTCCCCCTTCAGCCTTTATACAATAGCAAAAGCAACTGAATAATAACC
>NW_008824552.1:374580-377284 GCF_000699105.1 Pygoscelis adeliae
GAAATTCTGGAGCAGCTTCAAACTAGTTAGAGCACAGACTACTTTAGCGAATTAAATACAAACTGCTCAAGCAGGGCAGAAATCCCTTAGATATGTCTGGCATTCCCCCTCAAAGGACCAAAACTAGTCCCTGGAAAACAGAGACAGAACCCCAGAAAGAGATCAGTCCCCACATACTTGGTGCTTCTTTTCTGCTTCCTCTTTGGCTTTCTTGGCACTCATCTCCTTTCGGAGTCGTTCCTCTTCCGCCAGCCGAAGTTTCTCTGCTTCCAGGCGTCGATGATACTGGGGGAATAAACACAAGAGCCCTTCTGAATAGGCATCTACTTATTTTTGAAATTCTATTTTGCTCTTTAAAAACCTATCCCACAAGCACGTGATGCTGAAGGATGTTTCTTTCCCCTCTCCCCACCTCCGTTTCCCAAAACCAACCTCTCATCCGTGGTACTTACTTCCCCCCGGAGGCGCTTATACAGCCTTCGGGCGATCATGCCCCGGGCGTACGCCTGGATGGTGAGGACAGCCCAGAGGCGGTGGCGGAAAGCCCTACGGACCAGGTAGCCCCGGCATTGTGCCTGAAATTCGATGATCCGCCGGCGAGCCATGTGGTACTGCTTGTGGAGCTTGCGGGATCGGTAGAGGGCCTGCAGTCTCAGGAAGCCGATCCGCATCTGCAAGCAGAAGCAGAATGAAACCACCCCACCACCCAGGGGCTTGTCCACCCTAAGCATATTTCCATCGTTAATCTCCTTCTTGCACGGCTGTAAATAAGAGCCACTGAAATCAGCCCCCACCAGGACAAGCCTTCGGGAGCGAGGTTCTCCAAGAGGGTGGAGAAATTAAGCCCTCTGGCTGCTGCATTGATTCAAAGCCCAGGAAGGACAAAGGCAGTTTCTTCCCCACTGAGTCTTACAGAGTTTCTGCCCTTGAGAGGCCTCAGGAGGTCTGGTTGGTCATCTGAAGGTAGCCCCAAGCCATGAGGGTTGCTTCCATGGAGGTCCAGCACCTGCAGACCTCCTGCTTGACAGTTAAGGTGCTGTTTCATGGCAGGAGGCAGCATCCTGACCAGCCTGGAAGTGGCTATTCCTATCAAGTTGCAGGCTTGGAAGATGATATTGAGCCACTTTAGACCCCAACACACTTCCCAAGTGACCTGCTATTGGGTCAGAGCCAGCTGGGACAGGGGGAGAAGAGGGCCACGGACTGGGTTGGGCAGAAACCCACATACGGTCCCACCCAGAGATGGAGTCTGTTTTTCAGAGGAAGCTGCTCTTGAGCTTTCAGTCACCTGGAAACTAGGGGAAGACTTTTAAAACCCCAAGTGACCAGTTGGTGCAATGGACATCTAACTCACGCGGAAAAGGACAGCTAGAAGGTGGTCAGGTGCTCTCTTCAATGAGAAGGCAAAGCAGCAAGAGCAAACCTCCATTCATCGTTCCAACTGATAAAAGCCAACCCCACCCCCTCCTACACTCAGTGGGGCATTTTGAGCCAGGAAACTCTTATGTATGTCCCAGCTGAAAGAGGTAGGAAGGCAGAGGTGTGAGGAAGCACCCCTGTACTTACAGCACTGTAGTTCTTCCTGCAGTTATGTCCACGCCAGTATCTCTGAATCATCAGGACTGAATTTCTCACTTTCAGGAAATTGGACCTGCAAAGGCATTTCAATCACTTGCCTCTGCGGTTTGGCCGCAAGTTATCGTCATCTCCTGCGCCTCATTCTTTGGAGATTTGAAACTGAGCAGCCAGGTGGAGTAAACACTGCATTTTTGGCCTGAAAAAACCTCCTGCCCCAGCTCTCCTTGCTTTCATAAAAAGATCTGTAGGGGCTCTCTCTGATAGGTCTCTGCAGGTAGATTCTGCCAGGTTATGGGAATGGGCAGAGCAGGAGATGCTGAGAATGGTCCCCTCCTTCCCCCCACCCTGTACCTTCCTCTCACATCTGAAATCTCTTCCCTGCCTGCTCTCCCCACTTCAATCCTAGCACCTGAGAATGGATTCAATCTCACCCAAATGATCAAGAGCAAACTTCAGCAACACCACCTGGCTACCCACATCTGCTCCTCCCATCCTTCTTAGCCTGGCCTGATTCTACCTGTAGACACCTCGGAGAGAATCATGTTGGAAGGGCTTGGGGGTCTTGCTAGGATTACTGTGGGAAAGATTGCTGAGTTATTTAGCATGTGCCCTTTCTGCAAAGCGTAAGGCACAACCCGAGTCACAGCCATGGCTCGGACAGTCAAAGAGCACAAAGCCCCAAAAGCTGTCCCTCCTCCGTGGGTGAAGCTTGTCCTTGTTTGTGGCTCCCCCTCTTCCACAACTGTGCCATGACCTCCCCATGGGCTACCTGCCCTCCTCCCAAGTCTGGCAACTGGGTTGCAAAGGGAAGAGTCCTGAACCCCTTGAGCTTTGGGGAGAGCAACGTTAGTCACAGTAGATGACCCAGTGGTCCCATTGCATTCTTGTGGGGATCCCCATAGACTGGAGGCTTAGCGTTGCCTTCAGCGGGCTCAGAGTCCCACTGCTGCATTGTCATAGCAAACATCAGCTCCCCTGAAGACAGCACTGAACAGGGACAGAAGGTCCTATTCTGTCCATGTTTGAGGCAGATAACACAGTTTTCCTCATTTCCTCTACTGTTTTCCTCCAATACTTGCTGCACCTGAGTGCCAACACATCAGGGCACCCCTCTTCCCAGCTGCAG
>NW_008824552.1:377713-391019 GCF_000699105.1 Pygoscelis adeliae
CTCCAGGCTAAACAACCCCAGCTCCCTCAGCCGCTCCTCATCAGACTTGTTCTCCAGACCCCTCACCAGCCTCGTTGCCCTTCTCTGGACACGCTCCAGCACCTCAACGTCCTTCTTGTAGTGAGGGGCCCAAAACTGAACACAGTAGTCGAGGTGCGGCCTCACCAGGGCCGAGTACAGGGGCATGATCACTGCCCTGCTCCTGCTGGCCACACTATTTCTGATACAGGCCAGGATGCCATTGGCCTCCTTGGCTGCCTGGGCACACCTACCTGTCTTTAAACCCACGGACCACCTTCTGGATGAGGATGACTTTGTCCGTGATGGCCTTGTCTCTCTCAATCTCCAGCAGCATGTCATGGTGGTCCTGTGGGAGGAAGCGACACAGCACCCATGTCTCAAGCTCTCCATCTCCCTGACATGTGGCAAGAAGGGTGGTACGAGGCCCTTCCCCAGAGAGGATGTCCAAAATAAACTGTTGGGACATTTTACATCCCAGGTATCACCCCACCTACTCACTGGGGAAATCCTAACATAAACCCTAGTGATCTACTGCCTTCATTTCCAAATGAACCAGAGCATCCAGAAGCTGCATATGCAATACTTTATAGTCTGAAAACAACCAAATTACATTGCCCTTCCATGCAAAGCTCCCTGCTAGTGCTGTCAGCCATGGGAGCAGTTCCTGGGAGCACTGGAGAGGTTTGAGAATAAACTCCAGTCTGCCTGGGTCCCATCGCTCCCTCTATCCAAGGCTGAAATACTTCCATACTCTAAGGACAAAACAGCTCGCTGAAACTCTGAATTTCCTTGCCCTGAGGCTTTCAGATGCACCAGTCCAAGCTTTCTATTGCTGTTGTAACTCGGCTTTCTTTCCCAGTTGCGGCACGCTGAGCCCGGCTGTGCTGGGTGCAGCAGAGGCAGCTCCACACGTTTCCTGCTTTGCTTGACCTCACGTGGCCCCTCGGGGCCTCCCAATTTCTCCGTTTCCTGCCCTGACAGCTGCGAGATCTTGATAACAGGCTCTGGAAAGAGCGACTAGTGGGAACAGCTTCTAGGGAAGAGATGGGGGTGTTTGCACTGGCGATGGGGTTGGGGGTGAATTTAGATACAAGCAGTCAGGGTTTACCATTGAGATTTTTGCTGGAGAGAAACCTTTGCTTCCAGCCTGGTTCCTGGCCAGCTCAGCCTCATCGTCCCAGAGCAGCACAGGAATGGGTTTGTAAGGAGAGATGAGTGCGAATGGGGCTGCAGGGGACCTGCAACGTTGGGCTGCTCTGTGTCAGCTGGACTGATGCAGAAAGGGAAGCTGTAGGCACGTCTTGCGTTGCGCAAGGACATCCTGAAAGCAAAGCGAGCCTGTTGTGCTCTCGGTCCCTCTCTCTGCAGGGCTTTGCATGGACATCCCTCCTGCTGCTGTGCTTTTGGGTGAAGGCAGGAGATGAGGTTGAGTGGCTCAGCCCAGGAGGGAAAAGGTCGTGCGCTGTATGTGACTATTTCTGCGTCCACATGGGTATGTGCATGCACCAGTGCTGGCAGAGTGTCAGGGCTTCCTCCTGCCCACCGCTTCCTAAACTGGCCCCAAATATCCTGCCTTGGCCCAGGTTCTACCCACTGCCACGCCAGCCCAGAAACCATGGGAAAGGGTCACGTCTGGCGGTGAAAAGGGGATGGTAGGAAACCCCTTCACAAGCAAGGGTCCCAGATGGCAGGGGGGATGTGGAGAACCAGCTACCTTCAGGAATATCTTTGTCTTGCCGATCTGCCAGTCATCATCCTTCCCGAGCACCGCTTCGGCAATGCGCTGGCACGTCCCACGCAGGTCGCCCTAGCGGGAGAGGGAGTGGGATTCACCAGGACCAGCCTCACCCATTGCTCCTCCCAAGCCCAATGGGGACTCCTTCTGGTTCTCAGTTCCAGGCCCCTGTCCCTGCCAGCCCCGTAACCATTTTTCCTTTGCTTGGAAAGCCCAGAGCACCGCTGTAACACCTGGGCCTCAAATGCTGCATAATTGCTTTTGGAGAGGACGCACACCCCATAAATATCTCTGGAGAGCCCAGCAGAGAGCAGTTGTTACCTGTGGAAGAAGATGCTCACCTGCTTGTATGCTGGCTTCACCCCGGGCATAAGCACCCGGTACCGGTCCACAAACTCCACAAATGTGTAGCGGATGGGATAGCCGGCCCGGCGGATCCGGATGGTCTCCATCATCCCCGAATACCTCAGCTGACGGACGCAGAGCTCCCGGTCAAACAGCTGGGGAGGTTACAGGACATGGTGGTTTGATTGAACATCTTGGCCTGGACTGGCCGTAAGAGAGTGGGGACTCTGAAGATGTGTGGGGCAACCAAGTCAGGCATCCACCCAAATCCTTCGCTTGGTGGACCCATGGCCATAGGACTGTTGACTGTCATGGGCCTGATCCTATGAACTGCTGAGTGTGTTTGACTCACTCCATTTCTGTAATTCCCACTTGCAAGACTGGATGTGTCCTACGCATTACACAAAGGACTGAGAGGAGAACTGGAGAGCACAATGCAACGGTGAACATCACTTTGGGAAAATGGGCTGTGATGCCACATCTACAAGGGTCAAACCATACAGTCACCCTCGCAATGACCACTCATGGTCATTAACTTCTGACCGCTGCTCTGAGCTGTACCAGCGTGATCACAGCACTCCTGTACAGGCAGGGCAGTACCGTTTTGCAGGCAGGGGAAGCAGTGGACCATATCAGTGAAGGCTCAGACACTCAAAGGTCTTAGGGTGCCTACACCAGTTGATCTTAGGGCAGGTGACACCCCAAAGTCACGTAAAGGAAGCATGCAGCCTTGGAGATGCTGAGGCCCCGAGATAAGCTTGTTACCATCAAACCACCTTGTATGCAGGAGGACATCTGAGGAGCTTAAAATGAACAGGTCAGAACTGAGACCAGCGGAGGGTTTTAGGGAAAGGACAAATCTCAGACCAGCATCCATGGCTGCTCCTGACAAGCAACAGACAGTTTCAAGGCCAGACAGCAGACTTAGGTAACCCAGTCCTTGCAGATGTTTGCTAATAAACCTGGCTGCTCTCCCTTGCTTTGGGCACCTCTGGGTGGATAGTGAGTGGTGCTGCTAGGTGGGCAGATCTGCTGAAGGAAAGGGAGGTTCAGGAAAGTCCCTGCTGTTGGCTCAGTGCTTTAGTGCATTGAGGAGGATCCTGGAGCCCCTGAGTGCACCCTCTTGCAGCCTGATGTTGTCTGCTGGGAGCATCCAAAAAATGTTCAACCCAAGTGTAAAATAAAGGCAGACGTAGTGTGGTGCTGGCATACCACAGAAAGTCAGGACAGTAAACCCCAGCTGGGGCCAAAGAGTTACTGCCAGGGTGTAATTCATCTGCCCTCCCTTCAGCTGTCTAAAATGTGAGCATCTGTGCATGTACAGATATGAGCATCTAAAATGTGAGTCACCTAGGCTCTCCCTGGAGTGAGTGAGGAGAGATAGGTATGTGCCTGTATCTCAAGATATCCCTGTATCCCAGATGCACCTCCTGGCACAGGAGGATCTGCCCTGTGAATGCACCCATCTCTCCATCCCTGGAGGGAGCTTTTTGACCAGCTCATAGCAGCCACTTAACCATGAAAGGGCTGGAGTGATGTGAGACAGATCCTGATCCCAGGAGAAGACAACAGATGAGCGAGGAAAAGGCAGAAAGTAGCATCATCCAGACTTGGTCTCAAGCTGTCCCTACCTAAAGTGGGTACTGGGGACAAGAAAGGTGCAGAAGAAAGAGGTGTGTGTTCCTCTGTCTCCCCCTGCCATGAAGCAGAAGGGTATGTGAGCGGTTGTGGGCTTGCAAATAACCCTCCAGAGTTTGCAGGGTTAGTTTATTGCACATATGGGCAACTATGCGCTCCTGGCATCAGGGCCTGATGAGGCACAGACTGCAGGAGACAGTTTTGACTTTCTTTGCATGGTTTGTTGCCTAATTCATCCCACACATTTCTCGTGGACTAATCAGAGCAACAGAGCAATGCTCAGAAACAGCAGCGTGGGACGATGTACAGACCCAGAGAACTCCAGCCAGCATCATGATGCAAACAATTTTTTTTCCGCCCAAAGCACATTTTAGAAGGAAGCAAAAGTTTTAAAACATAAAGTAACAAACAGTCAGGGCTTTCCACTGACCTTTCGCTTCCCACTATCCCATTTCCTATCACTATCAGTACACTTTCCTTCAAAGCCAGGGACAGAAAATGAACTCCCAGAAAATGTTCTCTTTTGCAGTCACCCTGCACAGCTCTGTGTACCATTATCTGGGATTCTTTTTTTCCTTTGTATCATTAAACCAAGGCCAAAAATAAATCTAGCAAGAAATCACATTTCATATCATATAGCACTACAGTCTCTGATTCAGTGTTAGCTCATCCACTCATTACTTTAATGGGGAGATTAATTTCTCTTTGTCCGTTTCTTTCAAACTTATAGCTGTTTTTATGTCCCACTGAAAGTTTTGTAGATAAATGGGACAGAGACTTCTGGCTTAGCGCTTGCAAGAGCTGATGAAATACAGACTTCCTACGCAGGACACAAAATGCCAGACCGAATCCCAGACATCCAGGTGTAAAAGCAGCTCAAAATCAGGGCATGGGGAATAATTTGTTAACTTCAGTTCAGGATGTACACCTATTTCTCAACATCACCCATGTTTTTAAAGAAGCTCTTGTTTTGATCTCAGCTGAGATGATAATCTCAGATCAGACATATTGTTAAATATTAACCTAAAGTGTTCCATTAACATGCTATTAGGTCTCTTTTTATGCTCACCAAAACCAGGATAAGGGTGCAGTTAAACTGCTCTGAGAGAGCCACCAAACCTTTCGCCCTCCATCATATTAGGTTCACTGAACAGCAAAAGTAAGTTTCAAACAAACACTGCTTGCATGTAACAGCTCTGAAATTCAGTATTTTGTGCTTTTTTGCACTCAGTTGAGCTTTGATAGCAGACACTGACTTTAGATAAAGCTCCAGTTCTGGCTAGATTAACTCTACTGAAGTGCAAAGGCATGGGCAAAATGTTTCACAGAAACAAATAGCTGAAATTATCATTAAATAAAGCTCTTCCTCCCCAGGCAGTATCATTATTGAGTGGTGAGCAGCTAACAGTGATTGCTAACAGCACCAGGGTCCAATCCTGTAAGGTGCTGACAGTGGGATCGGGGCGTTCAGCACCCGCCTTATCGTCTACCTTTCACTGCAAAACTCAGAGTCCCCTCTGTGGGCAGTTTGTGGTCAGGGGGATTTACAGCCGTCTCCTTCCCTTTCATTTGTTCCTTAAAGTTTGTCCCCAGAGCGTTCGTTGCTTTTGAATCAAGTCCCTGGGAATCAGATCGAAATAATTCCTCTCACCTTTCCTCTGTGCTATTTTGCCTCTTTTTTCTCTGCTTTTATAATGGTGCTTTCACAATCGGTGCAAAAAAAAAAAAGCAGTTGAGAGGATCAAACAGGGGTGAAACTGAATGAGATCCCTTGGGAGCAAAGATTTTGTAGAAAACACCCATAGGAAGGGGAATTGCATTTAGGAAAGATTGAACCCTGTCATAGGACTAAACCCAGGGCCCTACAGCTCAGCCTAAATCTCTGGCAGGGAGGCGCCTACCCCCTATGGAAATTCAGAGGCATTTCCTATAGGAGAAATGGCTGCAGGGTGAATTCCTCCAGGTTGTCCTTGGGAAGAAAGGCAGGGGCAGGAGCTCCCCTCTGCAAAAAGTTTTGGGGTGCTGTTGGCTCGCAAAGCAAGTGCCTGATTTTGCCAACCCTTTGGTGACCCACTTGCTTGCAGAACAGGCTGTGGGTTGGTTTTTTAAGCACCCAGGGTCAATCCTGGCCTCACTGACGCCCAAAGGAGTTTTGCCGTTAGCTCCAGGGCAGAGTGACCCTGCGGGCAGTCCTGCACGAAAAGCAACCAGGAGAGAAAAGCAGGACTTACCATGGGCTTCTTGTACTCATTGGGCTTGATGCAGCGGACAAAAAAGGGCTGGCACACGCTGAGAGTCCTCATCAACAGCTCCAGGGACCGCTTGAACTGGCTGCTGAGCGTCGGCGAGCGCTTCCTTGTCTCTGCTCCCTGCAAAACCGCAGCAGAGTGGGCTCAGGAAATGAAAAGATAACAGTGCCTTTCCCCTCCAGCCATGTCCCCGGGAACCTCCCGCGACAGCCGGGGCCGGAGGAGGGAGCAGGGCCAGAGGTGGTTGAGCGTTGTGGCAGGAGAGGGGCAGGGCAGAGCCGGTGAGCTTGCCATGGCCGGACTCTTGCAACCTGCTCCATACGCCTCTACCCAGGGAAGAAAAGTGCCATAATTTAATTTCTGCTGCTAAAATTTCCCTGTGTGACTGGCAATCCCAACTGCCCTATGCAGAGATGTGAGGAAGATCTGCCCGTGAGAGCAAACAGCCCCTTCTGGGCCATAAAAATATCTCTGTATTGCAGCTCGGGGCAATGTATTTGCCCAGGGATGCTCCTGGGGAATATCTTGGGCTTCCCTGACCCCATGCATGGCAGCACGGTCATGCCAACCCCACTGACGTGGTTCCTCATGTCAGGCTGAGCCTCTCCTGCTCCCTGGGGTGTAGGACCAGAGACCCATGTAGGGCGAAAAACAAGCCAGGGGCACATTCACTGCAGGGTGACTGCAACAGCTCCAGAAACTGCTGGTAAGGTCTGTATTCCTCAGCCTGTACTACAGGGAAGATTCGAGTTGTGTTTGGAAACGAGTATTAACTAGACCAAATGAGGTGGGTATTTAGGGTGAATCAGGATGATTTTGAGTATTTTGCTTGCTTTAGCTCCCTTGGTTAAATTAATAATCCAATCTCCAGCCTGGGGCAAGTGTTTCTAAAGCAGAATGGAGTGGTTTCCCTCAATAGCCCCTTCTCCCTGCCCTGGGAGAACCTTGTTAAACTAGCTCCAAACGAAATGAAGCCCCCAGCTCATTTTATGTGTCAATCACTATTACACCTCAGCCACAGTGGTGCTGTGTGTCTCGTAGGGTCTGGGGTTCAGAGAGCCGTTGTGGGGCAGCGAGAACTGCTGGTGGGTTGGAGGAAGCGTTGGGCACCAGGATGCAACTCCCTCCGAATCAAAAATAGGGCAAACTGTGACATGACCTGACAGCCAGGGATTTCCCAAAGGGAGGATTCCAGCAGGATTTTAATGCACATTTCCTCCAAACATCCTCTTCTTTGCAGGTGGTCAAGCCATGCATGGAGTCACGACGTCCCCATTCGCACTGGCCTTGCTGTTTTGTTTTGCAAGGTGGTGAGGTTTTTTTCTACTTTTGCTAAAACCTTTATGTGTGCTTCATTGTATGGCACTAATAACCTGTCAGATAACATCCCCACCCCCCAAAACTGAGGAATTTCATAGAATCACAGAATGGTTTGGGTTGGAAGGGACGATAAATATCATCTAGTCCAACACCCCTGCCACGGGCAGGGAATTTGCACAGCTCAGGTCGGATACGATGATGAGACAAACCCAATCAACACAAACACAAAGTCATCATGGAATTCCAACAAGAGAAAACCCAGCTCATCCACACACCAGAAAAACCTGGCCCACTTGTCCAGGAGAGCTTGGCAGGGGGCTATCAGTGATCTCTCCCAGCAAAATCCTCCCCCAAAGGACAAACTGTTAACGAATCTAGAGTAATTAATGGACGCAGCTGCTACCTGCAGAGCATTGTAGAGTCTGGTGCTCACATTCTGTCACAGATTTGATGAGGAATAGGCTGTTTCAGCAAGAATCCTGGTTTAGATAGCTTTGATTAATGTAGTCTTATCACTTTGCTAATTATGTGCAAGGGGTCCCCCCTGTGCAATGTGAAAGGATAGCCACAGGGCTTAGAAGCAGCCACAGATGCAGGAGCAGGGCTGGAGGTTGGAAGCAACTGCATGTGAGCCATGTTTGTCAATTTGGGCTTGGCTGGGAGAGGTCTTTTTCAGCCGAGGTGGTAGGAAGGGTGGAAGACTTTGTATACAAGGGTCTACAAGGGAACGCGTGAGTGGTTTGCTCCCAGACAGCAGATCCTGCCTCTCCAGATTGTTGATGCCTTGCATTTCTTCCGCACACACATCCAGATCTGCTAAAAGGCAGCGGTGCCATCTCCATCCTTACACCTGCGAGCTTTTTGCTGGGAGGGGCTGGAGGGAAGGGACAGCAGCCAGAAAGCAGCTTGTCTTCCTATCCAAATTGTCAAAGCAGTCTGGGCTCCTCCTGTCAAGACTGCACCACCCCAGCCGTTCGCGTGCTTCCTGGGCCTGACATTTGTGCACAGACCCCTCGATGGTGGGCACCAGCCACACGGGCACTAACCAAGCTCTCAGCTACGCAACGAAATCTCAGGCGAGTGCTTTGCATCAGCCTCCTCCTGCAGGGACAGGGTGACACCACTGAAGTCATCACGGTTCCTCCCACCTCACCTCAGCACCAGCGTGGGGAGAATCACACCACTTCCCTTATTGCAACAAAATGGCCCCCAAAAACATGAGTGGAGCAGCCTGCCAACACAGCCTAGTGAGGCACTGAAAATACAGGTTTTACTGCAGACGAGGAGCATTATTTAGCTCAAAACAGACCCAGTCTCCATAGCCTGAAGAAGAAAGAGCTGAATATATTCTGCTTTTCTCCTGGTCAGACATGTCTTAGCTTTCAAACTGAGACTGTAGCCTCTTTGGGACTATCTCTTCACTGGTGTCCATACAGAGTCTAGCACACAGGAGGACGCGACCTGTGTGTCATGGGAAAGGACAAGCGGGATTCAGAGGTGCTGTAGCCCAGATCTGGGCATTGAGTAATCACTCAGCCTGTGCTCAGCGTCAAAGGAAAAAAAAAAGCAGAAGAGAAAAATAAGAAAAAGAAGAGAATTACATGATTTACAGAGAAGCACCGTCTCAAAAGAGAAGTTCAGAAGGATGTGCAGACCAGCATCACATTCAGACAATGCTTCAATGCCACCTCTTTCTGTCACCTCAAGCCAGTCTGGCTTTAGAGGTGCAGAGACGTGCGTGGTTGCTTGCGGTAACAGAAAGACAAAAGTCAAGGCAGAATATCATCATGAGGACACAAGGGGATGTTCTGCCAGCATGGGGTGCCCAAGATTCCCAGTGGCACAGCTGAAGCATCAGGACGTTTCCCAGCATCTCTGTGAAGCTGTAAAGTCTCTAGGACATATTAAGACTCCTTCCTTTGGTGTCTTGGACACATTTAGGTACTTATTGTGTGTCCAGGGCTGAGAAAGCAATAACCAGTTCAGCCTACCTGCACCCTGTGGGTTCAGTGGGTTAAGGTAGACCCAAAGTTATGTTAAGTAGGATGGTCTTAATACAGACCCAGATTTCCATCTAGGGCAATCACCAGGTTTTTTTCTTTGTAACGTTCAAACCAAGTAAACAGAAGCAATGAGAAAGGCAAGTGTAAGGAGAAATGTCACTGAGCCAGAAACGGCAGGAGTTACTCCTGCTGTCCCTCTGCACCTTCTCCTCCCACTGTAAGGAGAAGGCTGCACGGTGCACCAGGATCGCCGTGCTCGGCACTAGGTCTGCCGGGGAGATGGCGACCTGCTTCGGTGGAAATGCAGAAAGGTGAATTACTTAAGGTGAGTTAGGGAAGGAGAGAGAAGCATGTACCACCAGCAATACTTTGGGGAAAGGTTCTGGACAAAGGACTGTCCTCCCATCTCTTTAGGACTATTAGGTCACTAAAATGGGCCATGCCAATATGACATGTTGTTTCTCAGCCTTTTTTCTGAATTCTCAGAAAAATGATGCTTTTTGTTTGTTATTTTGTTATACGAAATGTCACTGGGGTGGCCTCCAGGCGACCACTGAAAGTTGAGGCCCCCTCACAGCAGGTTCTGCAGTGACATATAGTGAAGAGACAGCCTCTCTCCTAAAGGCTGTGCAGTCTGGAAGGTGCCTTCAGATGCAAAGTTGACATGGGCTACATAACAGTGCCGAGTATCACTATTTTGAACTACACCACCATTTTATAAAACTTACTGATGTTGATATAATTGGAAAATCTTTTTTAGCTTGGCTGTTCCACCCTTGCCTCAGTGCCTAACAAATATGATCAATTATTATTCATTAGAAAACCTACAAAACACGAGGCTATATTATGAGAACAACTATGACAACAACAAAACTCAGAGAAATCATCAGTATTACGTCTCCCATTTCCCTGTATCTCCTGTTGTTGTCTTCAGAGAAAAAGACTGGCCTGGGCATTTCTGACAGATTTTGCCCAATTTAATCCCCCCATATCCTAACTCAGGAAGGATTTTTTTTTTTTTTTGGTGTGTGGCATTGCTACAGCTCTAGAGCAGGGACCAATGAGATGCTGCAATCCAAACAATTTGCAATGATATGGAGGGGAAGGAGTCCAGCTCTGGAATGAATGACTTTGGGTCATTTTGGATCAGATCCCCCTCATTGGAATTCCAAGTCCAAACACCCCGAGACACTGCAGAGGTAAGAAGGGTTGAAATTCAGCCCCATGCAAGGGTTTGAATTTTGAAAGTCAGGTCCATCTCTAACATAATCCTCTGGCTATCGAAAGATTATAATAGAAATGTGAGCAGAGTCGCAAAGCTAACTTCACAAAACCTTTAGCACACAATATGCTACCCTATGACCAAATATCTAGCAAGAAAGGTTTGGGAAGCCATCAGAACCAGTCAGGAGATGAGATTCAACAGAAAAGACCTAAAAAAGGTGCCAAGAGCCTGTTTGGATGATCACGGCAAAGTTCAATATTAACTGTGTCATTGAAGGCTTGGATTGGAGCTCTCCCCTGAACAAGACCTAACCCCTCCCAAGAATGATGGCATTTCCAAGCAACCCAGAAATGCCATCCAGGAGTCTCTCGTCACACATGAACTGTCAGCTTCCTGCCCCAGGAAGGGCAAAACAGGGCCAGATTTGCAGTTGCATGGAGGAATAATGTCCCACTGAAGCCAATGGTGGCACCATGATAAACAACAGCCAAATCCCACAGATGATCCTTCTGAAGTTAATTAAAATGATTCGAATATCAGAAAAAATCCTCAAAACTTTGGCTCGGGCTGGTTCTGATTTTATCCAAACCAAATTCCCATCACTACAAAGCTCTTCTGAGTTGAATCCTAGAAACAAAGGACACAGTCATACACCTGTATCTATTCAACAAGCCATAAAAATGCTCTCCGTCACATCGCTCACTTGAAATGGATCCTCTATAGATAGTGCAGGAAGAGGAATAAACTGACAAGAGCAAAGCACAATCCTTGCCAAAGAGAGATGAATATACAACAGAGGAACTCATGTATTCAGTTTACCTTTGGTGTGGGTGTGGGCGACTGGCCAAATGTGCTGGATGCATAGCCACAGAGAAACTACATGAAGCACAGGTGAAAAAAAAAACAAAACAGAGACAGAGAAGAGCAAATAGTGAAAAGAAGGAATAACCGAAATGGGAGCCTGAAATTAGTCTTGGAGGACCAGCTGTTAAAATATCTCACGAACAAAATGCGTTAATTCTTAGATTTTTGTCTATCCCCCTCCTGGCTTTTCCCCTTTGTCTCCACGTTCACATCCCTAAAGCTGAGGGAACTGCCACTGTCCAGCTCTTGCCTCTTGGAAACCACTCTTTTACGTCTTTTAATCTCAATCATTATCCATCCGATTTCAGCCACCCCCACTCCACTTCCTCACACATCCCTGCTCTCCTGTGACTGGTGCTCTCAATAGACAGCAGGTGGGAAAATGCCAGGGAAAAACAAATTTTCGCAGACATTCTAAAGAAAACTCTCCCTTCATCCCTAATTTTAATCCAATTAATCAGAAAGTTTCTACGGAATTGAAATTTTTGCCAAGGGGAAAGACCCCTATTTATTTTTCCCTTCACCGTTTTCCATCCCCCATTGCTCCTTGTATTTGTTCCTCAAGCAAGCAGCACTGTCAGACTGTACCAGCTGATTCCTCAGAGGAACGGTGTACAATTCCCACCGAATCCATCATTTCACCTGGCACCACTCAAAGCAATGGTCTGATTCAGCAAACACAGGCAGACAGACCTCCTCCGTGATGGGCATGCATAAGTCAGGCTTCACAGCCCCGTGGGCTCCAGCAATACCCAGTTCACCACACAGGTTTCGTTGTGCACAAATATTAGGCCTTTCAGGGACCAAACAGTTACTACAATAGTCAAATATACACTCTCGACTAGTTTTCAAACTTCTCTGATCTGTGGCTTTCTCAAGTTTCTGGCATATAAGGACCCCATTTGAAAGACTGAATGTAAAGCAGATATGGACTTGCTTTTCACTGACTCACCAAATCCCACAAACTCATCGATAAGCTCCTGAGGACCAAAGGTTGGAAGCTATTGAGCAAAATGCCTCATTATTTGATTTAGCCCTTAGCAAAACAGTCACTTGTCTCTTTTTAAGGGAAGATGTTAGATTTGATTGACCTGGCCTGAGCGTCTCTGGAAGATTTCTTCATGGATTGTCTCACTGATGCTCAGGGAAGGTGTGCACACTTCCAAGAAGAGCCTTTGCCCCAGATCTTTGCTACATGCAGTCAATTCCCATGACCCATGCTCACCTGCTCCTTCTTTCGGGGAATGTGTTTTAAGAGAGGGGCTGCAACGATTATTGAGTTTTGGTGGAAAGCAATGGCAAAATCATCTCAGCCCCATGTTGGATCCTGCTTGTCGGAGCAGTTTTGTTTGCGTGGTGTTTCGGGGATTTGTGCTCTCCCAGTTCACACTAACATTGTGCATGATTAGGGGAGCTGGTACACAATGTTTGTTCCTCTTCCAGTTCCATGCCAGTCAGGTTACTAATCTCTCATTCAAATAAGAAAAGCAGAGATAATTAAAGTATCAAAGCACAGGGACCACCACTCGGGACAGATTCTGAAGTTGTTTAATGGAACTATAAAAGAAAAGGTTTATTTCAAAAGAAGTGCTCCGATGCTTTAAAAGGTCTCAGCTCTCAGGTCCTAGACAACACCCAGGTGGACATCTCAATTTTGCCGTCATATACTTCCAGCATCTTTTAAAGATGCTTGGCAGGTGCTCCCGTGAAGAAGTCTGCATGACTGTGTAAACCTGAGGGCTCCCTCTCATCGATTCCCCGGAGTGCATCTCTGCTCTGCCCAAACAAGCAAGAAATCACTTCCAAGGTGAACTGCAACGCTTGCACCGAAAATAAAAAGCAGTGAGGAACAAGCAATAAAAAGCAAAGTAAATGGCAGCACTGATGCGAAGGGAGTTAGTGTCTA
>NW_008824552.1:391430-405489 GCF_000699105.1 Pygoscelis adeliae
CCCATGGCTTTGCCTAGGAAAAGACTGGGGGATTGGGCCATAGTGACCTATCTGTGTAGACTTCCAGGTTCTGCAAAGCTGATATTTTAAAACAGTTTCTACTTTAATTTTGGGAACAGGACTGATGATGTCTTAGTGGGGAGATGTAGATGTTCAACTCACTCAAGAAAACATCATCTATTTGTGTTATTAATGGTGAAATAGTCACTAATGTCAGCATTTAAGCTGGTATCCTAGTAATAAATGCTTAAATGGGGTGGGAAGAGTTAAAGCAATAACTGTGCCTTTCTCCAAAACTTCAGCACACATGATCTTCTCCTGCACTGAGCATGGAGTACGCACATACCCTCCTGGAGGACTGGAATCTGGAAAGGGGGGCTTTAAAGTTCAGCTTTCATAACTGGTCCCCTCTCTCTGCTGTCGCAGCAGTAAAACACGACTGTTGGCTGGTTCCTCCCAGTCCTGCTGCGGTGCTTAAGGGCCAGCCAGATTGTCCCTTTGTTCTGCTCTGGTCTACAAGTGTTTGGTTTTCACTTCTCACTCTATTATACACAGATCTGGACCACTCAACTGGAGGGGCTAGCTCTTTCTCTCTCAGATGTCTACAATCACAAACCTTATTGTTCCCATCCCTACACAATTAGGAGAGGAACAATCACAGCACAAAATAATATTCGACGAACTGAATGCAGTGAACTGGGGGTGTGAGTGTGGATGTACCCATGACGCCGCATGAACGCTTTCTGATGGTTGGCTCACACTAACAGGTTTGAAGCACCCCAAAGAGCATCAGAGCAACATGACTCTTTGCAAATCTTCTGCCCCTTCCAGGAACACCCCCCATGAATAAAGATCTTCTCTTGCCTACATTACCATTGCAACATCTGCTTGGAAGATCTGCTTGATGAATTTGTTTTTTGAGGAATGCACCAGCTGAATGATGTCTCCATGCAGCGTGTCCCTGTTTTTCTCCAAGAAACCTAGAGGAATAATGGGACAACGCATAGATGACACAGTGCAACACGGCCAGGATGGGCCCTGCAAGCAGCCTCTGGGTTGCTGGACTACTGGCTGTTCTCGGGGAGGTAATGGGGGTAATGAGTGGGCAGAGAAAGGTGGGCCAAGAGAAGGAAGACAGATGTGCATCTTGAGACTGGATCAAGGATGCATATGGTGCAAAGCACTGCAATTCTGTCATGGGCACGCACGAGTGAAGGAGCACCAACCTCTGCAGCTCATGGGCACCACTGAAGGGCCAAGTCATTGCAGCCAGAAAAGGAGTACGCTGACACTACTATGGGCTACCATCCTGCTCTGCCCCAACGCAGCAGCAGCTTACCTTCCCCCAGCATCCCCTCACACCTGCAGTGCCCCAGGAGCTGCCCCGTACCTTTTGTTTCGTAGTAAACAATTCCAGCAAAGTGGTTAATACCAAACTGGGTTTCATAGTTATTCTTCGGAGGAATATAGTTGGTGTTAAGCTTGTGCTGGGAGTTCAGCTTGTGTAACATGGTGGCATCTGTACCCTGTGCACACAGGAAAAGGTCTGACGTTTAACCAGGGTTTGTCCCATTAAAATAATTTTCCAATCAATAGTGCATTTCTTTTTTATCTCGGGTGACAATGTGTATTTATTTTGAGAACAGATGTGTTGGAGGGGATATCTCAAATGCAGAAATTAAAGAAATGGATTAAATATCGCTGGTATGTTGTGCTATATTCAAGATAGTGCTCCAAAGGAAGTATATTTAACATTATTTTCTCTTAAACTTTGTCAAAGGCTATTCTTGAGCCTCTTGCAGGCATATTCTTCCACCAGAAATGGTAACTTGTTTTAAGCATGGTTGTGGTACTCATGGAAGAAAATGTGAGAGAGCAATAAAAGCTATGAATAGGTAACCCACTGGCGAATGTGTGTTTGGGGCTGATCAGCCCTCTCATAGGGTGCCAGCATGCAAAGTGCAAAGGGGGTAAAAACAGGAGAGTCACTGGCAGCAGGGCCGAGCCCAAAACACACCTTGGGGAACTTGCTCTCCTCGTCAATGAGAGAGATGATGTTCATGGGTTTGATGGCAATCATGTCCAAGGCATCCTGGTTATCAGTGAACTCGATGTGCTGCCAGTTGATGTTCTCCAGGTTGTACTCCTCCTGCTCTAGTTTGAAGACGTGGCGCACGAAGAACTGCTGCAGGTTTTCATTTGCAAAGTTAATGCAAAGCTGCTCAAAACTGTGGAGGGAAGGTCAAGGAAAGGCCACTTTAGTTCCACCGCGGTCTATCTTTCTCCATCTCTCTCCATGCTTGAAGCAATACTCTCAGACCACGTCAACCACTTAGTAAGGTTGCTGTTGGCTGAGAATTTCCTTATCAGTTCAGATAATCAGTATTTCTTCCCCCCCAAAATGTTATAGCCATTATACATGTGTATCCTAAACCAATGAGTTTAGGAGATATGTTACCTGCTGCAACATAAAAGTAATTAGCTCTGATAATCTCTCATATAGAAAAAGGCTTGGCCTAGCCCAGTCCTGTTCATCTCAGGGAGGTGAAAGGACTGCAAGACCTTGAGCTTGGGGTGGTGAAGCAGGGTTAAGACCTGGTTCTCCTTTTGCAAGCTCCATACCTGTTCACAGTGAAGTTCTCAAAGCCAAAGATGTCAAGGAGGCCGATGGATCTCCTGACACTTTTGAGTTCCTGGGAAGGAGGTCTGTAAATTGCAGCATTGATCTTCTCCACGATCCACACGAAAAGCCGCCCATAAATTCCCTGCGATATCCCAAAGATGGAGGTCACTGAGACAGGTTAGCAGTTCACCCTGCTAGTCTGCGGCACCACTTCACTCGTCATGGCACAGGCTCTCCTAAAGCATAGCCAGCAACCGGGCAGTCCCTGAGGACATGCTCACCAACATTTATGCCAGACTCTCGGCATGGTTTAAAGCTTCAAGAGCTGTTATGTAGATCAAGGAAAATGGACCCGAAAGCCTAGATAAAAGACAACCGAAAGCAAAATCCCAAATTTGGATAGTCCCAAATTTTGGATCTATGGGCTCGCTGTAAAGCCAGACAGTCCTTTCGTTGGTTTCTAAACATCTCTCTCTACAGATCAGCAGAGCCATGTTATACTGCTAGACAAGCCAAGGACATCTCGCCTGGACAAGGTGCTGACTTAGATGTTGCAGCTTCAGTAATTCCAGAACTGCATGTTTTACAGTGTTATTCATTTCTTTTGTATGAGCTACAGCAGTACTACCAGGAGGGGAGTCTGATCCAAAAGCCCATCACCACTAGAGAAGTCACCATCTGGATTTGCAGACCAGTTAGGTGTCAAGTCAGCTAGCCTTATCTACCAGTCCCCCACAGATAGAGTGGAGAGCCCAAGTTGGCCAGAGTGCCCACCAAGGATCAGAGCCATATTTGCAGCGGGTCACCGATGCTTGTTTTGAAACTTTACATGGGGCTACAAACAGCACAGCAGTGATGCACACCCACCTCATCTACCTTCATCACCCCAAAGCCTCAGGTGATGCTCTCTGTAAGTGCTCTGGTGGCTGCTGAATTACTCTATCCCTATTCCTGTGACATTCAGCTTTATTTACTGCTGCAGACATGCCTAAATCCTGAAATTCAGGTGTGAGTGTTACAGGTGTTGACAGAGCTGCTCCGATTTAGAGCAGCTGAGGATCTAACCCTGGGGCTCAAGCTGGGACATTTTCCTGAAGCTGAGGTGAAGTCATTTCAGAATGTTGGCTCCTTCCACAGGTCACTTTTGAGTGTAGACAGTCTCAAGTCCAGACTGCAAATCCCCTGAAGACCAGGCTATCTAGACTCCTTCCATCTCAACTCTTTGTGCATCCTGGTAAAAACATAGTTTCAAGGCCATCTGCTGATCTGAGCTCACACGGGCACCAAGCGAAACGCTTTTCCTGTGCAGTGGATGGTCTCAAAACTGGCAGATTTCTTCAGTTTATCGACAAGAGCAGAAAGGAATGCCCTAAGATTTACCTTTACAAAAGCGTCCCTCACATCCAGTGCTTGTTCCATGCTGAGAGGGGTGGAGACGGTCTCACCCCTGGTGATTATAGTCCGGCTGGTAAGGCAGTTCATCACGTCCTGAGGGTCAACCTGGCAAAGACACCACCAAAACACAGATATTGACTTTACAAGACAAGGTGTCCTTACAACGGCCTGGGCTACTGGCCTGAATGTGCATGGCCAGAGAGGAACACTGCAGCCCCCTGCGGCTGGAGATAATTGACTTTTCTTAGCTGTACAGAGCAGATATCTCAAATGATGTCGGAAGCATTTTCAGAAAGAGTAATTGACACATTTACACAGTGTTTTACTACGGAAAGTGTTCTTGTGACTTAGTGTGAGATGTTAACGAGGTGTGGGGAGAGAAGATGAAAAAGCAAAGCCTGCAAAGCTCTATCCTACCACCATGAATGTAGCTTTACATCTCCTTGACCCCTTTTCATACTTCTGAGATCAAGCCAGGCAAATGTCCACTCCCCTAAAGTACATGAAAACCGCCTGCAGACAGCTGTGGGCCACACTTTGGGACCAGCGGTGCCTATGGAGATGAGATGGTGTCCCTGAGGGAGCCCTGTCACCTGCTGGGGAGGCCACTGAACAATGCTCCAGCCACTGCATGGCATGGATGGTTTGGCTGAGGGTCATCTGACCTCACTTCAGATACACACAGTAGAGGCGACATCTCTTTCTCAGCTACTGTAATGAACTCTCTTTACATCAATGAGGGAAACACTCTATTTTAGAGACTGAACTATTTTGGATGTCCTTTTTAGGATGACGTGCCACCAAAGTGTCTGTTTCTCTCCACTGGTGTGAAGCGGCGCTCAGATACCCAGCTCAGATGGAGACACCCACCTTCACGCTGCCAGTGCAGGGCAAAGTATGGCTTACCTGGGCCTCTTCAGTCTCCTAGAGCTGGTGGTACAAGGAGAGCCTGGCTCAAATGAAGCCTTGCCACAATACTAGAAATATGAGAACAAGCCAGAAAGGGGACAGCAGCACCGCAGAGCCACTGACCTCCAGCAACGATGCCGCAGTGATTAGTGATGCCGACTGAACAACCTCGCAGGCATCCAGGTTGTCATAGGTCCGAGCTGGGGGAAGAAAGGCAGAGGGAAAGCCATCAGTGAGGGACGTGGCCCTGCAGAAGGTGAATGGGGTGAAGGAAAGGGTCTTTCTCCACTGCCATATGTGATGGCCAGGCAAAACCTGTCCACTAGAAGGGAGAGAAAAGTTCATGCAGCTGCTGGAGTCCTGCTGCTGGCTACAAAGGACCTGTACTCTGCTCTGCCAGCCACCCTAAATGACTGATGGGTAAAAACGTTTCTAGCATGTAAGTGCTTTAGGCTTCTGTCTTCCAAAGAGGCTTTTTAAATCACTGTGTCATTTCTGACAGCAGGGTGGTCTGGTACCTTTACAAAGGCATATCCAATCACACAGGCACTTGTCAAACACTCCATTAGTCTCTCCTTGCAAAACCTGAGTCTACTGAATGGCCTGTGGCCATATTCAACCTCCCTACATTCAGAAAAGGTGGATGTCACTGAGCATACTGGAGTCTGGCAGCCCTGCAGGGTGGGCAGGTGGACTTTCTTGTCCTTACACGCCACAATAAGCACCTGAGTCCCCGGCATGGCACCATGGCAGGTGGTCTGGATACAGCCCTCCATCCCTAAGCTTGGCTCCCTCTCACCATGCGGAATAAAGAGTAGAAGTGTGCTGGACAATGTCCCTGTATTTTGTCCTTTTACCTTCGTACTGCAGGTTCCCCATGTGCAGGATGGCAGCCAGCAGCTTGGAGATCTCCCAGTTCTCCGTGTCGGTGAACATAAGGACCTTCATTGCAGAGCGGATGTTGGCGTACTCCTTGCTATCATCTCTGCCATCGCAGGTTGTGCAGTTACCCTAGGGAGGCAAAGAGGTCGCACGGTGTGTGGGGTAAAGCAGAGAGCAACGGGGTGTAACCCTAAGCTATCCAGGGCTTCCACCTAAATCAGTAGACATTTTGTTTAAGGGATGAATAAGCAAAAGATGATGTTGAACCTGTGGATCTGGCTCCGCCCTTTGGTGTATACTATGATTCGGTGCTCAACCCTGTGACCTGCACTTACCCTGCTGTCCCCAGCTACCCTGTGTCTGGCTGCAATCAGCAGAAGAGAAAAAGCTCCCTGAGATGGGGATAAAGAGCAAGAAGGAAACGTGCTGGAGGGTCCCACCGACCCAGCTAGAAAGCTGGGTCCCAGCCTTGCTGATGATGGGCCAGCCTTAGTTACACCTGGTTCTACCAGCTCCTCTGGATTGAGACACTGTTATATAGGCAGTGGGGCTGGAGATTGCTGGCTTGGTCAGACATGTGGAGGAGAGACAGCTCAGCACCGTATGCTGCTGAGAATGCGCCATCCAGCTACACACTCCTCCCCGTCCATCACTGCTGCAAGAGTATCGGGTCATATCTAACACTCTGGTTATTTCCAAACAAGTGGCCTGGGCACCAAACACCAAAACCATCCAAGCTTGTGTCCTGCTGGTCCATACACAGGGGTTAAGGGTTTGCATAGGACTGTGGGGCTTGAGGTGGTGGGACAAAGAAGTCCCACAAACCCTGTGCCTAAGACTTGGGAAGGTCATAACCAGCAAAGCAGCTCTTGGCTGCGGAGGAAGCACCTCTCTCTTCTTTCTCCCTTGCTAACAAGCTCTCACCACATCACCCCACCAAACCTCTGCTTTGCTGCGCTCTCACCATTGCAAGGTAGTTGTAGTCCGTTGCTTTCCCAAGACCCAGCTTCTTCTTCTGCTCCATCGTCATTCCTCTCAGCATGCAGTAAAACACGTGGTAATTCCTCTCATCCTGGGCCTGCAGTAGAAGAGCAAGCGTCAGCTCTGCGAGGAGAACGGCTTCGCAAAGGTCGACTGACCGAGTGCCCGCTCCCACGCCTTGCAGATCTATCACCTTACCTGCCTGCAGACCCGGGACTTCTCCAGCAGGTACTGCTCAATCTTCGCCCCCTCGATGGCTCCCCTTTTGTTGAAGTGGATGTCGATGTACTTCCCGAATCGGCTGGAGTTGTCATTACGGATGGTCTTTGCGTTCCCGAAAGCTGTGGGGAAGAATTGCAGTGGGTTACAGAGGACCTGATGCAGGGAGGACAATAGATCTGGTCTCATGGGGAAAAAAAAACAAATCAAAAGAGTGAGGCTGAGAGGGTAAAAAGCAGCCCCAAAACCTTTCCCTTAAGGTTGGCTGGCTCAATTTCATCTCAGCGTGGGGAAACAGGATATACTGCAGATGACTGTCCTTGGAAATACGGAGAGGAGCACAGAGAAGGAGGCATGGGAACAGGGTGACCTTATCCAGGAAGAAGGGCTAGGACAGCAGGATTTTGGCAGCAGCTGATGAAATACAAGAGGGTTGAGCAAGGCTGGCAGGAGGATGCTGCAGTGTGCGAGGTGACGCTGTGCGGGAAATGACAGAGCTGCTGGTGAGTGATTTGGTGACCAAGCGGGAAAGTAAAGAGCTTGTCCTCTAGGGGAATACGGAGGGACTAAGCCAACCTCCAGCGGGAGACTTCTCCCTGCAAACAGACTGTGTGCAGAGAAAGGTACCCACATCCATCCTTTCCGTGGGTGCAGACCGCTGGCATGAGCGCCCTGGCCAGCTTGCCCTGGCTCCAGGATTGCTGGCAGGTGATGGACGTGCATTTGAAAGACAGAGCCTCTCTTCCCCTCAATCCTAGCAGTGATGAAATGCATGTTCAGAAACACCCTGTGTGCATGCCGTGCACCATGACACTTTACAACGCCTGTGGTCGGGCAGCCCTGTGGTGCCCTGAGAGCCTCGTTGCATCTTCATGCCATGGCTGAAGGAAGCTCCGGTGGAGCACAGAGAAGGAAAGCTCAGCCAGTGACTTACTTGTCTGCTCTGCTAACATCATTCATGGAAAGCAGTTGGGATATTCACATTCCCGTTGATTCCTAGGGGGCTATTTACCAAGCAAAACACTGCTCTGTGAGTAGCAGGAGAGGTAAAAATAATGTTATTCTTTAAGGAAAATGCTATTATTTCTGCATAAGTGTAAAATGGTCCATCTGGCATCATGTTAGGGTCAGGTCACCTATTTAATCTGCAGACATCCAATTAAAACAGTGGGGCTGATCACAGTAACACCTTGCCAATGTACCTACTAAGGCCATGAGCTGATTCTCGTTACCTGGTTCTTTCTTGAACCGGAAACTTTGTCTGCATTCTGCTGCCATTCACTGATCTTGGAAGGAAAAGGTGGGGTTTGCTGCTGTGTATTGCCAGCACAAGGTGTTTAGTCTGTGAATCTCTGGTCAAATTAATCTCATGTTTTGCTGAGCCAGCAAAGAATAGGAATAGTATTTTTGCAATTATGGTCAAATAAAACCAAAAAATTAGTTAGTTGAATATGCAGCATTTACAGGATATTTGTGCTCTGCATACAGTTGTAATTCCAGAACTGGAAGAGGTGGTGAGACTTTTCAAAAGAGCTTTGTGTATTTGGTGATCAGCTGTTTTTAAATCCCAGGCTACACAGAGAATTAGGTAAAATTCAGGTTTATGTTTTGAAATTTTGGGAAAAAAAAGTTCTGATTTAAGTGGAAAAAACACATTTTTCAATTTTAAGTGAATCGGAAAACTGAAAAATATTTCAGGTCAGCTGAAATGTTTCATTTTCAACAATAGTTGTCAAAAATATTAATGGAACATTTGAAAGCCCAAATCAAAGAATATTTGTCTTGTGAAAAATAAATTCAAATGGAAAGAAACTGAATATGCTGTTAAACAAATGTTTACATCATTGCTTTTGATTTTTTTTTTAATTTAGTCACTTTTTGAAACTCAAAATACAACAAAGTGACTTACATGTGGCCATATTTTGTGGTTCCCAAATCTGAATTTTTTTGCCAGCAAAAATATGCCTCCGTCATCCGAGGTCTCACCTTCCAAGATGGGATTTGCCTCCAGGACCTGCTGCTCAATCCAGGAGTGCTGACCGCTGATGGCCGCCAGGAACTGCAGAATCAGTTTTGTGCTTTCTGTCTTCCCTGCTCCGGATTCACCGCTGCAAGACAACAGGAATTGATGTCAGTGAAAGCCCTGATCTGTCCCTGCTAACGTCCCTCTCTCTGTCTCCAAAGGGACTGATATCTCTGTGCCTATTCTGCTAGCGCAAGCAGGACAAGGCCACTAAGGATGGGTTTCCAGCGTCCGAAGGACTGGTTGTAGGAGAAATGGTAGGACACAGTACCGGACAGCTTCCAGCCAAGATCCAGATTTGTTTTCCAGTCCGTTTGACCCAAGCTGTTGCTTGGGTTTGGGTCTCTCCAGCAAATACCATCATTCAATCAGCACTAAGAATGTCAGGAAGCACTTTCAGACAGTGCTTTTCCAGGTATGATCACCAAACCATGAGCCTGTGGTCCAGGGGCTGTCTGGTCCCATGGGGCATCTTCATTACCAGTCTTGAGCTGCCAAAATGCACTAGAAGGCAGACTGTGAAATACAGCCTTTTAGTGGCAGGCACTTTCACAGGTCCCCTAGGCATGTTCTACCAAGGGGCAGGTAGGAGAGGAGAAGATCACGGGGTAGGAAGCAAGAGTTACTCCTCAAAACTTTCCACCGAAAGATAACTTCTGTTATCTTGCAATGGCACGAGAGGAAGGGCTGGGCAAGAAATCCCTTGCTGTGAGTCTATAGCCTGTCTGATATATGGGGTAGCCAATATAAATGATTGAAATGGACCTTCCTGGTGTTCAGTAACCCAGCCCTGGCCCCATGGCCGAATTGCCTCACTTCTCAGGGTTGGCTGGCCACTGGCACGCTGCATCACGCCTGGCCTTGACTCTCCTCTGGGCTCCGTGTGATGCTTTTTTAGCCCTGCAAAGTAATCATTACCATACGGCCTTTTCAGTCCCACGTATCTGAAATACTGTGCATGGGGCGCTCCAGAGAAATGTTTTTGTGCAACGAAACTTAGGGTAGACGTGCCTTGGAGGGAGGTGGTGCCCTAAAAGCATGCAGGACTGTTTGAGGGCTCAGAACTTGATAGGGATGGCATTGGAGGGCTGAGGGAACCAAATCTCATCCATACCACCATTTTGGACAGACACTGGAGTGAACTACGCCCATAACTGTGACCAGGCATTTCTTGGAGCCCAAGGTTGACCAGTCCAGAGCAGAGCCATGCAGGGAGACACCAGTTCAGCAGCGTGAACAACCACAGGTCCGGTGATCAAGCTTGTCCCTGGCCCTTCCTAGTGCAGAATGTATAGAACTTCGCATCTTTGATGTCTGTAGGAATATTGGGTTTAAACTTAAAAGGGAAGGTTAAAGTTGAATATGAGATTTATTGGGTTGTAGGAAAAGTACCAAAGGATTGATAAAGCATCTTTACCAATAACAGTGATTGCAAACAGAGTCACTGGGTATATGTGGACGGAAGATCTAATGGGTGATTCAAATTTCTGACTCTATTTGATAAGCTGTTCCCTATGAACCACTTTGCAGGTGCTCAGCATCCGTTTTCAGGATCTGCCCCATTTGGAAATTCACCAACTCACCTTATGATACAACACTGGTCCTTGTTGTTGCGCTGCATGTTGAAGTAGCAGTTGTCAGCAATTGCAAAGATGTGTGGTGGCATCTCACCAATCTTTTTGTTGGTGTACAGGCGTATCTGCTCAGGTGAGTAGATGGGTAGGAGCTGGTAGGGGTTTACTGCCACCAGTATTGAACCAGTGTACGTCTGGAGGAGAAGCACATGAAGGTTTATGGGGACAGTGAAATATGGCTGGGAGGCTTTGGCAACTTGGATGGAGTGTGGAGGCCAGAAAAATCAAGTTTTTTTCAAAAGCTGGATGAAGGATGATGTTTGAGTCAAAGATGCTTGCAGGGTGGAGCCTGGAGCAAAATTGGAACAAAAGTCCCGAACTATCTAAATCAGTTCATACTCAGCCTTGCTCATGCACAACATGGATTCAAGCCTTAATTCATGTTTCGGATGCTCCTCAGTTAAGATTCAGAGTTTCAAGTCAAGCTCATATTTGCAAAAATATCGCCAGAGCCAGCACATATCCATTCATATTTATTGCATTGCACAAATTATGAGAAACTAGAGATGAAAGGGACCTGGAGACCATTGCCCTATCTCAAAGCAGGACCAGCTGGATCCAAACTATTCCTGACAGATGTCTGTCTAACCTGTTTTTAAAAATCCACAACAGACCTGCTAAGCGTCCCTCTGCAATGTGTTCTTCTCTATCAATCATCTCTGCCTAACCAAACCTCTCCATGCTGCAATTTAAACCTTGTCCTGTGCACATGGATATGGCCCACAAAGTCCTGGCATATCCCTTCTCAGCTATTTCTGAGTCATTTTTGGAAATGGCTTTTTGTCCATCTCACGCTCTCTGTGGCACTCGAACGAGCAAAGCTGTTCTGGGCCTTGGGCAGCAAACCCCTTTGTGGTGCCTTGCTCTTTCGTTTCTGCCCTTCCAGAAGCCATTTCTCTCAAGCCTCTCACCAAAGGACTTGTGACCTTTGTCATCTCACTCAGATGCAGCTCTGAGGTTAGGAGGTTTGGCCACATCCCAAGCTCAAGGCAGAGAATAAAGATCTCCTTCCCCAACTTTAGCTGCCTAAAAGTTAGTGTCTAGAGCAAGCGAGTCAACAGGGCTTCATCTTGGGCTAACCAAAGAGCATGAGATGAAGGGTAGTTTCGCTCCATGACTTCAAAGGAGCCAAGTCACGTTCTCTAGGTTAACTTTTGGAAACTAAAGTTACGAGATTAATCTCACCTTTCCTTCCTGGTGGGACCAGCTGTGAAAGTGCCCCCGCTGCTGCATATTGTGGAGCTGGATGGCTTCATAGAGATAAACAAAATGACTCACAAGCTTCTGAGTAGATGTATGACCTTGGACAGTTTTGATGCCAAAATTTATGGCTCAATGTCCAGATGGAGACTGGTGACAAGTGGCGTCCTGCAGGGGTCCGTATTGGGACCGGTATTGTTTAATATCTTCATCAGTGACATAGGCAGTGGGATCGAGTGCACCCTCAGCAAGTTTGCAGATGACACCAAGCTGAGTGGTGCAGTCCACACGCCAGAAGGACGGGATCCCATCCAGAGGGACCTGGACAAGATCCAGAAGTGGGCCCGTGTGAACCTCATGAGGTTCAACAAGGCCAAGTGCAAGGTCCTGCCCCTGGGTCAGGGCAACCCCCGGTATCAATACAGGCTGGGGGATGAAGGGATGGAGAGCAGCCCTGCCAAGAAGGACTTGGGGGCACTGGTGGGTGAAAAGCTGGACATGAGCCGGCAATGTGCGCTCGCAGCCCAGGAGGCCAATCATATCCTGGGCTGCATCCAAAGCAGCGTGGCCAGCAGGGCGAGGGAGGGGATTCTGCCCCTCTACTCTGCTCTGGTGAGACCCCCCCTGGAGCACTGCGTCCAGCTCTGGGGTCCTCAGCATGAGAAAGACACGGACCTGTTGGAGCGGGTCCAGAGGAGGGTCACGAAAATGATCCGGGGGCTGGAACACCTCTGCTATGAAGAAAGGTTGAGAGAGTTGGGGTTGTTCAGCCTGGAGAAGAGAAGGCTGCGGGGAGACCTTATTGCAGCCTGTCAGTACTTAAAGGGGGCTGATAAAAAAGATGGGGACAGACTTTTTAGCAGGGCCTGTTGTGACAGGACAAGGGGGAATGGCTTTAAACTAAAGGGGGGTAGATTCAGACTAGATATAAGGAAGAAATGTTTTACGCTGAGGGTGGTGACGCACTGGCCCAGGTTGCCCAGAGAGGTGGTGGATGCCCCATCCCTGGAAACATTCCAGGTCAGGTTGGACGGGGCTCTGAGCAACCTGCTCTAGTTGAAGATGTCCCTGCTCATTGCAGGGGCTGGACTAGATGATCTTTAGAGGTCCCTTCTAACCCCAACTATTCTAAGATTCTATATATTCTTTTCAGGGGAAAAAAAAGTAATTTCAACATAAAAATAATCCTTATGGGTTTTTATCTGTGTGGCCTAAAACCAACAGTAAGCCTTCGGCACAAAGCAGCAAAGTGGCACAGGCAAGGCTGCTTGTGAACCGAGAAGGAAATCTCTCCGTGCTCTGCTGCTGCTCCTCTTTTTGTGCATATTGCAAACTGGCTGATGAATAAAACAAGCCTGAGCTGTTCCTCATTTCTGATGGCAGCAAAATAACTACCACTGCTGGGGAGAGGAGTGGAAAGGGAGACCCGGAGACACAAGCTGGCAGCCTCAGGTCGAGTTTCTCCCATCCAGCCCAGTTTCCCTCAATCATGACGGAAAGGGCTTGGATGCGGTGAGATAATTTGTTTGCCACCATCAACGCAACTTGTCCCACCAGCTCAGGCTTGCTGAAAGGCAGCCAGCCAGTAGGTGGCAATTGTGTCCCATAGCAGGGATGCTGAAAGCCCTTAGGGACTCATCACTTTCTAGCCTCATGGCCAACACCAGAGAACAACTCTCTGTTCAGTCCCAGGTGAGGTTTGAATTTACAGTGGTAACTGAGAAAGGATACAACAGTCTTCCCTGTAATAGGGGGTTACATGCCAGTAAAGGAAAAAAAGCTCTTTAAGCTCAAGAACAAAGTCGTCACAAATCCAAAGGGTATAAATTAGCTGTGAAATCATGTAGACTGGAGGTTAGAAGAAGAAGGCATTGAAATAGGGGAGCAGAGAATTCCCAGAACAGCCTTCCACAGGGACAGAGCAGGTAAGCTTTGTGCTCAGAGAAGGAGTGAGCTCAATTTCTGAATGGTATTATGCACCAAGATCCCCAGCGAACCCCAATTCTCCTTCCAGTCCTGGGTGAGATACTTGGAAGACTGTTTTCCTCTTCAAAATTTATTACCAGGTTAATTTTAGGGACATTTCTAATCTTCCTTGAGCCTCTTTTCAAAAAGACTGACCCTCTGCAGAGGTCTGAAATCCCTGTGTTTCAACCACGCTGGTCTGCCCTTCCCCAAATGCAGCCAGTGAGA
>NW_008824552.1:405531-409519 GCF_000699105.1 Pygoscelis adeliae
AGGAATGCTTTCTGGATGCTCTCACTGACCCTTCCCTTGTGATCCACAAAACACTTTGTCAGCATGAACTCTTGTACTATTGCTTGTTTTTGTAGGTCATTCCTAGTTGATAAATACTCACAATTCGCCCAGTTCTCACAGTTGACGGCATGCAAAACTTTGTCCACTTTGCCAATGAGGGGCCAAAGGGCACCTCCAAGGAAATCTCTCTGGTTTCTATTGCTGGGTGAAGGCAAAGCCCTCCTGTCTTGGAAAAATAAAGCTTTGCCAATAGGCAGGGGCTCTGCCGTAGCTGGCCACAGGAACCACATCGCTGTGCAAATTCATTACTGCCTGCATGACCTACATTTTAATTAGCCCCAAAGAAATCTTTTCTGAGCCTGCTTCCCTTGCTACCCAGAACACCATGGCTGATTTCATCTGGATTTTTATGGGGTTAAAGCTCTACCAAACATTACTGCATTTTGGCAACCCTTAGAGAGCAGCAGCAGGCAATGTTTTTGTCTCCAGATAAAGAGATTTAACCTTACTCACGAGTCCAAACTGTCCACCAGATGCTCTTGCTATTCAGCATAGTTTCTCTTCGTGCATGCAAGCCAAACCATGGGCAACAAGCCCTTGTCGAAGCTTTTCTCATTTTGCTGCAGAAGTTTCTTTCCTCCAAGTTGAGGTCATTACTGAGAAGCACTTAGAGCTTTAACCACATTCACAGACTGGGGACTTTCCAGCTCTGGGAAGGTGTCACAGCTTCACCATGAGGGCCAAGCTCTGCAGCAGAGGGGATGATGCTCTCAGCAAATTTGTGAAGCAGCAGCAATGGTGGTGCAAAGTAAATGAGAATGCCACAATGGTGAACAGAAACAAGTGATCCAGTGGAAGGCATGCCAGCGATTGCAAATGGCAGCACCAAGAGTCATACTTACCCTCCCGCCGCAGTTTGTCTTATGAGTAAAATGTGAGGGAGGAGAAAAAGGAAAATTATATTTTATTAGAGCAGAATTACACCCTCGACAAAGCTAAGGAGATAAAGAAACAAGAGAGACTGAAGTCCCATTGGAAAAGTCATCCTTTACCCAGCAGGCTCAGAATTCCTTTCAAACAGTGAAGGTAAAGTCACACTGAGCTTCACCACCTTTAAGACAGAGAAAATTATACCTCAGAAAAAAACACCTCAGGGGACTGAGTATCCCCTACCATACATATGGTACCTTGGCTTTCCAAAACTGCCATCAATATTTACCACATTTGACACAAATCTACTCCTCCTAGTGCCACCACTCTTAAAAGATGAGACCTGAAGTTGGGTTCCTGACCCTCCAACAACACACATGTAGACAGGGGTGGTTTATGTGCCTCTCTATCAAGCTATGCTCTCTATGTCATTTTGAGAGTGTCATTCTAATTTTGAGATTGCGCTAATTGCTGCGTTGTGCCCAGGATCGTGGGCTGGCACTCCAAAGCCATTAGTGGTGTGGAGCAATCAAGGCACAGTAACCTGGAACCTCTGTGATGCAAATCCCTTTGTGTGATGTGGCTACCCCTTATTGCAGCAGCCTTGTAGGACAAATGCCTCTGTCACCATCAGACCCGAAGAACTCGCAGAGAAACCACATTGTGACTGAGTCACTTCAGCCCACGCTTACCTCCGGGTTAGTAGCTGCCCTTTGCATTAGCCCTTATTAGTATGATGCTGCCAAACAACTCTCTGCCCAGTGCTCATTCGTGTTCATAATCTCCCTGGGTGCCTGTGAATAGCTTAGTGAGGGAGCTCAGAGGCAGAGCTTTTGTGAAGGAGCTGGGTGTATTCACAGGCAATCTGATATCGCACACATGAAATCTTACCTCAGGACCTCTGTTCACTTAGTGAGGCAACAGGCGTTTGCCTGATGACATAGAGACCCCAGGAGAGACACATGGACACCACTGAAAAAATATCCAGTGTGATCCCAACTTTCTCAGAGACCAAGAGAGAGCTGCAGGAATCCACTTGGTACCACTGCAGGGTGCCCACAAACAGGAGAAGAAGGGCCAATGCTCGATGGATAAATACATGTTCCCTGAATGAGTCAATCAGCTACAAATTATGGGCTATCTGTACTTCTCGGGTGGCACTCAGGTTGCTTGAATTTAGTTATCCACATGAGTACTACATCTAACCTTGAAGATGGACGTGCTCTGAGCTGAAGGAGGTTGGACTGTAGACCTCCAACCTGAACTTTCCTTCCAACATAAACTCTTCTATGATACCCAAGCTCCAGCCAGCTCTAAAGCAATCACCTCATCCAACAGGCACCTATGTTTGCACAGCTGAAAGGCTCTGTTGGCTCTATTGATATCTCTGGCAAATGCCATGGATTCCTAGTGCACATGGAGACACCACCTCAAGTATGAATTTGGCCTGCTAACTTTTGCTAGCTTATCAGTATAAATGGCTGTGGCTCCCTGAAGAGAGCTCCAGGGAGTAACTCAGTTCATCTAACGTGTGAATCATTTTCTGGTCATGCCTTTTTCTCTAAACTGACAATACAGGGGACCTAGACATCATGCACAACAAATAAGGTGCCTTGGTGAGAGATGAATTTGGGGGTCTCTATTCTCCTCCAAGCTTTGGGGAATTAGAGGTGCCTTTTCAGCAGCCACATCCCCTTCCCCTAGGATTGAAATCCATCTCTGAAAGAAGAGATGGATATCTTCCAGAGTTGGGGACAGGGGGCTGTCAACTGTATGAACAACCTATGTAACAGAGTCGTGTGCTCTCCATCACTGCCCAGCTCTAATCCAAAACCATCCTTTCAAAAGGCACTGGACATCAAGCAGAACAAGCAGACTTGACAGATAAAATCCTGGATCTGGTCTGCTACTTATGCTACCTGGGAAGTCAGACTGTACTGCAATTCCCTCTGGCCTGAAAATCTAGTAGTCTCTAGAGCCTTTGAAAAATTAGATTCCCAGGAGGCTTTGAAAAGGCCTTCAAAGGCACAGCAGGCACTTACCTGAGTAGCTGAAAACTGTAGGATTTGAGCGCAATACCAAATTTTCCATATTTGGTACTTAGCTAGTGGCTAAGTGGCTAATACTTGGTACATTAGCTAGTGGCAAACACACACGCACGCTCCTCACTTCTGCCCCAAGAATGTGCGCCAGACTACACAGCACATAGCACAGTGATAAAACCAGCACGGAGACTGCAGTGCTGACTCTTGTCCTGCTGAGGACGTCGCCTTTGTGATGCTCAGTTCAATCAGGGTTTCCCACGCGTGGGTTCCCTAGAGCTAAGGAGAGTGGGGGGTGCAGTGCAGAGCAAGAGGTGGAGGTTGGGAGGACACTCACATAGATGAGGTGCTCCCGATAGCGGATCAGCAGGTTCCTGAGGATTCCCGCCTCGTTCAGGTCCCCCAGGCGGATCATGTCCTCCACTCCATGGATGGAGGTGGGGTGCATGGGTTTGATGTGGCTGGCGTTCTGCGGGGAAATCCAGTGCTCCTGGGAAGAGAGCGAGGGCAGAGAAAGATAAATGAAATTAGATACCACTGGGATGAGGGACAGAAACAGCCCACCCCAGACCGAAGGACCAGATGGAAGAACATACACGGGAGAGCATTAGCACACAGGCCACGGCTTTTATTCCCGGTACGTGGCAGTGACTAATTTGAAAGATTCCTAGCAGAAGAAGGAAAACATCTTTTGGTTTACTGGAGCAGCAAGAGACATGAGACACGAGGCACCCTGGCAGAAGCATCATCCAGGGCAGTATGGACATCCAGCACATCAGGGGTGTTTTTAACAAATAGCAGGTTTGTTCTTCCCTTCACAGAACTACATTTTCACATCACCGGTTAACCCTCTGCCACAAAATACTGTTGAGTGGAGAAAAGATGATTTAGAAGAGGAGAGAGGGATGCACAGGGGTGGCAAAATCACACTTTTATTGGCAGAGTGTCATTTAGACTGATCACTTCTAAAGGGCTTCAAAAGCCACTACAAATTG
>NW_008824552.1:409552-438995 GCF_000699105.1 Pygoscelis adeliae
ATCCTTGAAGGGAATGAGAGCATTCACAATTATCTCAGGCTGGAAAAAAAATTATAAAGGACAGCGAACTTCCTCTGGTCACCCTCTGCTTGTGATATAGATCTTCCTCTAAAACAGCCACCACTGCAGAGAGGTAGAGGTGGGAAATCGAAGGAGAACCAGTGTTTGGGCACGTCCTGTATTGGTAGGAGGTCAGGAAGGACTGGATAACAGCAGAGGAGCAGCAGGTCGAGGTGGGTTTGCTCAAAGCACTATCTAAATGTGTTTTGGAGGCCTCTGTTATCATTGTACTCAAGAAGCTTCTCAACTTTTCACTCCCAGTACCGCTACAAAAGTAGCAACACAACATTATCTTGTCCTTACAAATAGAAAACAATGGCACAGTTGATTCCAAGGATATATGAGAAGCCCGTGACAAAGTCAGTTGTCATGACCCTATGACCCCTGGCCTAGCCAGGCCCATAGAGCTGAAGAAGGGTCATCACAACCTTTTGTACGTACATTGCCTTCATCATCCACAACCTGGATCTGTCCAGAGTCACACAGTTTAACCACCGCTCCAATGGGGACATCGAATTCCCGTCCAGTTTTGAGGTCCATCCACACATAATCCCCCTGGAACCAAAGAGAGGACAGTTATACCCAGAGCTGCAGAAGGTTCGGCATCCCCTGGGATGCAAGATGCTGATGGTTTGGACCCAAATCATTGGTACAAGTCAAATTACTTCTTTGTAAACCACAAACCACCCCTTTTTCACAGATGCTCAGGAACCATCCTGCAAGGTAATAGCAGTAGGGCATGCTCCACACAGCATACACCCACCGCACTATCTCTCTGTTTCATGAGCTCGTGAGTGGCCGTCGGTCACAGACTGCATCCAGCAAGCAGGTTACAGAGCAGTGATACAGGCAGAAAAACCCACCCAGGTAGAGGTTTCCCTCTGTGCAATGTACAAGCCTAGAAAGTCACGCTTAGGTGATGGTTTGGAGCTCTGGAAAGCCTTGTCTGGAGGCTTGTGGCACATTTTTTCCTTGCAGATAACCACTATCAAATATACATTCCCCTACCGTGGAGACTGGTGAAAAGGGGATGACTAAAGAAGGGTTAAGAATATACCAGAGGGGTAGACATATATAATTCTTCAGGACTCCTCCCAGCAACAGTGATTTGTAGGTGGGCTCTTCGCATTGAATACTTCTCAGTGGATTTTATCTACTGTAAGCATGTCCAGTTGCTTCCTGAGGCTGTGCAAAGTTTTAGTATCCATAATCTCAGAGGAAGAGTTTAGCTACAAACAGCATGAAAAGCTGTGTCTTTTTGCATGTTTCAAATGTGTCACCTCTTTCATTTGAGACCTCTTTGTTTTCGTTTTGGAAGACACAGCAAGCAGTTGACCCCTATCCACTCACTCCATGTCATTGGTGATCCTACAGACCTCTTGTCAGTCCTGCTGGGCAGGGACTATCTGCTCATCAGCTCTGTGGATATTAAATTACTCGAACGCAAAAAGGCTGTTTTCCTCAATACAAAAGCAAACCCCAAAATAACCCAAAACTAAACTCCCAAGCATGACCCACGCTCTTTGAACAAGGCAGAATTATTTTCCACCCCTAATCTCAATGTGAAGAAGTGCTAAAATTGGGAGCCACCTAGTTAAATTATTGTCATGCCTGTTTGCACCAAGCAAGCAAATGTACTTTTTCAGGCATCTGAGTTTAATATTGTGAACCCCACCTAATGCCACATTCCCGGGGGGCCAGCTCCACTTGTACCTATTAAGCACAATGAAAATGCAGTCTCTACCTTTTGAAGTCCTGAAAAACTGCTGGGAGAAGGGAAAGTGAAAAATGGGAGGGATCGCTTTGCATGTGCTCTGATATAACCCCTTTCCTGAGCATCCGCTATCGACCACTTGTGTGGACAGAGTCTTTATCGATTTGGTTTGACCCAACGGGCTGATGAACAACCTTCAGCTCCACTCTGGGCAGTGGGAACTGGAGACAGCCAGCAATATAAAACATGGCAACAAAACTGGTGAGGGGTCTGGAGAACAAGTCTTATGAGGAGCGGCTGAGGGAACTGGGGTTGTTTAGCCTGGAGAAAAGGAGGCTGAGGGGAGACCTCATCGCTCTCTACAACCACCTGAAAGGAGGTTGTAGCGAGGTGGGGTCGGTCTCTTCTCCCAAGTAACAAGCAATAGGACGAGAGGAAATGGCCTCAAGTTGCACCAGGGGAGGTTTAGATTGGACGTGAGGAAAAATTTCTGTACTGAAAGAGTGGTTAAACATTGGAACAGGCTGCCCAGGGAAGTGGTTGAGTCCCCATCCCTGGAAGTATTTAAAAGACGTGTAGATGAGGCGCTTAGGGACATGGTTTAGTGGGCATGGTGGTGTTGGGTCGACGGTTGGACTCGATGATCTTAGAGGTCTTTTCCAACCTTAATGCTTCTATGATTCTATGATTCTATGGTGAAACGTTCACCACCCAAGTCATCGCTCACCAGGACTTCTGAGAGATACTAACCTGTGGGTGCCACAGGGACGTAAGGCTACACCCAGGGACACACACATGAAGAAATACTATGCACAAGGAGTCCCCAGCCATTTTATGGTAGACTCCACCCTTGGCAGTTGCTTGCTAGGTTTCACCTAGGATATCAACAAAGTCATCGTGCTTACATGGAGCTGAGGATCCAGCCCTTAGTTTGGCTGCTTTTTTTTTCCTCAGAGGCTTGTGCTACAGCACTGTCATAAGTATCTTTACCCAGCTCATAAAAAATATAATATTCAGATCTTTTTCTCATTAACTTCCTTACCCTCACATCCCATAACTCAGTTAAAAAGGAAAAAAACAACAAATGAATGCAGTAAGTCATGCACAGATACATTACAAATCCACTTATATTAATATTTATTTCTTAGCTCCTTTGATCCAAGACTCTCAAAGCATTTCAGAGTGTTCAGCACTGTCATCCTCGCTGCATAGCTGGGCAAATTCATGCACAGGGTGAGTAACTTGATCAAGGTGTCAGCAAGAGAAGAGCCAGGTTGCTCAGTCCCTGCTCAGCAGAAAGCCCTTCTGACACCTCAGCAGCTGCATAAAAATTGCTCTCGATCAAGAAAACAAGAATTGTAATGCTGGGGTTTTTTTTAAATCTCTAATTTTGAATAGCTGTAAAAGCAACCTGCTTCATACGTTCTGTTACCACACAGCTGAGATAAAAAGGCAGTCTGCTCTCCCCAAGGAAAATTAATACTGTACTACCACTAAGACAACTCCTGTGCTTTGCCTGCCTAGTGCACAGAGTGCTCGTCCCCTCAAAATGGTCTTTCTAAACACATTGAAGTGCAGTTCTTAATACTGGTGAAAAAACCCAAGTCTAAGTCTAAAAAAACATGGGCTAAGCTGGTAAGCTCAGAAAGGTCTGGGGGTTAAAAAATAACATCACTTAGTAAGAGTGCTGACCTATTTCCTTCCCTGACTTTAATGAATTTGATATAAAACCCATGGAAGTTGGTTACACTCCTTTCGCTGATGCAATCACCTTCGGATCAGCCCAAGAAGCAGCAGATGTATTGGGGATTTCAGGGCAAATTGGGGTGATTCATGCATTTACCAGCTCGGGCGGACTGGCTTATAAGTTGCATAACCTGCCTCATGCCTGGACTGATGCAGTTTATTTTCCAACACACATGACAGAGTACTGGAGAAGTGAAAATACCTCCAGTCACTTTACAGTATCAACATGGTCCAACTCTTCCTCCTCAACGCAGCTGCTGGGTGCTAGTGTCCTTCCAAACGCTCTGGGGCAGACCCTCAGGACCTCACAAGCTACGGGTCAGTGACAACCGAACAACAGTGCAAGAGGAAGAAAGACCACAATGGGTGCATGCACAGATCAACACAATTCATGAAGAGGGTCTTTAGGAGGAGCTTCCAAATGCAAAGAGCAAGAAGGTTGCACCACAGGGGAGCTGCAGCACTTGGGGGGGAACAAAGACTCGGGAGGAAGGTGAGAGAAGCTGGCACAAGCAATATGGGGATCCCATCAAACAGCGAGACCGATTTCAAAGTAGCCTGAAAGCTCCCAGCCATGCTCAGAGCTTGGGACCCCCTATCTTACCGCTAAAATGGTCGTGGGCTTCAGGGCCTGGTTGACATTGCGGAGTAGTGTCCATTTGCCCTGGTCTCTGTCCTGATCTTCCACCACCTCAGGGCATGGCTGCATGAAAATTACTTTCTTCCTCTTCAACATTTCCAAAATCTTGCAGTGGTATTTGTTCCTCTGTCTGCTTTCTACATTTATTCCACCACGAATGTTAGACAGCTGTGGCCGGTTTGCTTTAGACCTCCAGTGTGACCTTGCCTGCTGCTTGCAGGACACCCTCTGACCCGATTCGCAATATGGTTCTTGGTAAAGATCTTCTCCTAGCAGAAAAAATTCCACGCACCAGCCATGGTCCTCCACTGGCCAGCTAGCACGCTTGCTCCATAGAACTGGTGCTGCAGGAGTCTCAAAGCAAACTGAATAACTTTGCTTCTCTTCACTTAAATTCTTCCAGCCTCTCCAGGAAAGGGTGATACTTGGTTGGAGACTTGAAGGACACTGCAACCGCTCATTCTGGAAAAACTGTTGCAGGATTAATAGGAAAGCTCTTCATTTCCCCGTGACTTCTCTCCATTACCTTCCTTTCTTAGTGTAATAACCGTCTGCCAGCTTGAGGACTTTCAGCACAGAACACACTCGGGTGCTTATTAATCCACAAATGCAGTCAGTCCCCATGCAACACATGGCATTTAATTAACGTAATACCTTTACATACCAAATTAACCAAAGCACAGCGGGAACTCAAAACCAGAGGCCATCTGCATTTTCTTTAAACTGATCGCCTTGAGCAGATCCATAGCAACTGATTTTTAAATAATTGAGTGGAAGGTGTTCAGAGCAGCACAGCCTCTGTGCCTATAGGTGAGAGGAGCACCTGGGCTGTGGATGAAAATGTGCTGAACATGAGGACCACGGAGATAATGAGGTCACACTGACTGCTCTACAGACCCGCTTCTGCAATCTCTCTTTCTATGTAGGGAGGACTGTTCTCGTAAGGACTAATCAGGACTGCTGGCCCAACCAGAAGAGCACAAGACATTTTACAGTCATCCCAGATTTGCTTTTTCCTGTTCTATCTTAGATACACTTGAGATTTCTCATTTTCATCTAGGAAAGGCTTTTCTGCTCATCTAGAGAGTTTAAGACCACTCTAGCTGGGCCCAAGTCTCTTCCATGGGAATTTTGAATCTAACTCAGCATCATTTGTACAGACCAGAGCAATGCATGACTAGGTAGTGGTGCAGCTGCTAAGCTTTCCATGCCATTCTCATTTATCACTATTTTAATGCAAAACTCTACTGATGCCTTGATTCCACAGGGTTTTGAATCAATTTGTCCATGATGCAGAGGACGTATTCTTGGTGGAAAGTTATCTAGAAGAACAAAGGCTTCATAGGTCCCCTTGATGGGACACAGTCACCAAGGACAACCATAGATGACAGGTACATCAAACTCATACCGAGATACTTCTGTTCATCAGTGAACAGCAGTGACAACAGTGAGGCAATCCTTGCCCAAGGGACAGATAATGGATTAATAACTTTGTAGGCTTAAGCCATATTACAAAGCCCTGAAACAATAAGGTGTCTAATTCTTGTAGCTGCGCAGGTGATTTAAGGAAGAGGTCGAGTCTCATGGATAAGAAGGCAGGTTGGAGATTAATAAGATGGTTGTCTACAGTCCACCAAAGGAGCAAGCAAAAATGTACATGAGATGCCGTAGTAATGTAGGGAGAAGGAGACACAGATCAAACGTAGCAATCTCATGGGAGGTGTCTACCTCCAGCATGACCTGAGCACACAGTGCTGTAAATGACTGCATTTTCGCTCCCCTAGAAAGTACAAGATAGATGTCCAAACAAAGCTAATAATCAATGAGAGGATGCACGTGGAAGGAAGGACTGAATAAACGTATATAAAGGGACCCATAGGATGGGCTCTTTGGATTTGGGCTGGGTCCTACAGATGCTCTTTGCTCATCAGCACACCTTTCCTCGCTGCCATACCACGGTAACTGGAGCAGTGTGGGAGCAGCAGATCTGAGAAAGAGCAGCCGATGTATTTATCTCACTTTGCACTGGAGCAGACATTAGGATCATTGCTCAGCTACAGCCTGTACCGCATTTCTGAGGCTGTGTATCCCCGTGTGCTGCCAAGGAGTAAACTAAGGAGCAGAGCACAGGAATGATTTGCCCTAGGTTATCCTTGGAGCAAAGTAGAGATGGAAGCCCAGAGGGATGAATCCAGTCTCTGCAGTCCTATTACATGAGCGTGCTTACTTTTTCCCTGACGCTGGGGCTGCTGAAGATCAGTAATTTCACACATTTCCACTGCATGTTTTTTGCATTGCTCCTCTGCTAGCCGGAGATTTTCTGGGGACTCGTTAGACAGAGTCACGTGTGTCAGCCAGAGGTACTTGGTGTTTGCAGGGCTGTCTGTCTGAATGGCCTGAGCATGCTGCCTCCTGGAAATGGGAAATCCCATCCCTCTGAAGGGATGACCCGGCTTGGAAATCAGCCTCCCTTCTGTATGCATCAAGGGGCAGAGCAACAGCATTAAGCATCCTATATCAGCATGCTTTTTCTAAGGGAACGTGCTATGCCTTATGTGGGAAACAAATAAACACACTTAGGACAATAAGGGGAGGGACACAATGAAGGAAAACAAACCTTTAGCTGGCTGGCAGCCTGTCAGCAATGCCATCCGGTTTAGATTACAGCTCCCTGGGGTAACATTAGACTCTTCACTGCAGAGACAGAAGTATGAGCCCGAAGAGCCATGCTGGACCCTGATCTGATGTTTTATTATACCTCTGCAGCAGCAGGCACAGCTGAGGTCAAGGTCCTGCTGTGACACGCTCTGCGCACACGCATAGTAAGGGGCAAATGCTTATCCTAAGGAACCGATGGTGACCCCGGCAATAGGTTTATGCTGCTGCTGAGACCTGAGCTCCCATTAAGAGCTACCGTGGTGGTGTGGACCTCACTGCTGGAGAAAAAAGGGAAATGCCACCTGCAGGAACCACCCTCACAGCAGGTGAACAACCTAATTTAACAAGAAACAGCTTGGGTTTCTTTGCCCCGGCCTGTTTTTCAGACCCAAAGAAAATGCACCAGACACTGCCAGGGCTGAGGAGGTGTTCTTGAGCTGGTTGATTTGCAGCTATCACTGAAAAGCTGAGTTATTCAGTAAAACAGGTCCAGTGGGAGTCTACCAACCCTGTGCATGTGTCCACCTCTGAGCAAGACATCCAGATCTTTGCTAGATGATCATTGCAGGTCCCTTCCAACTGAAATACTCTATTCTATTTTATTCTACATTCAAGGGAAAGAAAGAGGCGCTTCTACGGTCACCTCTGCATAAAGCAGGTATTTAAACTAGGTCGGATAATACTGACCTAAAGGGGTGTGTGAAGAGGACAGTTTGGAGGTAGAAATGTATGGTACAGGTGTCCAAAGCTAGCTAAGGTGGCTCCTACGCGTGGGGGCCCCTACGAGTTAATATTCAGGTCAATTGCTGAAGGATCTGGGAAATCACGGGTTAGCAGAGGCTGCCTGTGGACTCAGGTCAGTAGTGCTCCACCAATTATTCCCTGCAGCACGACGCTTACTTTTCTAAAATAGGAAAGATGATACCCTGCAGAATGGCTGTCAATGCACCGTGTGGGCCAAATGGGGTCTGTGGGCCATACCTCTGACAACCGACGTAAAACAACCCCGTTTATGCAGCTTTTTGGTTTTTGGAAACAGGCACAATCACACACCCAGGTTTCCAGAGAGCTAGATCCAAGCTGCGTTCTTTTCTTCCTTACTGCTGGTCTTTGAAGCAGAAAATCCTTAGAGCACACAGACACAAGTGCAAACATAGGCACTCCCCCCCAACTCCAAATTTCAATGTCATTCAGAGAGCAGACTGAAATCTAAATGTATTGGTGCATCACAGCATATTATGCCAGTGCAGACTTCCAACAGCTACCTGAATCCTTTGGGCAGTATGCTCTGCTAAAAACACATCTCACCTCTAGATATCACCTATCTGATTCAGTTCGGCTCTCGATTACATGGGTGTACCCTGCTCAGTTTAATGGAGCTTCTCCTGGATCCACAGCTGCGCAACCCAGGGGAGAATTAGGACTGCTCATCTCTGTTCTTTGCACTCATCTTTAGCTGTGCCGTTGCCACTAGCATCAAGAAAAGGTGGGAAAGGAAGAAAAAGCTTGAATTTCTACTTAACAACAAACCGTAGTGCAGGAAACATACATGCTGGTAGTCGGTAACCCTAATAATTTTCCTGTTTCATAAAAAAATAAGATTCTCTTCCCAATTTCTCATAGCACATCAGGCATCAGCTGTCAGCCAAGGTAACGTGCTACACACAAAGGCTTTCTGAAGCAAAGGCAGAGATGCAAGAGGAATTGTTAAATAATTCAATAATCAATGCACCGCTTGCTCATCCTCTAACTTCGGTACTGACAGGAGGGAAAAAACAACCCACAAACGTGGCACCCATCCCAACATTTTCCCATTTAATGCTGAGGGATAGTTAAAGACTCCGGGAGCAAAAATGATTTATTTAATTAGGTTTGCAGGGGCGCAATCCAGCGTGGTGCAACGAGGCTCAACTCCCAGTGATGTCTGACCTCATCCCTGGCTTTTGGCAAGGACGTTGTTGTTGACTGTTTGGGACCTCTTGGCTCAGGAGTGGGTTTTAAGTGTGCAGACAAACACAGAGATAGAAGATTTAATCCGTGACTCCTATGGCATTACCGTCACAGGCGAAGCGGAGAATCTAGCAATCCGCTGACGTTAGAAGCAGATTAGGCTGGCCCTGGGCGTCACCCACCCAAATGCTGTGCCAGGACACTGCGTATCAAGTCTCACACAAAAAGCTGATGGCCACCACTTGGGATGTGATTGAAAAATCTGCTAAGATGCAGAAGTGGAACAGGAAATAAAGACTGAGCCTTTTAGCCGTATGTCTGGGTCCTGTCCTAAATGCAAATGGAAGAAATCCAAAGGAAGATGACAGAGCAATCATAAGACATACAAATCTGGAAAAACGGAGAGGGGAAAAGTAAAACCAGGAGGAATCAGAGGGGAAGCGCTTTAGGATGGGAGCATGTAATTTAGTACTGTTAGACCGAGACATATTCCTTCAGGTCCTAGGAGTAAAGAGGTTGCACTGGTACCACACTGGGAGTGTGGTACTCAGATCCACTCTAAATCTACCAACAACGGTCACCCCTGTCCCCCAGACAACCGAGGGTGCGGCTAAAGGGCTCCCTAGTCTGCAATAGGAGGCACGATGGAAACGGCTTGCCCTTAGCCACCCAGAAGCAAAGATTTTGGACATTTTCCTTTAAATGCATATTGTTCTGTAGGTCAAGCTTTAGAAAGATGGGATTAAGGGAATGCCAGCTCCTTCTCTGAGCACAATTTGGGAGGAATGCTGGTTCCAGCAGATTCCTATGGTTGGGCAACACAGCTAAGCTGCGTGCTCCCATCCCTTTCTTTGATTTGATCCCACGGTGAATGGGCTCAGGGAGTTAACCCAGCAGCAACATTTTCATGTGTTTTTGCAAAGTGTTTTGCTGGTTTAGCCCCTGAACTGGCTCATCAGGCAATCAGCAAAGCCCCCGCGAAGAAGCAGGGAGAGCTGCAGGAACGTGCAGCTGGCAGCACAGCCAGGGGAGTGGAGCTGCTGCCTGTGCAGGTATCTGCTGTGGCATCACCGAGCAGCGCTGACGGAGGCTCTGCCTCACTCATGGATGAGCTTTATTCCCTGGGTGAAGGCAGAGAGCTGTTTGATTTGATTAATGAAAGAAGAGTCACAGCTGATGAGCGCAAGAGCTACAGAACTATGCAACAGACGGAGGTAATCAGGTATTTCCATCCAACATTTTTCTGCCTCTGAGGCATACAGCCTTTTCAAGATCACAATGACTCACAAAAAGGACACAGTTTGAATTCCAACATACAGTACTGATGAAAGGGAAAAATTAAAAAAGAGATCATACACAGAAATGCAAATTGGAAGGGATGTTTTTCATCGTGGCTTACAAAGGCTGTTCAAAGAAGCCTAAAAGCAACCACATGAATTCAATTGTTTTACCTGATTTTATTCCTGGGGAAATAAAACAGGATTTTTCCACCATCTGCAATAAAAATCTCTTTTACTTTTCATATGCAATCTGTCAATTTCTCGTTCAGAGTTTCAGCTGGTGGAGGCAGCTTCGTCTTTCGTGCTCTGGGAAGATCCTTTCTCCTTCATTTCTTTACTTCAGGCTCCTCCTTCCCTCCTCCCTGCCTTTTCATAACCTCACTGATATCTAGTCTGCAATTAGTTCCTGAGTACCAAATAGATGTGGGCCTACTGTAATCTGCACAGCTATTCCTGCATAAACAGAAATGTAGACATAGTGCAAGGAAGTGCTTAATCCTAGTAAAAATGTATTCTTTTCCCATATAGGAGTAATCTATACTCATGTAAATGCAGTTTTCCCAGCAGAAACGTGTCTGTGCTAAGGGTCTGCATTAGCCAAAGTGGCACTGATATGTCTAGACAAGCCCTATCATCTAAAATATCGTGTCTTATCTTTGGAAATATTGAATGAAAGGGGAGTAATGCTGCTTTTCTTTCACTGCCACGCCGGATCTGAGCAGCACTGCCCTTTTTACACATTCCCTTTGCTTATCCATGAGGGTTGTCTTGGTTACTGAGGAGAGTGAGGGGGTCTGGAGGAAGGTTAGTTTGCAGCTCCGTCAATAGCATCTTGAGGGAGTTTGTGATACGACTGCTTAAGGGAGAGTGGACTGCTCCAGGCGTGAGTTTGAAAAGCCAGTTCCTGAGAGGAATGAATGGCAGGAGAAGGCATAATGGAAAGCAAAAAAATCATGCTGGCAATGCTTGTGATGCAATCCAAAACGTCTTGATACTGGTCTTTGTTCCTTAGGTGCCAGCCACAAGGATGCAGAGATGCTGTGACACAAGTAGCATCCTTCCAAAAGGAGAAAAGATATTCCCAAATGTCAAAAAAATCTCGAGAACATGAAGCACCTGGACTTCTTTGTCATCAGGAAACAGATAACAAAAAGAATCCTACTAGTATTTATTAAAACCCAGCAAAATCATCCATATTTCATTGCTGGCTTCATGGGTTTGGAGACTCCAGGGCTGGCTCCATGCAGGACCATCCTTGAAATGGAAACCCAGAGCAGGTTGGCAATTGCAGCCACTTGCCTGGCTTCTTCAAGCCCCTCTGCCTATCGTCTTTGGAAAACTTCCCAAATTGCTGGTGGTGGGTCCCTCTGAGGGAGGAGGTGGACCAGCTGCAGAGCTGCGCCGTGGGCTCCCGGCAGCACAATACCAGCCCCATCTGCTGTAATTCTCTGGAATTACCAAGTCCATCAGGAGGTTTGTTTCTGATGATTTCTGCATGGGTTTTAATTCAACTTTCATGCTAGTAGTACCCTAAGCAGAATGAGGAATGACACAGTGTGCATTTTAATCCCAAATTTCGCACCGTCACAGCTGGGCTGTGGAAGGTGTGAAATTCCAGAAGGCTCCGGAAGAAGGTAGGGACCCCAGAGGCCAACCACATTAATTAAGGGTCTGAAGGAACCAGTCAGCAAGTCCAGCTAGACAAACCCTAACCTAGAGGTTGCAAACAGAGAAAGAGTGGAGTTTTTAAGTTGGCACAAGATGGTAAAGATAGGGACAATCATCACTATTCAAATCACAGTTGTAATTGGCAGACCCAAGACAGTTGCCTTGTTGGATCAGGACATGTACAGATGTGCACTGTGGATGCCTTCGAACTGTGAGCTCGGGACAGTTTTACAGCTAATGGTTTATAGCTCGTTGGGCACATATTGGAGAGACTTGGCTTTCAGAGAGCAATCAGAAGCCAGACCCTGAACATCAGTCCTTTATGAACACACAAACACAGAAACCTTCTTCAAAATCCAAGTCCCACCAAATAATCACCAGCCATTAAAAACAAAGCAGTAGCCACAGCTTGAAAAAGCAAGCTGGACCTATTTCTTACATGAAAATATGAAGGAATGGTAGCTGGTAAGATTGCCAGTGGAATTAGACTTTCATATGGATGTCCTGAACTATAGTAGCTAGAAGAATAAAACCATAAAAGAAATAAGCTCTGCTTGCTTTTTGGGACAGCAGCTAATTCCTGTGCTCTTGGGACTTCTTATTTTCCTCATGGGTATTTTATTACATGGACAGTCCATTCGGCATACGCTGCACAGTCTGCGTAAGAGGATGTGGCCTCCGAAGTGGTTTTGTCTCACATTTTATCTGTTTTACGATGAAAAGGGTTACATTACAAATGGGTTTTGTTAAATGTTACTCCTGGAACCAAACTTTCGGTTTGGTTGTGGGTTTGCAAGGTGCCTAGCATGGCAGAGATCCTGGTCCAGCAACAGGCAGCTGGTTGGTGCTCATGTGAAAACCTAAATCATGTAAAGGGAAATTAATTCATGTGAAGAATGCTCATCAATTTTATACTTGCTTTGAGAAACTCAATAATTGCCATATAGCCTTGATTTTGAGACCGCAAGAGTATTATCACATAGATAAAATAATTATGCCTGCGTTTCTGTAAGGAATGGGCTGACAGTATCAGCATGGAAATACGGTTAATGCCTCCATTGCATTTTGCTGGATGCAAATGCTGTTTAACTTCAAGCATCTGCTTAATGGGAAAGGGCTGCCTGTCTGCCTTGCACTGAATCTAGCCATTTTATGGGGTTAAAGGGCAGTAAAATGCCTTTACAAAGTGATTTGCAGGTCATGAAAATGCAGTGTGTGACCTTAAGAGTCATTTGCCAGCAATGGTGCTGGCAATAAAACGTCTGGCTGGGTGGTAGGAGATGCACAGAAATTGCTCACGTTGCATTCACACTGGCTGCACAAAAGGCTTCCGAGTTGCAGTGTGCAAATCACTGGCAAGGCTCTGTCCCAGATAGGCATTTTTCCCAATCTTAGAAACAAGCAGCGTTTGGCTCTTTCTTCTTCAGCATGCAACGTAAGCCAACCTCTTTTTCTCCTGGGTTCTGCTAAAGTGACTCTGGGGAAAGGACGGAGGGCACCTGCTTCTTGGTAAAAGAGTGAGGAGGGAGCAATACTTTCAGCGTGTAAGTGGAATTGCCTCAGGCAGGACATGAAACTGGGTGTGCAACGTTATGGCGCACCGAAGGACCATCTAGGGTAGCATCCTATCTTCACCAGTGGCCCATGTGGACGCCTAGGGCAGAGCGGGCAAGTCTGTAGAGATACTTCTTTAAAATACTCTTCCAGTCCAAAAATAAGGGGACACCAACCGAAGCCAGTAGGTACTAGGTTCAGCAAAAAGCAATGGAGGTGGATAGGACACCTGGAGAAATAAGGAAGCTGGGCAAGTGCTTGGAAGGGAGATGCATTAGGGACTACTAACCAAATAAATCACATCAGGCTTGGAAAATCCTGGAGCTGAAAGTTCATAGGTGGACGCCAGAAAATTAGCTGAAGGATAGGAAAATATTATGAGGAAATTACACTGTATGCTCACTTGTCCCCTGGTGTTCACCAGCAGTCAGTCTGGATACAGAATACCAGGCGGGACAGACCTGGGTCTGAACAAATATGTTCCCAATTACAGCACACAGTAACTCTGTTCAGAATTTTATAATAATTTCTGTTCAGGAACAGAAGTCCTCATAATTTATAGCTGGTAAAGTTTTCTCCTTTCACAAAATTGCCTAATGGAGGATGAAATCCTTGTAAACTTTTAGGATTGACCTTTCCTCAGTGCAAGAAAGCAGCTGCATTCCTCGGCCAATGCCACCTCCCTTGTGCAGAAAGCAGCAAGGGTGATTTGGGAAGGAGAGGAGGACTGACCCACCGTATCACCTTCTCATGTTTGCAAAACTCAGATCCCCATAGATGTGGTCAGCAGGGAAAAGCCAATTCCCTTACGTTGCAACAGTCTAATGCACAAGCCCTGCACGAGCCCGTCAGTACTGCTGACCACTAGAGCAATATAGAATCATAGAATAGTTTGGGTTGGAAGGGACCTTCAAAGGTCATCTAGTCCAACCCCCCTGCCGCAGGCAGGGACATCTGTAAATATACCCTGGAGTGGCAAAATGGAAATGCAAAAGCATCGGCATACAAATTCCCAAGTCCCAGTCCACACTTACTCATCTCATTTCCCCACTGTTGAAAGCCCCGGTAGAGGTATCTAAAGTGCCAGCTGGCTTACCAGCGTGTCTCGGGCTATTTCACTCACTGTATTGAATTTTCTCTGCTCTTAAACAGATTTTTTTTTCAGTACAGTCTACTTATGTGTATTCTAGCAAACATCCAAATCCTCCTTCTGTTTTGGTTACATTTATAAACCAGCCAAAAATAGATTGACTCCTCCAAAATTCTTATTGGACATCTTCCTTGGAGAATGCCATTTCACCAAAACCTAAAATGCAACAGGAAAAACATATAAACAAAGCTTTTCATGAAAACACTGGAGTTTGGCTAAAGACTGACATGGAACGTATCGTTTTGACGTTCTCATTGGAATTCTGTCTTCAAAGTCAGCTTTTAATTCCAATAAAAATATTTTATTTATTGACCAGGCAATGACATCTCGGCAGATATTCTCTGTACTCCCAGCTCAACTTTCTCCCGAGAAAAAAATGCCATTTTTCAATTTGTGCTATTGAAAACGTCTGTTATTGCTTTCCTTCCCCTGGGTCCCAGGGGCTGCGCACAGCTTCTTGAACCTGATTGCAGAAAGCCAGAGCTAAGGGTTTTTTTTTTTAGGAAAACAGCTGTCAAATCTACCCTGTGCTAGCAAATGATGCTGTGGCTTGAAAAAAGAATGAATTTTACACCTTATGGGCCAAATCTTTCACTAGTGTACCTCAGGGTCATTCCACAGATGTGCCTGTGACCCCAAATCCATGAAACGTTGAGGGCTCCCTCTTTAATGCCTTGCTGTTGAATGTTTTCCAATTTTGCAAGAGGAATTCGATGAAGAGGAAGGTCGCCTCGAACAGGGAGAGCCACCTGCCTGCTGCACAGCCGTTCGACAAGGAGCAGATTAAAAAGCACGGTCCCACGATCCATTAAGGATGTCATACCACAAACATTTCTTACAGCGGCCATGTTGGCTTAAATGTCTACCTTTTACCCAAATCCCTCCAATTGTCACTCCCTATATCCCATCTGAGAACTGATCTGAGTAAAAATTACAGCAATAAGTAAGAAACAATAAATTACGTTCAAGTTTTTTTAAAGTACTTGTAAGTCATATGATTTTGGTGAAACTATGGACAACGTGGTCCAGCCAGCAGCTGTATCACGCATCTGGGAGGGAGTGGAGGGGAGACAGAGGGAGGTGGGTGCGCAGGGATGGGGATGGGACGGGACGGGAGATCCTTTTCTCTGCTCTGTTTGCACAGCTGAGATGAAGATGCTTCCTCCTGTTATGAACGGTAATCAGAGGCTCAATGGATGGAGTGAGGACCAAGGGAAATCAACCCTTGTGTTGATCCCTAGCAGCAGGATAAGATGTGGCATGGGTGGGAATGAAGGATTTCTGACCTCCCTCCCCGAACCTCACTCTTGCAAAGGCGTTGCTAGAAGGGCCAGCAGCCCCCAGCTCCACCGGCTGGTGCACAACGGCCATGCGAGGGTCAAGATTCATTACAGGCTTTTTCTTTACAGAAAGCATATACAAACAGCGAGACTACTTCAGAGCCAGGTTATAGAATCATAGAATCATTTAGGCTGGAAAAGACCTCTAAGATCATCGAGTCCAGCCGTTAACCTAGCACTGCCAAGTCCAACACTAAACCACGTCCCTAAGCACCACATCTACACGTCTTTTAAATACCTCCAGGGATGGGGACTCCACCACTTCCCTGGGCAGCCTGTTCCAATGCTTGACAACCCTTTTGGTGAAGAAATTTTTCCTACTATCCAATCTAAACCTCCCTTGGCACAACTTGAGCCCATGAGGAGTTGGAGGGCTTAAGAGAAAGAGGCAGTTTGAGGGGCTGAATTTCTCTCTTCTTGCTCCAGACTTCAGGTCTCAGCAAGTTAAATCCCATCTTTAAGGGCTCTGACAGAGACAGAGGAGTTCCCATCAAGAAGACAAGATGATATGTGAGCTGCTGTGCAAGACCTGTCCCCGAGCATGTAGATTTTCCCTGGGGAAACCTAAGGTTCCAAGATTAATTCAGGGTAAATTTTGTTATTGAGTCCTTTGATGTTTCCTATACCCTCAAATGAATGTCCCATTGGCTGGGGATTTTGCTACTGCCTCTTAAAAAAGCAAAACTAAAGTCACCCACACATATAACAACTCTCACTCCAAGCCTGCTCTATCTTGAGATCAAATAGATTGAGGTTTCAGTGCATATACTTTGGGGAAGACAGATCCTGAGAGCTTGTCTAAGGTATCAAAAAGCAGGAACGAGCATGTTTCAGACAGGCTCTCTAAGAGGCAGAGTATCTGCACACCAGGGCTGAGATTGCTTGCTCTGCCTTTATTTGACATCATGCAATTTATATTCCGCTGCCATAGCACTGCAAGAACATCTCCCTAGCCTGCAGCTTCATTTTCTGCACGCAGCTACCCCAGCACTTTAATTGTCCCATAAATTTGATGGAAAGGATTTGATGCAGAGAGCTGTTAAAATGCCAAATGTCTTGAGCACTGCAACTAATGAATGGCTCCCAACGATTCATGTTTCAATCTATATGCAAATGTGCCCTTTGGTTGGCTTGTGCTGGACTTTTCATTGCTGCATTACAGCTATCCAGGGAAGCCTCAGACTCATAGATCAGACAGATACAAGGCATAAATGGGAGAAGACTTAAATTATTCAGTGTTTATGAGAAAGAGAATCCAAACAGTGGACTTACACTTTGCTTTTTTTAATAACATGATTACAGATGAGCCCTGAGAAGACCTACAATAATGTTGGTTTTCTACCCCCCACCCCTTCGTCCTTGCTAACAAAATATATAGCACAATGAATCACTTAGCAAAGCATATTATCCAGTAACACCCAAAATTGTGTATGTCAGCTCCAGGTAAAACCGGTGCTCACAGAGCCCAGCTGGGAGATGACTGTGAATGGACTGAAAGATTTCAAAATCTGGTCTCTGCTATTCTTACTCCCACCAAGGGAAAACATCTCCTGGAGCATCAAACCGAGTCTCTGTAAATGCCGGTGGTCACAAAATCTATTCCTGCTCATTAATGAACTGCACAAATCCCTTTCACCTGCAGTGCAATGTGCAATTCTGGTCTTAGCAAGAAGAAATTAAGCTGGAGCAGGTGCAGAAAGGGGTGCCACCATCATGAGAGGGCTGCAGAGCTTGTTTTACGAGGGGAAAAAAAGGGTTTTGTGGGATTTTGGTCAATTCCAAGGCTAGGAAGGAAAGTGATTGCTCTCTGTACAAACAGTTGAGAAATAGCAAGAAGGGGAAAGGACAATTTTAGCTAAAAGCCAGTCCTGGGACAAGAACAGGAAGCCACAAATACCCTCAGAAAACACAGACGTGAACATATCAAGGACAGTCTCGTTCGTGTAGGACTCGTTTTGTGGGGTTTAAAGCTGAAGCAGTATTGGGGGTTTTATGCTCAAAGAAATGCCAGAGGTGGCACAGACTTTGCAGAATGGATGGTTGCAGAGAAACTGCGAGGTTTTGGCATTGCCCCCAAGAGTCACACCACCAGGAGCACTGCCAAGCCAGGAGAGCAGAGCTGGGGTCTCTGACCAAGCCTTGGCTCCTGTAAAGCTTCAGACCAGTTAGAGACACCTTCCTTGCCCTGGTGTCGAACTAAAAAGAGCTTTATAGCATGAGGCATCCACAGTGCTTGATCCCTCAGGACGTTAATTACTGGCTGACCTTTGGTCTCCTTTATCTGCTTAGCTTAGGTCTCCACTGTTTCTTTTCACTCCTATTTCTACTTCTCTCCCTATAACCCCAGGAGCAGGTTCGGAGGCCGCTAAGACTGGGAGAAACCCGTAACAGCAGCAATACTCCTCATATGGTCTGGTCGTGGTCAGGAGACCACAGTGTTACAGGTACCATCTTCTGCCAAGTCTAGTTTAGTGGATGAACTTCATGGGATGCTGAACTTGGTCCTACATGAAATGCTTAAATTTTGGGAGCATGCTTTATTCCCCAGCAGACAAGTGATTTTGATTTCTGCTGGTCTGGCCCAGCAGCAGGAAATTTGCAGCGCTGGGAAACCTTGGCTTTAAGATCAGGTTATACGAGGGTTGCTTATGCAAGCGAGAAGACGGGAGTTGGCCAAAAGAGCCATGTGGCAAGCAGCAAATATTTGCTATTTGCCACCAGGACAGCGGTGGTCCCGGCAAAGCCCTCTCCCTGGGGCAGCGATGTGGCCCTCGCCAGGGTCTGCGGTCATCTGCGGCCGGGGCCACCACACCCTCCTGGTCTCCACTCTGGCTCTAAAAACATCTCTGCTTTAAATAAAAGGCAGAACATGTGGGAACGAGCTGCCGCTGTGCTGCGGAGCCAAACAAACTTGTCAGGCTGCCAAGGCAGGAATTTAGGAAGCCCTCCTTTTTCTTCTTCCCTTTCTTTGTGCACAGAAATGGACTTGCCATGAGTAATTTGCCAGCAACTAAAGCTGATAAGTTTGGCTCCCTGCAGGCCCCTGCTGGGGAACAATATTGGTTTTTCTTCTGAATAACTGGGTGGAAGACACAGGGCAGGAGCTCTGTGCGTTTTGTCCTCCTTGCTCGGAGCCATGCATTGCCTTCCACGCTCAGCTGCCCAGAGCCAACCTCTAAGGGAGGTACTGGTGGGAATCGTTTTGATGGGAGAGTGGAAGGGGTGCAATGCCATGGGCTCATCTTCAAAATTCCTGGATTTATAGCTGGGTAAAGGCAGGAAAACCAAGCTCTGCACTCTGTGCTGATCTAGCCTGATCGATGGTTTGCTCTTCTGGTTGATCGTGCTGGAGAAAGTTTTCAGGGGAAAAGGGGTGGGAGGGGAGGACCGTAAAGCATGTTGGGCACATTCAAGAATTAAAAAAAGAAAACAGACAAGACAGAGGGAAAGCTCTCTGGAAAGTCATACTGATCAGGAACAGCATAGATGTATTTCTAAAATCTTTCAGCAAAACTGAAGGAGGCAAAATACATATATTGCTGATACTTGCAATTAAGCACCACCATACACAGCAGCTCTTTGGACCACAGAGAGCAATGTGGTTCAAGTGTGACTCAGATTGGACCTTTAGATAGGGTAAACTGGTATAAAGTGACCTCAGAAAGAGCCTGTATCTGCTAACAACTGGGCAACCTCCCTCGTTTCATTATGGAGGGGTCCTTGCTCACCTTATCCATGCTGCAGAGAGATGTTTGCAGGAAGCAACAAGTTCTGCACAAACCTATTTCCCTGATATTTGTCAGCACCTGCTCAGCATCTGAACCCACAGGGAGAGTCAGTCTCAAAACTACCGAGAACAGCAAGAAATGGAAGAGCTTTTTGAAAACTGCGGGTTATTATAGGGGGCTAGGGTTTGTCTTGTTTAATAATAAGCAGCTTTAATCCCAAAGTAATGGATCAAATATTGTTGGTAACTTCTTGGAGTCCACTTGGAGATTCCTTATACACTTTCGACACGCAGTCCTGATGAACTAAAAGATGTCTGTATGGAAAACAACTGAGTATCTTCTCTAAAAAAGCCTGTAGGAGACTGAACATGCACACCAAATGTTAAGGCTTCACTGCTAAAGGTTCTTGTAATACCTGCCCAGAGGTGATGGGCTTTGAACACTCGGGTGATACAAACACATCAATCACATATGGCTCCATCTCCTAACGTAAAGGCAGCATCACTCCCACTCTGCTCCAGCTTTACTGCTGTAACACTACAGACATGAGAGGTAAAAGCCTGTTTTCACACCAGACCAACCACATCCTGAGGTTTTAACAAGGACCCAAATCCCAGACTAGATCCTGGACTGGCTAATTAGTGTCTAGATGGATGGCATAAAGTGCCTTGATGATGTTATTGGAGCCATCTACTTGTCCCCTTTGCTGAAAGTTACTTTCATGATAGCAGAGGTGACAGAAGAAAAGAATTATGTCCCTGCACCACAGCTCTCCATTCACAGTTGGGTCCATCTCAATGTCAAGTGTCTAAGCTAGTCTTGCTTGGGGCTTAGGTAGACAAGGGAGGGAGACATCTCCAGAAAGGGTATCCATCCTACCCTAAGACACTGGGAAGGAAATGACTTCAGAAACACCTTGCTTCCCTGCCTAGATGAGACATCTTGTTTTTAGGTAACTAGGAAGATCTGATTAAAGCTCTTCAAAGGCTGAATTCAGACCAATACAGAAGACTATGAACTAGTAGCTGAAACACAGAGGGGTAACCTCCAGCAGAGAGACATTACAGGCAGCCTGGAGTGATACCATCCTAAACAGAGTTGTTATAGGGTATTTCTTAGAGCCACAACCACTATTCTGAGCTTTCAAATTAGCATACAAACTTACTTTGTTTTAATTTCCACACTTGTTTTCCTTGGCATCACAAAATGCATCAGTCATAGCTTGCGATATGGGGCCAGCGCCTCTGAGCCTTTTGGAAGGAGGACTGACCTCCTTATCTCCCCTACCAAAGTGCAGCCTGTTTTTGTTGGGCCACACCTCCCGATAGGTCAGGGCAACACTGAAAAGAGCATTTCAGTTGCTCCATGAGATCTTTGGCATTCCTTCTACCCCCAAATCTATCCTCAGCTCTTCTTGTCACTGGTATAAACTGGTACCACGTGAGTTCCTGCATGTGGCTTCAAAGATCCAGAGCTTTCTGCCCAGTTGCAGCCAAAAGCATATTTGCCAAGACAGATAGAGTTGAATCAAAACTGTTGGGTAGATTTGCTCCATCGCCTCAATGCTTGACTGTGTTGACATATTTGAGTCAGTCTGCAGCCCCAACCCAGGACACGTGGCAGTCCTGTCAGTCCTCCCCAGGTGAGACATGGCAATGAGACAACCCAGAAGCTGAGAGTGAGAGAGACATGTTATGCCTAGACACAGGGAAAATACTACAATTCGAAGCCCTAAAGTATTTCAGAATCTACACGAGGCCTGCCATACAACTTAATTCTTCAATTCAATTTCTTTTTAAATGTGCAAAAAGACTCAATTTTTACACAACCGAAGCAGCACTGCTCCTGGAAGTTGAAAATTAATTCTTTACTAAAGCAAGGCATTGCCTTCAAGGCAGGCAATGAGCTGTTTTATTGTTCTGCAGATCCAGGACTCACATGCAGCTTCTGGGCCACCCCAGATGAGAAAATAGAAGTGGAACATTGCATGAGGTTAATCTGGACTACACACACAGAGCAATGATTTCCTCTAAGCCAATCAAGGATTAAGGCTAATGAGTATCTCTGCACCTTGTAACAGTCCTTTTAGGGAAATAGAATAGGATGAAAATAGTCTGACTTGACCCTTCCCCCCAAAAAGACTTTCATTAGTTCTTGGGGTAATGGAGTAAGATTAGAAATGCTGAAGAAGGAATGCTTCACTTACCTGTCGTAGAATGACCATGGTTCCTGTATAAACACATCAGCAATCACCAGGAATGGACCTAAACCGAAAGAAATCAGCAATTAATGAACTGACACCCTGACTCATAGACCCCAGCTCAGGGACTGTCCCAACCCTAGATGCAGCCCCTAGGTGTGGAAGAGGGCCAGGAGCACTTAAACTTCCAACGCTTTCTTAATATTAATTCCAGACAGTGAGAGACAATCCTCTAATACATCCAGATTAATGCCTGCACCGTCATGAATGAGACCGGGACTGGAGGTTGCTTATGCAAGTAATATTTTGTAAAGTGAGCCCTAGAAAGTTATCCGAGGATTAACCTAGCAAACAGACTGATGCTGATTTATTACATGTGTCATCAGATCCCGTGGTACGAATTGAAGCACATGGAGAAGGGGAGCCCTGTCCTTACAGCCCACGAAACTGGATGGATTATCATCTCTCTATCAAAACTGCTTTCAGGAGAGGAAAGAAAATACCAAGCCCTCCACCACAGCCTGCAACTAATACCTGGGTTGGACTGAGTATTTCCACACTCTGCTCCCGCCTGTTGTGCAAATTGTACTTTTGTGTGATTTACAGATGTATTTTACATGGGAAAGTCCCATGCTGCTCCTGGGTTTGTGCTTGCTGATGTGTAGTGCTCCCAGCATTAAATAGGTTTGGTGTGTATGAGTGAAAAACACTTTCAAAGAATTGAATTTCTGCAGCTTTTAATCTCGAAGTCATCCGTGCTACATGGCAATCAGTAATTGTTACATTTGTGTTGTAGAACATTTTCCAGTACGGTAAAAACTCTCGTGCCTTAAAAAGCAGGCAAAAAGGCACGCTATCTGAGAGATATAACCCCCATGAGGCACTGGGGACGTGAAGGCTGATGAAAGGCGATCTTGCAGGACGCAGGACATTTCCCTTCACAGTGACGAAGCGGTCCAGACTCATCATACAAACCTACATATTTTGTTTCAGGTTTTAGCCATAATTTTTATTTTTGTGCTTTCCCCACTAAAAGCAGAACATTTACTGGGGGGACGGGAGGGAATAGTAAAGTCTTTCCACCCCACCTCAACCATCTCCAGGTGAGATGTCCCAAAGAGACACAATATGGGACAGACTCAGTCTTGCAAAAAAAAGGAGTGATAATGCCCTGTGCCAGCGTCCCAACACACTTTCCTCATGGCAAGGAGAGCGATCTCTCTTCCCCGCCAGCAGCAACTGCACTCATCCCATTCACTAATGTAGGACTTAGTCTTTGGTGCTGATCCTGCTGGTTGAATTTTCTGTAGTTTCTCAGCTGCAGTGGGAAACACGGATGTTCCCATCCCAGCTAGAAAGGCAGGATTTATCTCTATTAGCTCCTGCAGGGAGTGCAAAGGCTCAACAGCATTTCCAATTATTCCCCTTTTCCTCACCACACTGCCTGCACCACCTCTACATTTTTACCGACCACATATTTGAAGGCGGGTAACTACCCCACTGAAAGTTGCAGGAGTTTGCCATCTAAGTGCCTTCACCACCCTAACGAAAACATCCAGCTGTTGAAACCATCTACCTGATCCCTCTGCATTGCCTGGAAAAGGAACTGGTGTCCTAAGAGCAGCCAAGGCATCACTGTTCATTAGGAAATACTCACTAGACAAATTTTGGCCACAGACCTTATTTAATGAATTACTTTTGCTTTTTCTAGAAGACAGATGACTGATGGAAAATCATGCGCCCGCTTTAATATCTGAAAGGCTGTGAGGCAATTTTCCTAATTCTCAGTTTGAATCTTCCCTGTAGCACATTAAATTATTCCTCTTCTCCTTAATTCATAGGGCTTGAAAATAACTTTCTAACCCTGTCAAGTAGTGAGCCCTGAGACAGACTGCCTAGGGATGCTGACGAGTCTCCTCCACCGGGAATAGTCAGTGAAGTCCTGGCTTGGCTCAGAGCAGGGACTTGGTGAGGGTCTCCAGAGATCCTTCCCAGGTCTGTAACATGATGATCGTAGGGGCAGTGATGGACACTGGGTTTGGTAGCAGTCTGAGTTCCTTGGTTGAAGGACATCTGCAATGGACAAGTCATCTTATAGTTCCTTGACTCAGTTTCCCTCTCTGAAAAACAGATCTCACCCAACAGGGGAGCTCCTAAGTGTTCCAGCCATTATTGATTTGCAAGTTAATCAGACAAATGGCCTAGGTGAGCTTGTCCCATTGGGTGTCCATGTTGCCAAAGCCATGCATGGGGGATCTCTTCCCACAGACTGGGCTAGAGCACCAGGTTCAGGTGCCAGAACTGCTCCTTCAGCCGTTCATCCTTCTGCTGCTGAAGCAAAGCACTGGCATATGGTTGGCTTGGCTCCCGGCATAAAAACTGCCCTGAACATGGGCATTCTGCTCAGCCTGGCCTGTGGTGATGCTGCATAGGTGTTGTGCCAGGCTCGGAACAGTATTTACATACCCATCACAGTCTGCTTTTAAACAGGACTTTGATACCTAGAGCCTGTTCTGATTTTTTTTTTTTAATTTTCTGAAGGTCTATCCTTCAGCCCAAGCCACCAGGCTTGCTCTTGTTCCACGCTTTGTAAGTCCCCTTGAGATGCTGTTGCAAGGGAGGTTGTACACAATGGGCAGCCAGGTTTCCCCACTGCTTGCTCAGCAGGGAAAACCCCAAAACGGAAGGGCAGGGGGAACAGTAGACTGCCCTCTGTTCTTCCCACAGGGATCAGTAAGAAGGATTGGGCTTGTCTGAGCACCAGGGAGACCAGCTGCCCGCTAATTCACGGGAGCCCTGGTGGAACGAACTGGCCATCTGGACCCTCCAGTCCTTGCTGGCAGGCAAGCGTAGGGGACTTCATTCCCACCTTCATCTCCTATGTGAAGCTCTACAGCTGCTTGTGCCACGGGAAACCGGCTGGGCTAAACAAAATGTACCCAGCACCTCTCCCAAATCACTCACACGTAACTCAAAAGCACAAAAGCACCCCTTTGGAAAGTGTATTTTTTGTAAATTTGGTTCATTTTGCAGCTTTCCGGGCATCACTAGCTGAGCATCTGAGGGAGGCAGCGGTGTAAGTCTGAAGGGGCTAAAAGATCCTTTAAACTACTTGTGGATGCAAAGAAATGTGTGACATGGAACTACACATGCCACTGGCTTGCAAGCAGCGGTCAACAGAAGTCAAGGTGTGCTTCAGTACAAGGTCTCCACCACAGCAACCTTCCCCATGGCTTTCTTGCTGGTTCTGAAGAGACCCCAAATGCAAGAGGAACCCAACAGAGCTCAACTCTAGGGGGGGAAAGCCTGAGGAGCCCGGACGAAGCCATTATCCTGCAATTGCAAAGGTGAGGGTTGCTACTCTGATCTGTTTAACTGGCATTTCTGTGCTCCTTGTTGGCACCCCAGAACCGGCGTCCAACCCCATGACCGGCCATACTGCCTGGGGGATCGCTCCGCAGTGCTAATCCTCCAGAGCACATGCTCATTAAGCATTGGTTAGGAGAAATTGAGGTATTTCATTCGAAATGCAAATTCTGTTCCTTTTTCCTGAAGTTCCACATCCCACATGATTTTCCTGTCTGCAAATGCAGCAAAGAAAATGAATAATTAATTAACGGGGTGTGTGCATTCACATTCAGTGACAGCCTGTCCCCCTCTGCACCCAGCTTGGTGTAGAGCCTGTCTTTTGGAGAACACCCTGGGCACTTAAGAGTGTGAAAAAACAAGAGAGGTGGCCGTTCATTCACTGCCTTATATCTGCTTCACTTGACTGGCAGACACGTAATGTATCACCTTAGCTGGGCAAAGAGATTTAACACACCGATGCTCTCTGCACACTGCCGCTTTCACCTCCTGCCCTCCAGCGAGGCATCTGAGAAGAACTAAAGATTTTGCAATGTATTTTACTGTTCATCTGAGAAATGGTGAATAAAAAGGTCAGACCTACACCCTTGGAGACAAACGCCTTTGTCCTTACCAAAACCAGGATTCAGATCAGGAAGAAAAACAATGGCTTTTGAATGAGGTTAAACTAACAAATCCATCTTCGGGATCTCTAAACATTGAATGTGCACGAGAGCGAGCAGAGAGGAAGAAGGCAGTGTCACTACATACCACTCCTCCTACTCTTTGTCCTGCTGGAAGTTGGCATGCTCGGGAAGCATTTTGCATTTTTCCTAGAGCCCCTAATCAGAACCAGGGCTTTGAGGTCAAAAGATATTAGTCTGAATATGGCAGCCATCCATCCCCGCCCACGGCAGGGGGGTTGGACTAGGTGACCTTTAAAGGTCCCTTCCAACCCGAACTATTCCATGATTCTTCTTGGCTAACAAGCGTCTTCCCTGCTAGCTTGATCAACAAGCAAGCTCTCAACAGAGACAACCCACTACTTCTCTAGGTAATTGGCTCCAAAGGTCAAATCATCCTTAGTGATTAAAATGAAGTATCTTCTCCTCATCTGCATTTGCCTTCAGCTTCCCAACTGAGGCCAGTCATGTCTCGCCAACCACAACTGAACCCACAGATGGGCCCACATGACAGGGTTTTGCCCCACTGCTGCACCTCCACTTCCCTCGTGCCAGGGTCTCACGCACCACTTGGCTTGGAGCGGTGACCAGGGCGTGGAGTGGAGGGAGGCCAGGATGATACGCCGTGTCTGGGAAACTCTTTGCAAGAGGCATGTGCCCTTGCTTTGATATCAGGCTGGGCCCTCTTCGTGGTATGACCTGTGTCTACTGGTTTGTCAGAGCTTCAGCGTCTGGTATCTGCTCCCTGTGAAGGCACTTACAGCCTACTCCCATCAGTTCTCTGCTTTTCAATGGACCAAACACTCAGGCTCTCACAGTAAGAACTTCAGACCACCTGCCACGGGTTCTGAGCCTATCTTGGATAAATCTTAGATATGTCTGATCTCCTGCCACCCAGTGCTGCCTGAGACATCCCTTGGGCTGTAGCCTCCCGTTTTGCTTCCTTTTCTGCACTAAAGGTGAGTTCTCCCATCTGCTCAGGTTTGCCCTCAAAGCCTATGTGAAGGTTGGCTGCCCAGGACTTGCTGAGAGGTAGGTAAGTCGAGTTAAACACCCACCTTGGTGGAGGAGAGCTTTGAGAGCCTTTGAGTCTCGCTAGATGAGTGCTTTAGCTACTGGGGTGTTGCTTAAAACATGATCATCTCCCCTGCCTGAGCTTTGGACTGAAACGTTCATGGTAATGGCCATTAACTGATACCTTCCCTTCCCATGGCATAAATATCTTCATCCTCGCAAGAAGAAATAATAATTTCTAACTCCTCCAGTGCAGATTACCCGGAGAGTAAAATCCAGTCTTCTGATTTTGTTACCCATCATCTCTTTTAATGCGGGGAACAGATGCATTGCCATTAAAAGCAACAGTATCGCCCTGAATGCAATTAATTCATTGTGAATGGAATGAATTCATTGTGAAGCAGAATTCACCAATTCACCAATGGCAACCGGAATTCACCCAGAGTATTTGCTGATTTTTCCACACACGGGACGGCACTCCCTGAGTTTTTACAAGTATGAGACTCTCTTGATGGAGATGTGGGGACACGGCGAGCACCACCTGGCCAGCACGCTGCCCGCCACCGTGCTGAGAAAGTTCCCTTGTTTATGTCTTAATTGCCGCCTCCGCACGGACGGATCAGCTTGAGGTTGTGCTGACAGGTGACGTGAGGAATGCGAGGAAGCTGTCACCTCAGCAAGGCAGGTCACAACAGCAACAAGCTGCAGAAAACATTAGAATTACCATTTCTCATGTGACCGGCGCATCCGTGACACAGCCTGCCTGCAGGCTCTGCGTGCCCTGGGAGGTAATCAGCACAGAGCATGTTTTCCTGGAAAAAACTCTGATCCAAGTTCACTGAAAGTCAAGAAAAGCCTTTCCTACAGCCTTTGGATCAGACCTTGAGTGGCCATCAGATTTCTAGTGAGTGCTGCTATCAGGAGACAGAGGAATAGCTGCTTTGAAGAAGAGGCGCATTTTGGTGTAAAGAATTACCTCCCTGTCAGCTGCGGGTCCAGCTGCCTGGACCACTGAGGGAAAAAGAGAGATTCAAGCGGAGCTGCAAGCTGACACGTAAAGGTACAGGTGATAGTGGCTGTAAAGATCCATCATGAAGCCCTGGATCCTCAGAAAGGCTCCTCGGTGTCTAGTTATGGATGCAACTCCGTGCAATTAAACAACAGCCTGCGAGGGCTGTTTTAGGGAACATGCCGATTTTTCTCTAGCTATTCCTGCAGCGTTCAGCCTTACGGTGATAAAAGCCACAGGATTAGGTACTAATTAGATTTGTGGGTACTCCCATCAGGCTTCTCCTTCTGGTGGGCGGGTGCTGTTCCCGGGGAAGACCTGGTAGTTTGTTGTTCCCACAAAAAGGGATGTTCCAGTCATCCTGTGGATCTGGGATCCCCAAACCCAGAAACTTCCAGCTACTTGAAGTAAAAATAACCTTTCCTACACAGAAGCACATAGCCAACCTCCTAAACAATTAGCCAAATAACTATAGGGAGACAAGGCTGCAGGTGCCAAGGTGGCTTACTGCAGTAAAACAGCCCAGGGTGGGAGTAGTCTTGATGCATTAGGTACACGGATACTTTGCATTTCTGTAGATCAGGGTTTTTTTTCATGCGAGTAGCTCAAGGAAGAAAGTGCAGTGCTAATGCACACTGCAGTCTGTCATTCTGCAAGTGCAACTGAAACCCAGGGAAATGATGCTCGTAACTGAAACCACCAATAAATAGGGTGTAATCTACTCAACATGAGTGACAGAGAGGTGTCAGGGGTTGTGCAGTAGGTAGAGTTTCCAGCCAAAGACTTCAGTACCCAAAATCAGGGCCTGATTTTCAACAGACCTCAGGTAGAACCGAAAGCTTCTGAAAAATTTGGCTTCTCCCTGAAAATTGAGCACTTAATCCATGTCCTGAGCTCTCCTCATTGGTCAGGTTGACTATGGATCAGCTAAAAATGCAAACAGTGCTGTTTCTTTTGATCCAAGTAAAACAACTCACTGCCCAGACCCCCAGCAGAATGAAACGATTGAGATACAACTGACTTCAGTGCAACCGTGCTGATTTCCACAAGCTGAGAATCGGGGCGCCACGAAATGCTGAGGTAGTGATCTCTCCGGAGACGGGGTGTGAAGGGTTTTAAAAGATAGCAAGTGAAAGGAGTGTGATCCTCTGTGCCTTCCTCCGCCAGGAGCCGCAGGCATTAATCATAGCCCGCAATGACAGCTCCAGGCTGTGCCATCCTGTTCACCTTTGCAAAGCACCGCATCGGTGAGTGAAAGGACCGTGGAGACTCAACTCCAGCTGCAGGATCTCAGAGCTTGTTTAGTCCTCTGCATGCCAGTACCAATCTCCTAACAGAGTTACCCAAACTCCTTCATATTTCGGATTAGGACAAGATAGACAGTTCCCCAGTGAGGCTGACACCGCATGTGCGTTTAGCTATACTGAGGGTGCAAGAGTGCAACACTCTGAGTTGACACCATGTCTTCATAGCACATGTCTCGCTATTAAAGGAAACAAAACTAACCCCAAAACACTGCAGACATCAGGATGTGATTTTAAACAGAGCTCAAGACACAAGCTAAAGCTTCCACAAAGCCAAGAGCCCACTGTGTGATGCACTTACTACCTAGGAATGGTGCAAAGCAATGCCTGAGCATTTCCTTGCCTCCTCCTGGCCACGTGCACAGATCAGAAGAGAGCTGGGAGCTAGTATCAGTGTCAC
>NW_008824552.1:440118-445031 GCF_000699105.1 Pygoscelis adeliae
GTGGGCGGGTGCTGTTCCCCGGGAAGACCTGGTAGTTTGTTGTTCCCACAAAAAGGGATGTTCCAGTCATCCTGTGGATCTGGGATCCCCAAACCCAGAAACTTCCAGCTACTTGAAGTAAAAATAACCTTTCCTACACAGAAGCACATAGCCAACCTCCTAAACAATTAGCCAAATAACTATAGGGAGACAAGGCTGCAGGTGCCAAGGTGGCTTACTGCAGTAAAACAGCCCAGGGTGGGAGTAGTCTTGATGCATTAGGTACACGGATACTTTGCATTTCTGTAGATCAGGTTTTTTTTTCATGCGAGTAGCTCAAGGAAGAAAGTGCAGTGCTAATGCACACTGCAGTCTGTCATTCTGCAAGTGCAACTGAAACCCAGGGAAATGATGCTCGTAACTGAAACCACCAATAAATAGGGTGTAATCTACTCAACATGAGTGACAGAGAGGTGTCAGGGGTTGTGCAGTAGGTAGAGTTTCCAGCCAAAGACTTCAGTACCCAAAATCAGGGCCTGATTTTCAACAGACCTCAGGTAGAACCGAAAGCTTCTGAAAAATTTGGCTTCTCCCTGAAAATTGAGCACTTAATCCATGTCCTGAGCTCTCCTCATTGGTCAGGTTGACTATGGATCAGCTAAAAATGCAAACAGTGCTGTTTCTTTTGATCCAAGTAAAACAACTCACTGCCCAGACCCCCAGCAGAATGAAACGATTGAGATACAACTGACTTCAGTGCAACCGTGCTGATTTCCACAAGCTGAGAATCGGGGCGCCACGAAATGCTGAGGTAGTGATCTCTCCGGAGACGGGGTGTGAAGGGTTTTAAAAGATAGCAAGTGAAAGGAGTGTGATCCTCTGTGCCTTCCTCCGCCAGGAGCCGCAGGCATTAATCATAGCCCGCAATGACAGCTCCAGGCTGTGCCATCCTGTTCACCTTTGCAAAGCACCGCATCGGTGAGTGAAAGGACCGTGGAGACTCAACTCCAGCTGCAGGATCTCAGAGCTTGTTTAGTCCTCTGCATGCCAGTACCAATCTCCTAACAGAGTTACCCAAACTCCTTCATATTTTGGATTAGGACAAGATAGACAGTTCCCCAGTGAGGCTGACACCGCATGTGCGTTTAGCTATACTGAGGGTGCAAGAGTGCAACACTCTGAGTTGACACCATGTCTTCATAGCACATGTCTCGCTATTAAAGGAAACAAAACTAACCCCAAAACACTGCAGACATCAGGATGTGATTTTAAACAGAGCTCAAGACACAAGCTAAAGCTTCCACAAAGCCAAGAGCCCACTGTGTGATGCACTTACTACCTAGGAATGGTGCAAAGCAATGCCTGAGCATTTCCTTGCCTCCTCCTGGCCACGTGCACAGATCAGGAGAGCTGGGAGCTAGTATCAGTGTCACCGGTGTTTATCCACATAAGCCTGGGGACCATGGAGAAAGACAGAAGCATGCAAATCCTAGAATGGGAGTTCATTATTACACATCTCTGTGTGGCTTTCTGCACCAAATCGGCACACATTGTCCTCTCACCGGTGGTAGTGTTGTCATTTAGGTGACTTTGTGGTTCTCAATCTTTTTTTGTGCTCTAAGTCCCATCTGACACCCAATACTGGGACTGAGCTGTTCAGATGCAGACGCAGCATTTGATCAAGTCAACTGAGGTCACCTCCATGACTATGGGGGCAAACAGGTTCTTCCAAGAACTGATTCACTCAGTCTGTTGGAGAAATCACCATTATTTCGCCCCATTGACTACCAAGGAAGCCTGAGATGACTGGTTTCATTTGGATGTCCCCTCCTCTCTCCCATCCCTGTGCTCCCTGAGCAGGTGGGAATATGTCAAAAGACCACTCAGCTGTCTCTGTGGGTTTGGCCCTCAAACCACCATTTGAAGGGTCTTGGTAGCAGTGCCACCGAGAGAGACACCTCATCTCAATGAGTCCCAGCCAAAAAGGCTACATTACAGCAAGAAACCACAGAAAACTCCCTCCTCTGGAAAGTCAGAGAATCGATACGTAGCCTCTGTTCATCTGAGAGTAGTCAGGAAACGGACATCAATTTTTTAAGTCTCCAGCAGGAAGTTCAATAGATTTGCCCTGCATTCAATCCCTCCAAAAAGCCCAGCAGGTAGAGGAGCTGAACAAAAGACCTGACCTTTTCTCCCTCCCTGTGCTTTCACGTAGCCAGAGCAGAACAATGGACCATGGCGGCATCCGATCCCAGCTCGCCGCAGGGTGCTCAGCACAGCCTCCCGAGGAGGGCAATTTCCCTTTGTGCACCAGCCTCTATCACCGACTGGGTATTTTTCAACAGCCACAATAATTAATCAAATAAAGTATCCTTTTGCAAAGCGGTCAGGTGTAATTTCAGCATAATCCAGACCTAGCAGGCTGAGCTGATCTAGGCAAAACGCTGCACTTGCAGGTTGGCCAAACAGTGTTTGCAATCTGTTTTCATCTCTTCTTTATCCACAGATGAACTCCCAGTCTTGCTAGGGTCTACACTTGGGGCCTGGCACGTGACAAGAACAAATTATAAATGAAGTCTATATTTGAAATTGAGGGTGATTTAGCACATGAACATGCTCTCAAGACTCTCCTCCTTGGAGCAGGGCTGTCCTGCACAGTGCTGGGCTGTACTGGAAGTCCCCTTGCTGGACCTGAGCACACCAGGACGTCCACACACCACTGTGCCAAGAGCAGAGCTCAGATCCTGCCCACCCATGCTCAGGGAACTCCAACTAGCCTGGGCTGAGCAGACCAACAAGTGTCAGTGGTGTCACCATGGACCTGCTCCTTCATGGGCTGCTCAACCCCTGCCATTGACAGAGCAAATATACACACAGATGTGGTGGTTGAGTTCAGGCTGATGTGTCTTACAATGGATGCATGAATCTGGGAGGAGATTCATGTGTGGCATGTCCTGTTTTGGGCCAGGTTCAGGAGGCAGCAACCTTCTCAGCCATCTGGGCTCTGCCAGCCCTGCAGTTGAACCACAGCCATTAGTCCTTAGCTCAGATGCAGGTTTAATCCTCAGGCAGCTACAAAGACTGCGTCTATAATCTGAGAACACCACCATGAAGATCCAAGGGAAGGTGTGTATACATGTATATATACCCTATATAGAATGATATATAAATATCCCCTAGATATATACTCTGGCCAATCCTATATTACCGGCTCCAGTTAGGAATAACTGGGCCATGTTATGAAGGAGATGGATTGGACTGGATCATCTCCTTGGCCCTCCAAGCTTTCTATCTCATGAATCTACAAGACCACAGGCCTCGCTCCAAGGCAGAGGGCAGGAGAAGGAGCACTGCACCCATTGCAGGCTGGGACCAGGGCCTCAAAATGAAATTTATGGGGTGTCAGGTGATTTCTCCCGTGGCACACTGGAGCTTGTTCCTGAAGTGGTTTCAGAGGGATTTAGGTCCTTGGGCTCTTTCTAAGTAAGTCCCATGAAGTGCTCCCTCTTAAAACAGTCTCTAGATGATCTGCCACCACCCAGACAATGGATGGCAGAGGTAAGATCCGAATGCCAGACTAATCTCAGTCCAATACCTTAATTACTAACACACTGCTGCTTTTTTTGCTATAGAAAGGTTCGTTAAAGAGAGTCTTTACTGCAGCCACTGTTTTAGTAATCACTCCAGCAAGCTATTATGCTGTGCTATTCCCTCACGAATCCCAGCGTATTTATGGAGGAGGGGATGATGCTATCCTCATTTCACACAGAGGGAAACTGAGGCACGGAGGGAGGACGTGACTTTCCCCAAGTCCACGCAGGAGAACCAGAAAGGTGCGATGTGCCTCTTGCAGACACTGAAGCCTGTGCCTATGACTGCAGATCAAAATGCCTTTAATAAAGGCAGGCCCCCTGTTCTTCTCTGTCCTTAAATTGTCCTAATAAGAGGCTGTCTTACCCTCTACTCTTGCTGGTCCCTAATGATCCGGCCTTGGCTGTGTGGTCTCTCTCCTTTTAGTGCTATTAGTGCTGGCTGGAGCAGGGCTTCTGCAAGCTGTTATAAGCCTGTGAGGTTTTTTTCTCAGCAGAAAAAATTTCGGTGAAATCCTCCCTCCGCCTGCCCCGACACTATCCTCTTATCTCTCGTGGTCCTGGAGAAATTCAGGACGGCCCTTCAGAGGCGCTGGGGTCAATCTCCAAATGCAGGGACTAGTAGGATTAAGTGGGTTCAAATCAGAAGATACCAGCCCTGTTTTATCCTGCTGAGACTCCTGATGACTCCAGAGGGTGTTTTGAACTTGAACAGGGACTACACAAAGTAAGTAGAGACTCTGCTCTGCCCTTCCAGGGTGCCTTTGGTGCAATCATCATCGCATCCCTCAGGGCAGCATGAGGCAGTGCTGGGAGACATCAGCCCTGTAATAGCCTGGGCAAAAGGGGGACAGACTCTCCCTGACTCATTGGCTGCACATGCAAAATGTTATACTAATTTTGCAGCTGGGGAAACTGAGTCACGGGGGCTGTTTATTGCTCCATCTGCTGCTCTTCACGTTCTGGTGACGTTATCGAGTTGCTAGGAGTGCTTCAGCACATGGGATGCTCTGTGCTCTCAAGGGCATCATCTGGCTGAGCTGAAGTCATGCTTATCGGTCTTCGCCAAAGCAGAGTTAGACTAAAGCGCATATGAGAGGGTAGATTTAGATTAGATACTAGGAAGAAATTCTTTACGGTGAGGGTGGTGAGACACTGGCCCAGGTTGCCCAGAGAAGCTGTGGATGTTTCCCCATCCCTGGAAACATTCAAGGCCAGGTTGGACAGGGCTCTGAGCAACCTGATCTAGTTGAAGATGTCCTTGTCCATGGCAGGGGGTTGGAACTAGATGATCTTTAAGGTCCCTTCCAACCCAAATCATTCTATGATTCTATGATATGTTAG
>NW_008824552.1:445619-446072 GCF_000699105.1 Pygoscelis adeliae
ACCCCTTTGCTGGGATTTTCGGTGAAATCCTCCCTCCGCCTGCCCCGACACTATCCTCTTATCTCTCGTGGTCCTGGAGAAATTCAGGACGGCCCTTCAGAGGCGCTGGGGTCAATCTCCAAATGCAGGGACTAGTAGGATTAAGTGGGTTCAAATCAGAAGATACCAGCCCTGTTTTATCCTGTTGAGACTCCTGATGACTCCAGAGGGTGTTTTGAACTTGAACAGGGACTACACAAAGTAAGTAGAGACTCTGCTCTGCCCTTCCAGGGTGCCTTTGGTGCAATCATCATCGCATCCCTCAGGGCAGCATGAGGCAGTGCTGGGAGACATCAGCCCTGTAATAGCCTGGGCAAAAGGGGGACAGACTCTCCCTGACTCATTGGCTGCACATGCAAAATGTTATACTAATTTTGCAGCTGGGGGAACTGAGTCACGGGGGCTGTTTATTGC
>NW_008824552.1:446174-453901 GCF_000699105.1 Pygoscelis adeliae
AAGGGGGAATGGCTTTAAACTAAAGGGGGGTAGATTTAGACTAGATATAAGGAAGAAATTCTTTACAGTGAGGGTGGTGAAGCACTGGCACAGGTTGCCCAGAGAGGTGGTGGATGCCCCATCCCTGGAAACATTCCAGGCCAGGTTGGACGGGGCTCTGAGCAACCTGATCTAGTTGAAGATATCCCTGCCCACGGCAGGGGGTTGGAACTAGATGATCTTTAAGGTCCCTTCTAACCTAAATCATTCTATGATTCTATGATATGTTAGATGTCACATAGGCATAAAGTAAAAGTCAGTGCACCCCCAAGCAGCCCGGATGGGCAAAAGAACAGGAGGCTCCGGGAGGTGAAGTGACTTTGCTCCATGCCAAGTTCCCACCTGGTGAAGAGCAGAGCCAGAAATGATAGAAGTCCCTCTGTGAGCAGCAGAGCTAACAAAAGCCTCATTTACAACCATGAAACTCCAAACAATAAGATTTCTTGACAGTCAATAGGGCATAGTCCCCCCAAGAAGCCTTTCCTGCAGGTAGGGCATCCAGGACAGCTTTCTCACCCTACCTGGGCTCTCTGGTGTCCAACAGAAGCTGGTGTCATGCTGCAGGGTGCTAGTTTTTTCCCCACGCCTGCCTGCGTATTTTTATGCAGTGCCTAGGAACTTAATTTCCTTGCTACAGCCGTGTCAAATTTGGAGTGAACTTGGTCAACAACCTACCGTGATTAGGTGACACATCTAAAAAGACAGGCAGTGTGACCACACAAGCCTTGCTTCCTATGGAAATCAGACTAGATGAGCAAGTCAGCTTTAATCAGGTACTTAATTTGTTCCAGTTTTAACAAACCGCTCCGTTCCCACCCTTGTTTGCAGTATTTTGAGATATTCCTCCAAGGAAAGGGGTGGCTGCTGCTATTTGTGATTTGCTCTCAGCTGCACATAAGAAAGGGGTGTTTGCTGGAGACAAGTCTCACTCCCCGGGCTGAGTTCAACATCACAGCTGCACCTGAAAAGCTTGACTTTTGCTCCAGCCCTTTTTATTTAATATCTGCCCTGACTGCTGAGCTCAGCGCTGGGATGACAGGACCTGGTTTGCTACTCCAAACAGTAGTCTGCTGTGCGCAAAAACCGGGTGTAACAGGGCACTGGGGGAGATCCAGAGGGTTATATCTAAGAGCAATAAGGTTGCCCAAACAGCTTTCACCCTCTGTTACCCACCACCCTAATCTGTACTGGTACCATTAACCTGAATGAACAGCAGTCCTGATTTGCCTAATCATGGTATCCCAAGCTGACATGGCTCTCACAACAATTTAGCCAAGATCACTGCATGCTCTCTTGTCTTCTCCCTGACGTTTTGGGTGCAGGCATGACATTTAGCAGTGGAGAAAGCAGTTGTCTCAGTGCCTTGCTGGAGTAACACAGCTGCACTCTCAGAAACTCTCCTCCCCATGGGACAAGGACCTGCTCCATCACCCACAAGCACTGGTGGCATCACCAGGCAAAGATTCCCCCGTATTGTGTTGGAGAGGAGCAACTTCTTAAGTGGGAGGGACGGTGTCCTTGCAGTATACCTGCTCTGAGAGTCCTCCCTGGCTTGACAGCAGATTGGGCTGACCTGCTCATTAATTGTTTATAAGTCTCTGTGTACCGCTTTACTGAATTACACAAAAGGTCTAACAGTTCCTGCTATAGATCCCCATCCCTGGGCAGGCTGTGTCTCGGCACCCCAACTGCTCCAAGACAGTTGGTAGCTGTGAAAGCCTGCAGAAATGAAAAGAAATCCTAAAAGACTGTTGGAGAGTTTTGTCCATCCTTTTTTTGGAGCAAGGATGCTGTAGCACCACCAGCCTGGCACGGGGGCGTGTTTGGGAGGTGTATCGGTAACACCATTGACAGCTCATGGGGACTTTCAGTAATTCCAGCCGTACAACGTTTTCTCACGTCTGTGCCAAAGACCACTCTGGGCTCTTGCAGCTCTCCAGCATACAAAAAGCATGCATAAAGCCAGCTATGCCTGACCTTTTCCTAGGCTTTACTTCCAAAGACAGACCACAGAAGTCCGGGTTATCCTGGCTCTGTCGTTCCACAGGGATTAAAGGCAACCAAGAAGCTGAGCAGAGGAACTGAAGAGCAAACGGGGATCGTCTTGTTCACTCTGACAGCGTGCAACTTCTTAACGGGCTTGAGGAATGCTCTTGCACAGAGGTTACAGATGAAATAACCGCTCCCTTTATTGCTCCAGATAGAAACCTTCTGCAGGCTGTAGCAGAGACAAACCCAGCGTGTGTGTGTGTGTGTGTGTGGCTTCTGGAGTTCATCTCAGCCCAGGGTAAATCTGCTGGCCTTGATGGCGCTGGTCCAGCAAAGCTGAGGGATGAGAGGAAGCAGGACAGAAATAGCCAGGGCAACACAATGTAATGGCAACCACCACTGATGCTGGAAAACACCCAAAGGCTCGGACGTAGGAGGCAGAGGTTTGATGCACTCTAGTTAGGCTTGCAGGGCTCCTTCCAGCTCACAACAACATGCACTTACTGTACCCCTCTGTCCTCTGCATGTCCTCCTGACAGCCTCAGCCGGGCGAGGGGACCCTCTCTCTGATGATGGGAGGTGTTATGGTTTGTGGGTGCTCCCCTCCTTCCCTCTCAGCCACACTGTTATGGTGAAGCTCTTGGGTCCCTCATGAGCTCAGTGGGACCTTTGCCCAGACTGGGAACTCAGTGCCACGGGGGAGGCAAAGCATTTTCTTCTCCCAGCCTCTCTCATCGGCATGAATTCAAACTCCCCCGCACCAACACGCACTGGGCATGGAAAACCAGCTTGTAGACTTGCAAAGCAAACCTCAGCCTAACAACAGCATGGGTCAGCTCTGGGATTCACAGGAAACCGCCTGCAAACCCTGGCCTTTCTAGCAGTGATCTAGCTGATCACCATCTTTGTGGGAATTACTTAATGGCCTGCAAGAGATCTGATATAGAACCTGCAAAAAATCCCATTAAGCTCCTCTCTGCATTTGCCGGCATGAAAGTATTTTCAATGAAAAAGGAAAAGAACAGGCTTTATTTTCCTCGACCCACACGATACATGGCACTGCTACTAAAGTGATGAGGCTGACACCTTATCTTCTCCAAGACAACTAAGAAGTGCAAGCGAGGCAGATGTCTCAGAAGAATGGTTTCAAGGAGGATCTCAGGGCATGAACAACTCTTGGTGAGTGGAAGCACGAGCTCATGAGCTCTACACAAAAAAGCCCACACTGGATCCAGCTTGTGGGCTCCCCATCTATTGTATTTCTCTGACAGTGGACAACAGAGGATGCCTAGGGAGCAGTATAAAAGCAGAGTGAAGATTTAGTGGCACTACTCCGCAATACTCCCCCAGACTCTAATGAATTGCAGCTCAAGAGCTTCTAGAGCCAAAGAAGGGTGCCTTTTGTCTTTAACATATATATTTTATAGCTTTTGGGAGGCTTTTCATCGATGAATTTGTCCGAGTGCTTTTTTAACCCATCAATACTTTTAGGATCCACAGGGTCCTGCAGTAAGGAGTAACACAGATGCCAGGTTGTGTGAACTCTTTTTTGCTTTGAACCTGGTCTCTATTAGCTTTATTTGGTGCTCCCTGGTTTTCATGTTGCAAAGGAAAATTAAGGAAAATCCTCCTTTTGCCTTCACCACGCAAGCATGATCTTCCAGGATCTATAACGTATCTTCCTTCCCATCTCTTTTCCAGCTTGAAGTCTTTGTCTAAACAATCCTTCCTCATGTGGAAGCTGTTCCAGAGCTCTGACCACCCTTCCTTTCTCTAAATCTCCAGCTGACCTACACTGTTTTTCGGATGGAGGGACCGGAACGGCACACAGTATTCCAGTTGCAGGCACACCAGGGACTCACAGAGGTGCAATCCTTTTTCACCCTTCGTTCCTCTCCTGACATCTGTTTTGCCTTTTTTTGTTTTGGATTACTTGAAATGAGATAAGTCAACAAAGGAGTGAAATACTCTCTCTGGACAATGACAGCTACCCTGGGGAACACACAAGGGCTTGGTCTCAAGAGATGGGTTCTGGTCCCAGGTCTAGCACAGCCCATGTATGGCTCAGAGCACCTTTTCCCTGTGCCCCTGTGCATTGGGCTGTTGAGTCCTGCTCAGCATTTGCAAAGCCCTCTCAGATGGAAGATATTTCACAGATGCAACCTGCAAGCACTACGAGACTAAACCATAATACTCCTAAAAGCCTTTCAATTTACATGGTGCCATTGACAGCTGCCTTCATCCAGGCACTGTAGATACCTGCCATTTTCTATTCATCCTCCTTTGCCAACCCTCACATTGTGCCCATCCTCTCTCCAGCTCTGTGATAGTCCCAGATTCACCTTGCCATTTCCAAAGTCAAGAACTGCTGCAGTGAGTGGCTTTGTCTCCTGGTGTGAAGCCGCTCCCAGCACAGCTCCCACCGTACAACCCAGTGTCAGACGGGAAGAGAGGACATGAGGAAAAATTTCTGTACTGAAAGAGTGGTTAAACATTGGACCAGGCTGCCCAGGGAAGTGGTTGAGTCACCATCCCTGGAGGTATTTAAAAGACGGGTAGATGCGGCGCTTAGGGACATGGTTTAGTGGGCATGGTGGTGTTGGGTTGACGGTTGGACTCGATGATCTTAGAGGTCTTTTCCAACCTTAATGATTCTATGATTCTATGACAAGACCAGGATTCACAGAGGCTCAGTTCTCCCAACACACAGCATAACCTCGGGCATGTCCTCTTGCAAGTCTTCCTTCCTCCACATCTTAAAGTTGGAGGCTAGGCTGCCTGTGCAGCAACAACAGCAGTGGAAACCTCTTCCCAAGGCAGCCTGTAAGTCTATAATCAAGCTAAAGCATTAAGTTTTAACTGCTTTCATGCATGTGGAAACTGTATTCAGGTCATCTGCACCCCAGGCAAACACTGGGTTATTACACAAGGTTAAATGCAGGAAAGGGAATGGCAGCAGCTGAACCAACGTGCTGTGAAAGGAACTTGCTAGGACTGAGGTCTGAGAAGAGCTCAATGCTTTTCTGCAATTGCTCTGAGACGCCAATGGGATCGAGCATTCAGTTTTCAGATCCCAGCCGGGCTGAGGTGGGAGTTGGTACCTAGCTGCTCAGGCTGAGCAGGTCTGGGGAGGACTCAGCCAACAGTGCCAAGAAATGAAGGGGTGCCCGGAGATTTTTTGCTTTGGATTTCGAACTTTTGTATATTTATTTGGCACTCAATCTACTTCAAATGCCTGTTTTTCATTGGATTTCCACACACTGCACTCCCCTTGTGAAGTGGGAACAACTGCACTCTGCTCTCTCCCAGTATCCTGACTGCAATAGCTTTTCAGAGCAGGGGCTCTGTGCACAGCTCCGGGCGCAGCGGGATTTGGGGGTGCTACCTGGGGATGGATGGACAACCTAAGCAAGGACACTGCTGGGGCAGTCCTGTCCTGAGAAGCTTTCTGGCTCTACGTAGCAGCTTGGCTGGGGGACCAGACAGTCACAAACACACCGGCTCATCCCATATCAGGTTCTCCTTGCACGTTGCTTAGCAGAGAGGAGCGTTTCACGGTGCAAAACTCCCTTACACGCTGTCTCCACCATCCTGTCAGCCCCTTGGTGCAATGACACTTGTCCCACTCCACTTCGGGACCAAGAAAACTCTGACTCTGCCCCAAGGGAACGATAAAAGTCCCCATTTCTCCTCTCACCCTCAAAAGGGACCGGCAGAGCTGATGTGGCAGCGAGTGGAGGCAGCAGCTGCTACCTGACAGCATGGTGTCGGTGCGGACAACCAAAAATGCGCCCGGGACTGAGTGCCTGAAGCCTCCTCTCCTGTCAGCCCCTTTCTGCCAGGCTTGGAAGCTGTTCTCTGCAGCTCCAGGAAAGGCTTTGAAAAAAACTACGAGCTGACAATGCCTTCATTAATCACAGCATAATCCTTTCCATGGCAACCCAAGGATTGCGAAGTCACAAGTTAGCAAGCATAAGAGAGAAACACTGTACAGCAGCCCCTGGTCCATGGAAACTTAATAGTGAGTGAGATGAATTGACTGCTCTGAGGAAGGGGAAATGAGTTAGAAGTATTGCCTTGGAAAAGAGGTTCATCCCTGGGCTGGACTCAGATCTCATAAATGTTGGTGTCAGTGGGGAGATACTGTAATTTCATGAAGTTACTCCAGTCTCACTCCAAAAAGCCCAAGAAGAGACTTTGGCCCTACATGTTGGTTTTACAGAAGCACAAAGCTTTCAACGAGGTCAGGCAGAAAAGAGACAGTTTGTCGCCAGCCCATCACCGTGACTTAAACATGAAACACGATTTAGACAAACATATTTAGAAATTGGCAGAGCTTAGAGATTGCAAAGCCACGGGTGAAAACAATTTTGACCGTCAACCAACAGGGGGGAAGTGCTGTCCTGGTTTTTGCCCTTGTTTGTCCCTCTTCTGCTGTCCCTGGGACAGTCTAGACACAGGGTAGGGGACAGCCTTGCACAGGGTCTTACACGGATGCAGGTTTTGTCTGAAGCTTTGGCAAAGCTCAGTCCAAAGCTGCAAAACCATCCCATACCTTCACACCACCACTGCTGGGACCTTGCGGTCCCTCACCTCATGGGAAGAGAGATAAGACCCGTAGCATCATACAGGGGAGAAGGAGTGGAGAGGAGTCAGCTTGCAACACAAGCCACCTCCTCGACATCTTGATGCAAAGCACAGGTTAACCCCATGGGGTTGATTCTTGTACATCCTTTTGCCCGGACTATGGAGAGGAGCACTCTCACACCAACACAACAGCCTGGGGCTGTGGGAAGACCACCTCCAGCTCCTGCCAGCTCCTTCTGCACAGAGGATTTAGCAGCCAGGGGTAACCAGGCAATCTTAGACCCACTGGCCTGTTGCCTTTCAAACTCTCCCTCCATGTTGCCTACAAGACAGGTCCTCCACCATACACCCCAGTCTTCCCAGAGACGCCAAGAGATGCCCGTTCCACCTTCGTTAGGATATCATGACTGTAACTATCCTAGGAAAGCCTGGGAGTGGTCTTTGGTACGGTGCTCAGCTCATCCAGCACAGCCCATGCACGTAACATCGTACTCCCAAACCAGGCAGCAAAATGCAAACTCCTTTGTGGGAATTGCCTGTCCCACGCTGGCTCTCAGTCCCTGCCCGGGGATGGTCCTAATAATTTAAACAGCTCGGGAAGGTCCGGGGCATTGCTTATCAGCACCGGTGTGACCCAGGGGACACGTCACCGAAACACAGTCTGGACACAAGCTGTGCTACGCTGCAACCAGGGGAAACTCCTGCTGCTCCCTGAAGAGCAGCACCAGCTGCCCGAGGCCAGGTTGTGCTTCAGCCGCCTGGGTGGTGCGTTTGGAGCTGGATCGGAGCAGGGAGAGGGTGAGGTGGTCCCAGGACCGATGGGGTTGGGGAGGCACGTGGGGTCTTGGGCCACTGCCAGTGGGTCCGTGCAGCAGGCACGTCCCCAACAGCCTCTCCCCATCCCTAAGCGCTTCCAGACATATCCTGGAATATGAAAGGGCTGTGGAGCAAAAGGGCGGGGGGCTGCATACCGCAGCACGGGAGGGAAACGACCCACACCCCACACCCCAGCTCACTGCTAGGTGACCCAAGCTAAATTAAGCAGCAGCTAGAAATTACCGAGACACTAATCCCGGCTGCAGAAGACGAGCTGGCTCGGAGCCGCTGGGCAT